>NC_088885.1:80071215-80373312 GCF_037157495.1 Lathamus discolor
TGCCGTGCTACCCTCGGCAGACACTCTTTATCCCTAGTATCGCTGAGGCTGTAGGCTTTGTGGCTTTTTGATCTCTAACCTAACCCTAACCCTAACCCTAGCCGTAGCCCTTGTTGCCATAGCAACCTGAAGTAGATGCTTACTTCCCTCAGATGAATGGATGTCTCAGATGAGAAAGGCCCTGAAGGAGTCAAGTTGGTGCAGGACCATGTTCTTCTTGGCCATCCCTTTTCATGCATAGGGTCAGTGGAGCTGTAAGCTTTTTTGGCTTTCTTCATCCTGACCCGAAACATAACTCTAATTTGCAAGACATCTTAGAGTTGAGGCTGATGTCCTCCAGCCAGATGGGTGTCTTAGATGATGGGGGTGTTGAAGGAGCAATGTTGGTGCACTGTTACTGCCCTTGGCAGATACGTTTCAACCCTAGTATCACTGGAGCTATAGGCCTTGTGCCTTTTGGAACCTTAACCCTAATTCGCGAAGCAACCAGAAGTTGACGCTTGCTTCCCCCAGCTGAATGGATGTCCCAGATGAGAAAGGTACTGAAGGAGCAACGTTGGTGCAGTGTCGTGCTCCTCTTGGCATTGCCCTTTCATCATAGTATCTGTGGAGATGTAGGCTTTGAGGCTCACTGAACACTAAGCGTAATCCTCACCCAATTTTGCGAGACATGTTGGTCCTGAGGCTGACGTCGTCCAGACCAATAGGTGTCCCTCATGAGAAAGCTGTTGAAGAATCTATGTTCTTGCAGTGGCACACTCAGCTTGGCATGCCTTTTTCATCCCTAGTATCCTTGGAAATGTAGGGCTTTTGTCGCTGCGAGCTATAAGCCTTCCCCTTCCCCTGATTTGCAAGGCATCTTGGAGCTAAAGGCTGACGTCCTATAGCTTAATGGATGTCCCAGCTGAGAAAGGTGTTGAAGGAGCAATGTTGGAGCACTGCCCTGCTACCCTCGGCAGACACGTTTCATACCTAGTATAACTGGGCCTCCAGGCATTATGTTTTTTTTCAACTCTAAACCTAACCCTAACCCTAACATTAATTGGCATAGCAACCTGAAGTTGACGCTTGATTCCCCCTGCTGAATGGATGTCCTAGTTGAGAAAGGTACAGAAGAAGCAAAGTTGGCACAGTCTTGTGCTCCTCTTGGCATGCCCCTTTCATCCATAGTATCTGTTGAGCTGTAGGCTTTGAGGCTCACTGAACACTAAGCCTAATCCTCCCCCAATTTTGAAAGACATGACGGACCTGAGGCTGTCGTCGTCCAGCAGAATAGGTTCACCTCATGAGAAAGCTGTTGAAGAAGCTATGTTCTTGCAGTTGCACACTCAACTAGGCATACCATTTTCATCCCTAGTATCCTTGGAAATGTAGGGTTTTTGTCGCGGGGAGCCATAAGCCTTTCCCTTGAGCTGATTTGGGAGGCATCTTGGAGCTAAGCCTGAAGAGCTCCAGCGTAATGGATGTCCCAGCTGAGAAAGGTATTGAAGGAGCAATGTTGGGGCTGTGCCGTGCTACCCTCGGCAGACACTCTTTATCCCGAGTATCGCTGAGGCTGTAGGCTTTGTGGCTTTTTGATCTCTAACCTAACCCTAACCCTAACCCTAGCCGTAGCCCTTATTGCCATAGCAACCTGAAGTAGATGCTTACTTCCCACAGATGAATGGATGTCCCAGATGAGAAAGGCACTGAAGGAGTCAAGTTGGTGCAGTACCATGTTCCTCTTGGCCATCCCTTTTCATGCATAGGGTCTGTGGAGCTGTAGGCTTTTTTGGCTTTCTTCATCCTGACCTGAAACATAACTCTAATTTGCAAGATATCTTAGAGTTGAGGCTGATGTCCTCCAGCCAGATGGGTGTCATAGATGATGGGGGTGTTGAAGGAGCGATGTTGGTGCACTGTTACTCCCCTTGGCAGTCACTTTTCATCCCTAGTATCACTGGAGCTGCAAGCCTTGTGCCTTTTGGAATCTTAACCCTAATTTGCGAAGCAACCAGAAGTTGACGCTTGCTTCCCCCAGCTGAATTGATGTTCCAGATGAGCAAGGTACTGAAGGAGCAACGTTGGTGCAGTGTCGTGCTCCTCTTGGCATGGCCCTTTCATCATAGTATCTGTGGAGATGTAGGCTTTGAGGCTCACTGAACACTAAGCCTAATCCTCATCCAATTTTGCGAGACATGTTGGTCCTGAGGCTGACGTCGTCCAGAACATTAGGTGTCCCTCATGAGAAAGCTGTTGAAGAATCTATGTTCTTGCAGTGGCACACTCAGCTTGGCATGCCTTTTTCATCCCTAGTATCCTTGGAAATGTAGGGCTTTTGTCGCTGCGAGCTATAAGCCTTCCCCTTCCCCTGATTTACAAGGCATCTTGGAGTTAAAGGCTGACGTCCTATAGCTTAATGGATGCCCCAGCTGAGAAATGTGTTGAAGGAGCAATGTTGGAGCACTGCCCTGCTACCCTCGGCAGACACTTTTCATACCTAGTATAAGTAGGCCTCCAGGCATTATGTTTTTTTCAACTCTAAACCTAACCCTAACCCTAACATTAATTGGCATAGCAACCTGAAGTTGACGCTTGATTCCCCCAGCTGAATGGATGTCCTTGTTGAGAAATGTACAAAAGAAGCAAATTTTGCACAGTGTTGTGCTCCTCTGGGCATGCCCCTGTCATCCATAGTATCTGTGGAGCTGTAGGCTTTGAGGCTCACTGAACACTAAGCCTAATCCTCGACCAATTTTGAAACACGTGACGGACCTGAGGCTGTCGTCGTCCAGCAGAATAGGTTCACCTCATGAGAAAGCAGTTGAAGAAGCTATGTTCGTGCAGTTGCACACTCAACTAGGCATACCATTTTCATCCCTAGTATCCTTGGAAATGTAGGGTTTTTGTCGCGGGGAGCCATAACCCTTTCCCTTGAGCTGATTTGGGCGGCATCTTGAGGCTAAGCCAGAAGAACTCCAGTGTAATGGATGCCCCAGCTGAGAAAGGTATTGAAGGAGCAATGTTGGGGCTGTGCCGCGCTACCCTCGGCAGACACTCTTTATCCCTTGTATCGCTGAGGCTGTAGGCTTTGTGGCTTTTTGATCTCTAACCTAACCCTAACCCTAGCCCTAGCCGAAGCCCTTATTGCCATAGCAACCTGAAGTAGATGCTTACTTCCCTCAGATGAATGGATGTCCCAGATGAGAAAGGCACTGAAGGAGTCAAGTTGGTGCAGTACCATGTTCCTCTTGGCCATCCCTTTTCATGCATAGGGCCTGTGGAGCTGTAGGCTTTTTTGGCTTTCTACATCCTGACCTGAAACATAACTCTAATTTGCAGGACATCTTAGAGTTGAGGCTGATGTCCTCCAGCCAGATGGGTGTCTTAGATGATAGGGGTGTTGAAGGAGCAATGTTGGTGCACTGTTACTCCCCTTGGCAGTCACTTTTCATCCCTAGTATCACTGGAGCTGCAAGCCTTGTGCCTTTTGGAATCCTAACCCTAATTTGCGAAGCAACCAGAAGTTGACGCTTGCTTCCCCCAGCTGAATGGATGTCCCAGATGAGAAAGGTACTGAAGGAGCAACGTTGGTGCAGTGTCGTGCTCCTCTTGGCATGGCCCTTTCATCATAGTATCTGTGGAGATGTAGGCTTTGAGGCTCACTGAACACTAAGCCTAATCCTCACCCAATTTTGCGAGACATGTTGGTCCTGAGGCTGACGTCATCCAGACCAATAGGTGTCCCTCATGAGAAAGCTGTTGAAGAATCTATGTTCTTGCAGTGGCACACTCAGCTTGGCATGCCTTTTTCATCCCTAGTATCCTTGGAAATGTAGGGCTTTAGTCGCTGCGAGCTATAAGCCTTCCCCTTCCCCTGATTTGCAAGGCATCTTGGAGCTAAAGGCTGACGTCCTATAGCTTAATGGATGTGCCAGCTGAGAAAGGTGTTGAAGGAGCAATGTTGGAGCACTGCCCTGCTACCCTCGGCAGACACGTTTCATACCTAGTATAACTGGCCCTCCAGGCACTATGTTTTTTTCACCTCTAAACCTAACCCTAACCTAACATTAATTGGCATAGCAACCTGAAGTTGACGCTTTTTTCCCCCAGCTGAATGGATGTCCTTGTTTAGAAAGGTACAGAAGAAGCAAAGTTGGCACAGTCTTGTGCTCCTCTTGTCATGCCCCTTTCATCCATAGTGTCTGTGGAGCTGTAGGCTTTGAGGCTCACTGAACACTAAGCCTAATCCTCCCCCAATTTTGAAAGACGTGACGGACCTGAGGCTGTCGTCGTCCAGCAGAATAGTTTCACCTCATGAGAAAGCTGTTGAAGAAGCTATGTTCGTGCAGTTGCACACTCAACTAGGCATACCATTTTCATCCCTAATATCCTTGGAAATGTAGGGTTTTTGTCGCGGGGAGCCATAACCCTTTCCCTTGAGCTGATTTGGGAGGCATCTTGGGGCTAAGCCTGAAGAGCCCCAGCTTAATGGATGTCCCAGCTGAGAAATGTATTGAAGGAGCAATGTTGGGGCTGTGCCGTTCTACCCTCGGCAGACACTCTTCATCCCTAGTATCGCAGAGGTTGTAGGCTTTGTGGCTTTTTGATCCCTAACCCTAACCCTAACCCTAGCCGTAGCCCTTATTGCCATAGCAACCTGAAGTAGATGCTTACTTCCCTCCAATGAATGGATGTCCCAGATGAGAAAGGCACTGAAGGAGTCAAGTTGGTGCAGTACCATGTCCTCTTGGCCATCCCTTTTCATGCATAGGGTCAGTGGAGCTGTAGGCTTTTTTGGCTTTCTTCATCCTGACCTGAAACATAACTCTAATTTGCAAGACATCTTAGAGTTGAGGCTGATGTCCTCCAGCCAGATGGGTGTCTTAGATGATGGGGGTGTTGAAGGAGCAATCTTGGTGCACTGTTACTGCCCTTGGCAGACACTTTTCATCCCTAGTATCACTGGAGTTATAGGCCTTGTGCCTTTTGGAACCTTAACCCTAATTTGCGAAGCAACCAGAAGTTGATGCTTGCTTCCCCCAGCTGAATGGATGTCCCAGATGAGAAAGGTACTGAAGGCGCAACGCTGGTGCAGTGTCGTGCCCCTCTTGCCTTGGCCCTTTCATCATAGTATCTGTTGAGCTGTAGGCTTTGAGGCTCACTGAACACTAAGCCTAATCCTCCCCCAATTTTGAAAGACGTGACGGACCTGAGGCTGTCGTCGTCCAGCAGAATAGGTTCACCTCATGAGAAAGCTGTTGAAGAAGCTATGTTCGTGCAGTTTCACACTCAACTAGGTATACCATTTTCATCCCTAGTATCCTTGGAAATGTGGGGTTTTTGTCGCCGTGAGCCATAAGCCTTTCCCTTGAGCTGATTTGGGCAGAATCTTGGAGCTAAGCCAGAAGAGCTCCAGCGTAATGGATGTCCCAGCTGAGAAAGGTATTGAAGGAGCAATGTTGGGGCTGTGCCGTGTTACCCTCGGCAGACTGTCTTTATCCCTAGTATTGCTGAGGCTGTAGGCTTTGTGGCTTTTTGATCCCTTACCCTAACCATAACCCTAGCCCTAGCCCTAGCCCTTATTGCCATAGCAACCTGAAGTAGATGCTTACTTCCCTCCGATGAATGGATGTCCCAGATGAGAAAGGCACTGAAGGAGTCAAGTTGGTGCAGTACCATGTTCCTCTTTGCAATCCCTTTTCATGCAGAGGGTCAGTGGAACTGTAGGCTTTTTTGGCTTTCTTCATCCTGACCCGAAACAGAACTCTAATTTGCAAGACATCTTAGAGTTGAGGCTGATGTCCTCCAGCCAGATGGTTGTCTTAGATCATGGGGCTGTTGAAGGAGCAATGTTGGTGCACTGTTACTGCCCTTGGCAGACACTTTTCATCCCTACTATCACTGGAGCTTTAGACCTTGTGCTTTTTGGAAGCCTAACCCTCATTTGTGAAGCAACCAGAAGTTGACGCTTGCTTCCCCCAGCTGAATGGATGTCCCAGATGAGAAAGGTACTGAAGGAGCAACGTTGGAGCAGTGTCGTGCTCCTCTTGGCATGGCCCTTTCATGATAGTATCTGTGGAGACATAGGCTTTGAGGCGCACTGAACATTAACCCTAATCCTCACCCAATTTTGCGAGACATGTTGGTCCTGAAGCTGACGTCGTCCAGACCAATAGGTGTCCCTCATGAGAAAGGTGTTGAAGAATCTATGTTCTTGCAGTGGCACACTCAGCTTGGCATGCCTTTTTCATCCCTAGTATCCTTGGAAATGTAGGGCTTTTGTCGCTGCGAGCTATAAGTCTTCCCCTTCCCCTGATTTGCGAGGCATCTTGGAGCTAAAGGCTGACGTCCTACAGCTTAATGGATGTCCCAGCTGAGAAAGGTGTTGAAGGAGCAATGTTGGTGCACTGCCCTGCTACTCTCGGCAGACACTTTTCATACCTAGTACAACTGGGCCTCTAGGCATTATGTTTGTTTCAACTCTAAACCTAACACTCACCCTAACCCTAACATTAATTGGCATAGCAACCTGAAGTTGACGCTTGATTCCCCCAGCTGAATGGATGTCCTAGTTGAGAAAGGTACAGAAGAAGCAAAGTTGGCACAGTGTTGTGCTCCTCTTGGCATGCCCTTTTCATCCATACTATCTGTGGAGCTGTATGCTTTGAGGATCACCAAACACTAAGCCTAATCCTCGACCAATTTTGAAAGACATGACGGACCTGAGTATGTCGTCGTCCAGCAGAATAGGTTCACCTCATGAGGAAGCTGTTGAAGAAGCTATGTTGGTGCAGTTGCACACTCAACTAGGCATACCATTTTCATCCCTAGTATCCTTGGTAATGTAGGGTTTTTGTCGCGCTGAGCCATAACCCTTTCCCTTGAGCTGATTTGGGAGGCATCTTGGAGCTAAGCCTGAAGAGCTCCAGTGTAATGGATGTCCCAGCTGAGAAAGTTATTGAAGGAGCAATGTTGGGGCTGTGCCGTGCTGCCCTCGGCAGACACTCTTCATCCCTGGTATCGCTGAGGCTGCAGGCTTTGTGGCTTTTTGATCCCTAACCCTAACCCTAACCCTAACCCTAGCCCTAGCCCTTCTTGCCATAGCAACCTGAAGTAGATGCTTACTTCCCTCAGATGAATGGATGTCCCAGATGAGAAAGGCACTGAAGGAGTCATGTTGGTGCAGTACTATGTTCCTCTTGGCAATCCCTTTTCATGCCGAGGGTCAGTGGAGCTGTAGGCTTTTTTGGCTTTCTTCATCCTGATCCGAAACAGAACTCTAATTTGCAAGACATCTTAGAGTTGAGGCTGATGTCCTCCAGCCAGATGGTTGTCTTAGATCATGGGGCTGTTGAAGGGGCAATGTTGCTGCACTGTTACTGCCCTTGGCAGACACTTTTCATCCCTAGTATCACTGGAGCTGTAGACCTTGTGCCTTTTGGAAGCCTAACCCTAATTTGCGAAGCAACCTGAAGTTGACGCTTGCTTCCCCCAGCTGAATGGATGTCCCAGATGAGAAAGGTACTGAAGGAGCAACGTTGGAGCAGTGTCGTGCTCCTCTTGGCATGGCCCTTTCATGATAGTATCTGTGGAGACATAGGCTGTGAGGCGCACTGAACACAAATCCTAATCCTCACCCAATTTTGCGAGACATGTTGGTCCTGAGGCTGACGTCGTCCAGACCAAGAGGTGTCCCTCATGAGAAAGGTGTTGAAGAATCTATGTTCTTGCAGTGGCACACTCAGCTTGGCATGCCTTTTTCATCCCTAGTATCCTTGGAAATGTAGGGCTTTTGTCGCTGCGAGCTATAAGTCTTCCCCTTCCCCTGATTTGCGAGGCATCGTGGAGCTAAAGGCTGACGTCCTACAGCTTAATGGATGTCCCAGCTGAGAAAGGTGTTGAAGGAGCAATGTTGGTGCACTGCCCTGCTACTCTCGGCAGACACTTTTCATACCTAGTACAACTGGGTCTCTAGGCATTATGTTTGTTTCAACTCTAAACCTAACACTCACCCTAACCCTAACATTAATTGGCATAGCAACCTGAAGTTGACGCTTGATTCCCCCAGCTGAATGGATGTCCTAGTTGAGAAAGGTACAGAAGAAGCAAAGTTGGCACAGTCTTGTGCTCCTCTTGGCATGCCCCTTTCATCCATAGTATCTGTGGAGCTGTATGCTTTGAGGATCACCGAACACAAAGCCTAATCCTCCCCCAGTTTTGAAAGACATGACGGTCCTGAGACTGTCGTCGTCCAGCAGATTAGGTTCACCTCATGAGGAAGCTGTTGAAGAAGCTATGTTCGTGCAGTTGCACACTCAACTAGGCATACCATTTTCATCCCTAGTATCCTTGGAAATGTAGGGTTTTTGTCACGCTGAGCCATAACCCTTTCCCTTGAGCTGATTTGGGAGGCATCTTGGAGCTAAGCCTGAAGAGCTCCAGTGTAATGGATGCCCCAGCTGAGAAAGGTATTGAAGGAGCAATGTTGGAACTGCGCTGTGCTACCCTCAGCAGACACTCTTCATCCCTAGTATCGCTGAGGCTGTAGGCTTTGTGGCTTTTTGATCTCTAATCCCAACGCTAACCCTAACCCTAGCCCTAGCCCTTATTGCCATAGCAACCTGAAGTAGATGCTTACTTCCCTCCGATGAATGGATGTCCCAGATGAGAAAGGCACTGAAGGAGTCAAGTTGGTGCAGTACCATGGTCCTCTTGGCCATCCCTTTTCATGCATAGGGTCAGTGGAGCTGTAGGCTTTTTTGGCTTTCTTCATCCTGACCCGAAACAGAACTCTAATTTGCAAGACATCTTAGAGTTGAGGCTGATGTCCTCCAGCCAGATGGTTGTCTTAGATCATGGGGCTGTTGAAGGAGCAATGTTGGTGCACTGTTACTGCCCTTGGCAGACACTTTTCATCCCTACTATCACTGGAGCTTTAGACCTTGTGCTTTTTGGAAGCCTAACCCTAATTTGTGAAGCAACCTGAAGTTGACGCTTGCTTCCCCCAGCTGAATGGATGTCCCAGATGAGAAAGGTACTGAAGGAGCAACGTTGGAGCAGTGTCGTGCTCCTCTTGGCATGGCCCTTTCATGATAGTATCTGTGGAGACGTAGGCTTTGAGGCGCACTGAACACTAACCCTAATCCTCACCCAATTTTGCGAGACATGTTGGTCCTGAGGCTGACGTCGTCCAGACCAATAGGTGTCCCTCATGAGAAAGGTGTTGAAGAATCTATGTTCTTGCAGTGGCACACTCAACTTGGCATGCCTTTTTCATCTCAAGTATCCTTGGAAATGTAGGGCTTTTGTCGCTGCGAGCTATAAGTCTTCCCCTTCCCCTGATTTGCGAGGCATCTTGGAGCTAAAGGCTGACGTCCTACAGCTTAATGGATGTCCCAGCTGAGAAAGGTGTTGAAGGAGCAATGCTGGTGAACTGCCCTGCTACTCTCGGCAGACACTTTTCAAACCTAGTACAACTGGGACTCTAGGCATTATGTTTGTTTCAACTCTAAACCTAACACTCACCCTAACCCTAACATTAATTGGCATAGCAACCTGAAGTTGACGCTTGATTCCCCCAGCTGAATGGATGTCCTAGGTGAGAAAGGTACAGAAGAAGCAAAGTTGGCAGAGTGTTGTGCTCCTCTTGGCATGCCCCTTTCATCCATAGTATCTGTGGAGCTGTATGCTTTGAGGATCACCGAACACTAAGCCTAATCCTCGCCCAATTTTGAAAGACATGACGGACCTGAGGCTGTCGTCATCCAGCAGAATAGGTTCACCTCATGAGAAAGCTGTTGAAGAAGCTATGTTCGTGCAGTTGCACACTCAACTAGGCATACCATTTTCATCCCTAGTATCCTTGGAAATGTAGGGTTTTTGTCGCGCTGAGCCATAACCCTTTCCCTTGAGCTGATTTGGGAGGCATCTTGGAGCTAAGCCTGAAGAGCTCCAGTGTAATGGATGTCCCAGCTGAGAAAGGTATTGAAGGAGCAATGTTGGGGCTGCGCCGTGCTACCCTCGGCAGACACTCTTCATGCCTAGTATCGCTGAGGCTGTAGGCTTTGTGGCTTTTTGATCCCTAACCCTAACCCTAGCCCTAGCCCTTATTGCCATAGCAACCTGAAGTAGATGCTTACTTCCCTCCGATGAATGGATGTCCCAGATGAGAAAGGCACTGAAACAGTCAAGTTGGTGCAGTACCATGTTCCTCTTGGCAATCCCTTTTCATGCAGAGGGTCAGTGGAGCTGTAGGCTTTTTTGGCTTTCTTCATCCTGACCCGAAACAGAACTCTAATTTGCAAGACATCTTAGAGTTGAGGCTGATGTCTTCCAGCCAGATGGTTGTCTTAGATGCTGTGGCTGTTGAAGGAGCAATGTTGATGCACTGTTACTGCCCTTGGCAGACACTTTTCATCCCTACTGTCACTGGAGCTGTAGACCTTGTGCCTTTTGGAAGCCTAACCCTAATTTGCGAACCAACCTCAAGTTGACGCTTGCTTCCCCCAGCTGAATGGAAGTCCCAGATGAGAAAGGTACTGAAGGAGCAACGTTGGTGCAGTGTCGTGCTTTTCTGGGCATGGCCCTTTCATCATAGTATCTGTGGAGACGTAGGCTTTGAGGCACACTGAACACTAACCCTAATCCTCACCCAATTTTGCGAGACATGTTGGTCCTGAGGCTGACGTCGTCCAGACCAATAGGTGTCCCTAATGAGAAAGCTGTTGAAGAATCTATGTTCTTGCAGTGGCACACTCACAGAATCACAGAATCACAGAATCCCAAGGGTTGGAAGGGACCTAAAAAGATCATCTAGTCCAACCCCCCTGCAAGAGCAGGGTAACCTACAGTACATCACACAGGAACTTGTCCAGGCGGGCCTTGAATATCTCCAGTGTAGGAGACTCCACAACCCCCCTGGGCAACCTGTTCCAGTGCTCTGTCACTCTTACAGTAAAGAAGTTCTTCCTGATGTTAATGTGGAACTTCCTATGTTCCAGTTTACACCCATTGCCCCTTGTCCTATCACTGGATATCACTGAAAAAAGCCTAGCTCCATCATCCTGACACCTACCCTTCACATATTTGTAAACATTGATGAGGTCACCCCTCAGTCTCCTCTTCTCCAAGCTAAAGAGACCCAGCTCCCTCAGCCTCTCCTCATAACGGAGATGTTCCACTCCCTTAATCATCTTTGTGGCTCTGCGCTGGACTCCTTCAAGCACTTCCCTGTCCTTCTTGAACAGAGGGGCCCAGAACTGGACGCAATATTCCAGATGCGGCCTCACCAAGGCTGAGTAGAGGGGGAGGAGAACCTCTCTTGACCTACTAACCACTCCCTTTCTAATGCACCCTAAGATGCCATTTGCCTTCTTGGCCACAAGAGCACATTGCTGGCTCATGGTCATCCTCCTATCCACCAGGACCCCCAGGTCCCTTTCCCCTTCACTACTTTCCAGCAGGTCAACCCCCAACCTGTACTGGTACATGGGGTTGTTCTTCCCCAGATGCAAGACTCTACACTTGCCCTTGTTAAATTTCATCAAGTTTCTCCCCGCCCAACTCTCCAGCCTGTCCAGGTCTCGCTGAATGGCAGCACAGTCCTCTGGTGTGTCAGCCACTCCTCCCAGTTTTGTGTCATCAGCAAACTTGCTGAGGGTGCACTCAGTTCCCTCATCCAGGTCATTGATGAAAATATTAAACAGCACCGGTCCCAGCACCGACCCCTGAGGAACTCCACTAGTCACAGACCTCCAGCTAGATTCTGCGCCATTGACCACAACTCTCTGCCTTCTTCCTTTCAACCAGTTCTCGATCCACCTCACTACTTGATCGTCAAGCCCACACTTCCTTAGCTTATCTATGAGGATGCTGTGGGAGACAGTATCAAATGCCTTACTGAAATCAAGAAAAACTACATCTACCGCTCTACCATCATCCCTCCACCTAGTCACTTCCTCATAGAAGGCTATAAGGTTGGTCATACATGACTTCCCCCTCATAAAACCATGTTGGCTGTTCTTAATGACCCCCTCATCCTTGATATGCCTAGTGATGGAGTCAAAAATAAGTTGTTCCATCATCTTTCCAGGGATGGAGGTAAGGTTGACCGGTCTATAATTACCCGGGTCCTCCTTCTTGCCCTTCTTATAGATTGGTGTGACCTTTGCCATCCGCCAATCCTCAGGCACCTCGCCCATTTCCCACGACTTACCAAAGATGATGGAAAGTGGCCTAGCAATGACCTCCGCCAGCTCCCTCAGCACCCGTGGGTGCATTCCATCCGGACCCATCGATTTACAGATGTCCAGTTTGCATAGCTGATCCCTAACCCAATCCTCATCTACCAAAGCAAACTCCTCCTTTGTCCTGACTCCTTCTGGGGCTATAGAAATCCGGGGCCCTCGGGGAGAGTCTGCAGGAGTAAAGACAGAGGCAAAGAAGGCATTCAGCACCTCTGCCTTCTTTATATCCTCTGTATCCAGGGTACCCACTTCGTTCAGCAGTGGGCCTATATTGCCTCTTGTTTTAGTTTTATTTGCTATGTATTTGAAGAAGCCCTTTCTATTGTCTTTAACCCGACTAGCAAGATTGAGTTCCAAGGAGGCCTTAGCTGTCCTAATTGCCTCCCTACATCCTCTAACAACTGTCCTATATTCCTCCCAAGCGGCCAGCCCCTCCTTCCATAATCCATAGATTCTCCTTTTCCACTTGAGTTTGCCCAGCAGCTCCTTGTTTAACCACGCCGGTCTCCTAGATCCCTTACTTGACTTCCTACTCATTGGGACGCTCCGATCCTGAGCTTGGAAGAAGCGGTCCTTGAATGCTAACCAACTATCTTGAGCCCCTTTACCGCCTAGTACACTTTCCCATGAGACTTCCCTTAGCAGTTGACTGAAGACGCCAAAGTTGGCCCTTCGGAAATCCAGAACTGTGGCTTTGCTAGGTATTCTATTCCTCCCACACAGGATCCTAAACTCCACCATCTCATGGTCACTGCAGCCAAGGCTGCCATTGACCGTCACCACTTCGACCAAACCCTCCTTGTTGGCGAGTACTAAATCTAGCAGCGCTGCTCCCCTAGTTGGTACGTCCACCATTTGCATTAAGAAATTATCATCAATGCACTCGAGGAACCTCCTAGACTGTGAATGACTGGCTGTGTGAGTCTTCCAGCAAATATCGGGCTAATTAAAGTCCCCCACGACGACTAAGGCATGTAGTCGCGAGGCTACTTCCAGTTGCCTGTAGAAAGCCTCATCAACTCCTTCGTCCTGATCAGGAGGTCTGTAATAGACCCCCACAACTGTATCACCCGTGCCAGTCAGCCCCTTGATTCGTACCCACAGACATTCCACTTGCTCCTCATCCGACCCCGGACAGAACTCAATACATTCTAGTTGCTCTCTCACGTAAAGAGCAACTCCACCACCTCGCTTCGCTGACCTATCTTTCCTAAAAAGGACATAGCCATCCATGACCACATTCCAGTCATGTGAACTGTCCCACCATGTCTCTGTAATCGCCACTAGATCATAACCTTTAGCCCGCACACAGACTTCTAACTCCTCCTGTTTATTCCCCATGCTGCGTGCATTGGTGTACAGGCATTTCAGGGAGCCAGTCCTAGTACTCTTTTTCCCCTGCGGGACAGGGTCTAAAGAGCTATCCTTTCCCACAAGTGAAACAAGAGATTGATAGTCCTCCTTAGCCCGCCATCCTTCAATCCCTAGCATGTTCCTCTTGGGCTTGTCCCCAACAGGCCCAGTTAAATCCCCTCCCCCCTTCATAACTAGTTTAAAGCCCTGTCAATAAGCCCTGCTAACTCCTGCCCCAAAACCCTTTTTTTTCTCTGAGACTGGTGTATCCCGCCTGTCACCAGCAAACCAGGTGTCCCATACAGCAGCCCGTGACTGAAAAACCCAAACCCCTGCCTTTGGCACCAGTCACGTAGCCATACATTAACCTGCAGAGTCTTCTTATATATCCCTTCACCCTCGCTTGCAACAGGTATGGAGGCAAACACCACTTGCGCTCCAGACACTTTAACCAGCCGTCCCAGGGCCCTGTAGTCTCTCTTCATCGCCCTTACGTTCCTCGTAATAATTTCGTCACTGCCAACCTGAAAAACCAGCAGTGGGTAGTAGTCAGACGACTGCACCAGTTCAGAGAGCTTCTTTTTAACATCTCTAATCCGAGCCCCAGGCAGGCAGCAGACCTCCCTGTGGGGTGGATCCGGTCGACAAATGGGCCCTTCTGTTCCCCTCAGAAGGGAGTCACCCACCACAATTACTCTTCTTTTCTTCTTGGTTGGGGAAGTTCTGAGGCATGTGGGTGAGTGACTAGCCCTGGGTGACTCACTAGATAGATTTGAATCACCATCTCCATTCACCTGGCCCTGAATTTCCAAGACCTCGTACCTGTTATTCAAGGGCAACTGGGAGGGAGGAAGGGATTGTGAGGGTTTTCGCTTACCTCTCCGAGGAGGAACCTCCCTCCATCCATCCTTGTCCATTAAGCTCTCTCCTTCTGTCTGATGGTAGGAGGGAAGGGGATCCATAGCTTGTTGAACCACTTCCCTCTGCCCTTGCCTTAGGGTGTGGTTCCACCAATCTATTTCACTTTCACACTCTCTAATGGCTCTCAACCTTTCTACCTCCTCCCTCAGTTCAGCCACCTGCCTGAGCAGGTCATTTATTTGCTCACAGCGAACACAAGCAGTATCACTGGCTCCCTCCAATACAAGTGCCAGGCTCAGGCATTCGCTGCAGCCAGAGACCTGCACAGCTGCATGTCTGCAGGAAGGCTCAGTCTGGATACCCACATTAGTACTCACTACAGCTTTCGATCGTGTTGTAACCATGATCTATCTGGTCAATCAATCCGTCTACGTCTCCCAGCACTCCTTCCCCCTCCTGTACTCCAGGCGAGTCCTCTCGATGAGGCGGTTGGAACGCTTCCCTGCCCGCTTCCCTGCCCGCTCGCCTGCCCGCGCGAGCTGCCGCGCAAACTGCCTCGACCCTCTGCCTCGACGCTGTCTGTTTGCCGGCTCTGTTCGCCGCGCTCCTGGTCGCCGCGCTCCCTGGGAAGGTTTTTTAGCCACTCCCAGCTGGTGCCACTCCTCCTGGCTCCGCCCCCTGTGAGTCAGCCCCTCGCGGGAGCTGAGCTTCCGAGTCCTGGGCAAGTCCTGTTGAGGACTTGAGGCTCCCTCCTCAGTGGCTCTTGTCGCTCTGAGGTGAGGCTCCTGGACGCTGATCTCTCCCCTCTCCGCTCCGGTGTTGCAGGCGTCCTCTCTCAAGCTACTCACCTCAGCAACTGATCGAGAGTGGCCCTTGATGGCCGGTTTGAATCTGACACCGAGCCTCCTGGCTCCGCCCCCTGTGAGTCAGCCCCTCGCGGGAGCTGAGCTTCCGAGTCCTGGGCAAGTCCTGTTGAGGACTTGAGGCTCCCTCCTCAGTGGCTCTTGTCGCTCTGAGGTGAGGCTCCTGGACGCTGATCTCTCCCCTCTCCGCTCCGGTGTTGCAGGCGTCCTCTCTCAAGCTACTCACCTCAGCAACTAACTCAACTTGGCATGCCTTTTTCATCCCTAGTATCCTTGGAAATGTAGGGCTTTTGTCGCTGCGAGCTATAAGTCTTCCCCTTCCCCTGATTTGTGAGGCATCTTGGAGCTAAATGCTGACGTCCTACAGCTTAATGGATGTCCCAGCTGAGAAAGGTGTTGAAGGAGCAATGTTGGTGCACTGCCCTGCTACCCTCGGCAGACACTTTTCATACCTAGTACAACTGGGCCTCTAGGCATTATGTTTTTTTCACCTCTAAACGTAACCCTAACCCTAACCCTAACATTAATTGGCACAGCAACCTGAAGTTGACGCTTGATTCCCCCAGCTGAATGGATGTCCTAGTTGAGAAAGGTACAGAAGAAGCAAAGTTGGCACAGTGTTGTGCTCCTCTTGGCATGCCCCTTTCATCCTTAGTATCTGTGGAGCTGTATGCTTTGAGGATCACCGAACACTAAGCCTAATCCTCGCCCAATTTTGAAAGACATGACGGACCTGAGGCTGTCGTCATCCAGCAGAATAGGTTCACCTCATGAGAAAGCTGTTGAAGAAGCTATGTTGGTGCAGTTGCACACTCAGCTAGGCATAACATTTTCATCCCTAGTATCCTTGGAAACGTAGGTTTTTTGTCGCGCTGAGCCATAAGCCTTTCCCTTGAGCTGATTTGGGAGGCATCTTGGAGCTAAGCCTGAAGAGCTCCAGTGTAATGGATGTCCCAGCTGAGAAAGGTATTGAAGGAGCAATGTTGGGGCTGTGCCGTGCTACCCTCGGCAGACACTCTTCATGCCTAGTATCGCTGAGGCTGTAGGCTTTGTGGCTTTTTGATCCCTAACCCTAACCCTAGCCCTAGCCCTTATTGCCATACCAACCTGAAGTAGATGCTTACTTCCCTCCGATGAATGGATGTCCCAGATGAGGAAGGCACTGAAGGAGTCAAGTTGGTGCAGTACCATGTTCCTCTTGGCAATCCCTTTGCATGCAGAGGGTCAGTGGAGCTGTAGGCTTTTTTGGCTTTCTTCATCCTGACCCGAAACAGAACTCTAATTTGCAAGACATCTTAGAGTTGAGGCTGATGTCCTCCAGCCAGATGGTTGTCTTATATGCTGGGGCTGTTGAAGGAGCAATGTTGATGCACTGTTACTGCCCTTGGCAGACACTTTTCATCCCTGCTGTCACTGGAGCTGTAGACCTTGTGACTTTTGGAAGCCTAACCCTAATTTGCGAAGCAACCTCAAGTTGACGCTTGCTTCCCCCAGCTGAATGGATATCCCAGATGAGAAAGGTACTGAAGGAGCAACATTGGAGCAGTGTCGTGCTTCTCTGGGCATGGCCCTTTCATCATAGTATCTGTGGAGACGTAGGCTTTGAGGCACACTGAACACTAACCCTAATCCTCACCCAATTTTGCGAGACATGTTGGTCCTGAGGCTGACGTCGTCCAGACCAATAGGTGTCCCTCATGAGAAAGGTGTTGAAGAATCTATGTTCTTGCAGTGGCACACTCAACTTGGCATGCCTTTTTCATCTCAAGTATCCTTGGAAATGTAGGGCTTTTGTCGCTGCGAGCTATAAGTCTTCCCCTTCCCCTGATTTGCGAGGCATTGTGGAGCTAAATGCTGACGTCCTTCAGCTTAATGGATGTCCCAGCTGAGAAAGATGTTGAAGGAGCAATGTTGGTGCACTGCCCTGCTACCCTCGGCAGACACTTTTCATACCTAGTACAACTGGGCCTCTAGGCAGTATGTTTTTTTCACCTCTAAACGTAACCCTAACCCTAACCCTAACATTAATTGGCATAGCAACCTGAAGTTGACGCTTGATTCCCCCAGCTGAATGGATGTCCTAGTTGAGAAAGGTACAGAAGAAGCAAAGTTGGCACAGTGTTGTGCTCCTCTTGGCATGCCCCTTTCATCCATAGTATCTGTGGAGCTGTATGCTTTGAGGATCACCGAACACTAAGCCTAATCCTCGCCCCATTTTGAAAGACATGACGGACCTGAGGCTGTTGTCGTCCAGCAGAATAGGTTCACCTCATGAGAAAGCTGTTGAAGAAGCTATGTTCGTGCAGTTGCACACTCAACTAGGCATACCATTTTCATCCCTAGTATCCTTGAAAACGTAGGTTTTTTGTCGCGCTGAGCCTTAACCCTTTTCCTTGAGCTGATTTGGGAGGCATCTTGGAGCAAAGCTAGAAGAGCTCCAGTGTAATGGATGTCCCAGCTGAGAAAGGTATTGAAGGAGCAATGTTGGGGCTGCGCTGTGCTACCCTCGGCAGACACTCTTCATCCCTAGTATCGCTGAGGCTGTAGGCTTTGTGGCTTTTTGATCCCTAATCCCAACCCTAACCCTAACCCTAGCCCTAGCCCTTATTGCCATAGCAACCTGAAGTAGATGCTTACTTCCCTCCGATGAATGGATGTCCCAGATGAAGAAGGCACTGAAGGAGTCAAGTTGGTGCAGTACCATGTTCCTCTTGGCAATCCCTTTTCATGCAGAGGGTCAGTGGAGCTGTAGGCTTTTTTGGCTTTCTTCATCCTGACCCGAAACAGAACTCTAATTTGCAAGACATCTTAGAGTTGAGGCTGATGTCTTCCAGCCAGATGGTTGTCTTAGACCATGGGGCTGTTGAAGGAGCAATGTTGGCGCACTGTTACTGCTTTGGCAGACACTTTTCATCCCTAGTATCACTGGAGCTGTAGACCTTGTGCCTTTTGGAAGCCTAACCCTAATTTGCGAACCAACCTCAAGCTGACGCTTGCTTCCCCCAGCTGAATGGATATCCCAGATGAGAAAGGTACTGAAGGAGCAACGTTTGAGCAGTGTCGTGCTCCTCTTGGCATGCCCTTTTCATCATAGTATCTGTGGAGACGTAGGCTTTGAGGCGCACTGAACACTAACCCTAATCCTCACCCAATTTTGCGAGACATGTTGGTCCTGAGGCTGGCGTCGTCCAGACCAATAGGTGTCCCTCATGAGAAAGGTGTTGAAGAATCTATGTTCTTGCAGTGGCACACTCAACTTGGCATGCCTTTTTCATCTCAAGTATCCTTGGAAATGTAAGGCTTTTGTCGCTGCGAGCTATAAGTCTTCCCCTTCCCCTGATTTGTGAGGCATCTTGGAGCTAAATGCTGACGTCCTACAGCTTAATGGATGTCCCAGCTGAGAAAGGTGTTGAAGGAGCAATGTTGGTGCACTGCCCTGCTACCCTCGGCAGACACTTTTCATACCTAGTACAACTGGGCCTCTAGGCATTATGTTTGTTTCACCTCTAAACGTAACCCTAACCCTAACCCTAACATTAATTGGCATAGCAACCTGAAGTTGACGCTTGATTCCCCCAGCTGAATGGATGTCCTAGTTGAGAAAGGTACAGAAGAAGCAAAGTTGGCACAGTGTTGTGCTCCTCTTGGCATGCCCCTTTCATCCTTAGTATCTGTGGAGCTGTATGCTTTGAGGATCACCGAACACTAAGCCTAATCCTCGCCCAATTTTGAAAGACATGACGGACCTGAGGCTGTCGTCATCCAGCAGAATAGGTTCACCTCATGAGAAAGCTGTTGAAGAAGCTATGTTGGTGCAGTTGCACACTCAGCTAGGCATAACATTTTCATCCCTAGTATCCTTGGAAACGTAGGTTTTTTGTCGCGCTGAGCCATAAGCCTTTCCCTTGAGCTGATTTGGGAGGCATCTTGGAGCTAAGCCTGAAGAGCTCCAGTGTAATGGATGTCCCAGCTGAGAAAGGTATTGAAGGAGCAATGTTGGGGCTGTGCCGTGCTACCCTCGGCAGACACTCTTCATGCCTAGTATCGCTGAGGCTGTAGGCTTTGTGGCTTTTTGATCCCTAATCCCAACCCTAGCCCTAGCCCTTATTGCCATACCAACCTGAAGTAGATGCTTACTTCCCTCCGATGAATGGATGTCCCAGATGAGGAAGGCACTGAAGGAGTCAAGTTGGTGCAGTACCATGTTCCTCTTGGCAATCCCTTTGCATGCAGAGGGTCAGTGGAGCTGTAGGCTTTTTTGGCTTTCTTCATCCTGACCCGAAACAGAACTCTAATTTGCAAGACATCTTAGAGTTGAGGCTGATGTCCTCCAGCCAGATGGTTGTCTTATATGCTGGGGCTGTTGAAGGAGCAATGTTGATGCACTGTTACTGCCCTTGGCAGACACTTTTCATCCCTGCTGTCACTGGAGCTGTAGACCTTGTGACTTTTGGAAGCCTAACCCTAATTTGCGAAGCAACCTCAAGTTGACGCTTGCTTCCCCCAGCTGAATGGATATCCCAGATGAGAAAGGTACTGAAGGAGCAACATTGGAGCAGTGTCGTGCTCCTCTGGGCATGGCCCTTTCATCATAGTATCTGTGGAGACGTAGGCTTTGAGGCACACTGAACACTAACCCTAATCCTCACCCAATTTTGCGAGACATGTTGGTCCTGAGGCTGACGTCGTCCAGACCAATAGGTGTCCCTCATGAGAAAGGTGTTGAAGAATCTATGTTCTTGCAGTGGCACACTCAACTTGGCATGCCTTTTTCATCTCAAGTATCCTTGGAAATGTAGGGCTTTTGTCGCTGCGAGCTATAAGTCTTCCCCTTCCCCTGATTTGCGAGGCATTGTGGAGCTAAATGCTGACGTCCTTCAGCTTAATGGATGTCCCAGCTGAGAAAGATGTTGAAGGAGCAATGTTGGTGCACTGCCCTGCTACCCTCGGCAGACACTTTTCATACCTAGTACAACTGGGCCTCTAGGCAGTATGTTTTTTTCACCTCTAAACGTAACCCTAACCCTAACCCTAACATTAATTGGCATAGCAACCTGAAGTTGACGCTTGATTCCCCCAGCTGAATGGATGTCCTAGTTGAGAAAGGTACAGAAGAAGCAAAGTTGGCACAGTGTTGTGCTCCTCTTGGCATGCCCCTTTCATCCATAGTATCTGTGGAGCTGTATGCTTTGAGGATCACCGAACACTAAGCCTAATCCTCGCCCCATTTTGAAAGACATGACGGACCTGAGGCTGTTGTCGTCCAGCAGAATAGGTTCACCTCATGAGAAAGCTGTTGAAGAAGCTATGTTCGTGCAGTTGCACACTCAACTAGGCATACCATTTTCATCCCTAGTATCCTTGGAAACGTAGGTTTTTTGTCGCGCTGAGCCTTAACCCTTTTCCTTGAGCTGATTTGGGAGGCATCTTGGAGCAAAGCTAGAAGAGCTCCAGTGTAATGGATGTCCCAGCTGAGAAAGGTATTGAAGGAGCAATGTTGGGGCTGCGCTGTGCTACCCTCGGCAGACACTCTTCATCCCTAGTATCGCTGAGGCTGTAGGCTTTGTGGCTTTTTGATCCCTAATCCCAACCCTAACCCTAACCCTAGCCCTAGCCCTTATTGCCATAGCAACCTGAAGTAGATGCTTACTTCCCTCCGATGAATGGATGTCCCAGATGAAGAAGGCACTGAAGGAGTCAAGTTGGTGCAGTACCATGTTCCTCTTGGCAATCCCTTTTCATGCAGAGGGTCAGTGGAGCTGTAGGCTTTTTTGGCTTTCTTCATCCTGACCCGAAACAGAACTCTAATTTGCAAGACATCTTAGAGTTGAGGCTGATGTCTTCCAGCCAGATGGTTGTCTTAGACCATGGGGCTGTTGAAGGAGCAATGTTGGCGCACTGTTACTGCTTTGGCAGACACTTTTCATCCCTAGTATCACTGGAGCTGTAGACCTTGTGCCTTTTGGAAGCCTAACCCTAATTTGCGAACCAACCTCAAGCTGACGCTTGCTTCCCCCAGCTGAATGGATATCCCAGATGAGAAAGGTACTGAAGGAGCAACGTTTGAGCAGTGTCGTGCTCCTCTTGGCATGCCCTTTTCATCATAGTATCTGTGGAGACGTAGGCTTTGAGGCGCACTGAACACTAACCCTAATCCTCACCCAATTTTGCGAGACATGTTGGTCCTGAGGCTGGCGTCGTCCAGACCAATAGGTGTCCCTCATGAGAAAGGTGTTGAAGAATCTATGTTCTTGCAGTGGCACACTCAACTTGGCATGCCTTTTTCATCTCAAGTATCCTTGGAAATGTAAGGCTTTTGTCGCTGCGAGCTATAAGTCTTCCCCTTCCCCTGATTTGTGAGGCATCTTGGAGCTAAATGCTGACGTCCTACAGCTTAATGGATGTCCCAGCTGAGAAAGGTGTTGAAGGAGCAATGTTGGTGCACTGCCCTGCTACCCTCGGCAGACACTTTTCATACCTAGTACAACTGGGCCTCTAGGCATTATGTTTTTTTCACCTCTAAACGTAACCCTAACCCTAACCCTAACATTAATTGGCATAGCAACCTGAAGTTGACGCTTGATTCCCCCAGCTGAATGGATGTCCTAGTTGAGAAAGGTACAGAAGAAGCAAAGTTGGCACAGTGTTGTGCTCCTCTTGGCATGCCCCTTTCATCCTTAGTATCTGTGGAGCTGTATGCTTTGAGGATCACCGAACACTAAGCCTAATCCTCGCCCAATTTTGAAAGACATGACGGACCTGAGGCTGTCGTCATCCAGCAGAATAGGTTCACCTCATGAGAAAGCTGTTGAAGAAGCTATGTTGGTGCAGTTGCACACTCAGCTAGGCATAACATTTTCATCCCTAGTATCCTTGGAAACGTAGGTTTTTTGTCGCGCTGAGCCATAAGCCTTTCCCTTGAGCTGATTTGGGAGGCATCTTGGAGCTAAGCCTGAAGAGCTCCAGTGTAATGGATGTCCCAGCTGAGAAAGGTATTGAAGGAGCAATGTTGGGGCTGTGCCGTGCTACCCTCGGCAGACACTCTTCATGCCTAGTATCGCTGAGGCTGTAGGCTTTGTGGCTTTTTGATCCCTAATCCCAACCCTAGCCCTAGCCCTTATTGCCATACCAACCTGAAGTAGATGCTTACTTCCCTCCGATGAATGGATGTCCCAGATGAGGAAGGCACTGAAGGAGTCAAGTTGGTGCAGTACCATGTTCCTCTTGGCAATCCCTTTGCATGCAGAGGGTCAGTGGAGCTGTAGGCTTTTTTGGCTTTCTTCATCCTGACCCGAAACAGAACTCTAATTTGCAAGACATCTTAGAGTTGAGGCTGATGTCCTCCAGCCAGATGGTTGTCTTATATGCTGGGGCTGTTGAAGGAGCAATGTTGATGCACTGTTACTGCCCTTGGCAGACACTTTTCATCCCTGCTGTCACTGGAGCTGTAGACCTTGTGACTTTTGGAAGCCTAACCCTAATTTGCGAAGCAACCTCAAGTTGACGCTTGCTTCCCCCAGCTGAATGGATATCCCAGATGAGAAAGGTACTGAAGGAGCAACATTGGAGCAGTGTCGTGCTCCTCTGGGCATGGCCCTTTCATCATAGTATCTGTGGAGACGTAGGCTTTGAGGCACACTGAACACTAACCCTAATCCTCACCCAATTTTGCGAGACATGTTGGTCCTGAGGCTGACGTCGTCCAGACCAATAGGTGTCCCTCATGAGAAAGGTGTTGAAGAATCTATGTTCTTGCAGTGGCACACTCAACTTGGCATGCCTTTTTCATCTCAAGTATCCTTGGAAATGTAGGGCTTTTGTCGCTGCGAGCTATAAGTCTTCCCCTTCCCCTGATTTGCGAGGCATTGTGGAGCTAAATGCTGACGTCCTTCAGCTTAATGGATGTCCCAGCTGAGAAAGATGTTGAAGGAGCAATGTTGGTGCACTGCCCTGCTACCCTCGGCAGACACTTTTCATACCTAGTACAACTGGGCCTCTAGGCAGTATGTTTTTTTCACCTCTAAACGTAACCCTAACCCTAACCCTAACATTAATTGGCATAGCAACCTGAAGTTGACGCTTGATTCCCCCAGCTGAATGGATGTCCTAGTTGAGAAAGGTACAGAAGAAGCAAAGTTGGCACAGTGTTGTGCTCCTCTTGGCATGCCCCTTTCATCCATAGTATCTGTGGAGCTGTATGCTTTGAGGATCACCGAACACTAAGCCTAATCCTCGCCCCATTTTGAAAGACATGACGGACCTGAGGCTGTTGTCGTCCAGCAGAATAGGTTCACCTCATGAGAAAGCTGTTGAAGAAGCTATGTTCGTGCAGTTGCACACTCAACTAGGCATACCATTTTCATCCCTAGTATCCTTGGAAACGTAGGTTTTTTGTCGCGCTGAGCCTTAACCCTTTTCCTTGAGCTGATTTGGGAGGCATCTTGGAGCAAAGCTAGAAGAGCTCCAGTGTAATGGATGTCCCAGCTGAGAAAGGTATTGAAGGAGCAATGTTGGGGCTGCGCTGTGCTACCCTCGGCAGACACTCTTCATCCCTAGTATCGCTGAGGCTGTAGGCTTTGTGGCTTTTTGATCCCTAATCCCAACCCTAACCCTAGCCCTTATTGCCATAGCAACCTGAAGTAGATGCTTACTTCCCTCCGATGAATGGATGTCCCAGATGAAGAAGGCACTGAAGGAGTCAAGTTGGTGCAGTACCATGTTCCTCTTGGCAATCCCTTTTCATGCAGAGGGTCAGTGGAGCTGTAGGCTTTTTTGGCTTTCTTCATCCTGACCCGAAACAGAACTCTAATTTGCAAGACATCTTAGAGTTGAGGCTGATGTCTTCCAGCCAGATGGTTGTCTTAGACCATGGGGCTGTTGAAGGAGCAATGTTGGTGCACTGTTACTGCTTTGGCAGACACTTTTCATCCCTAGTATCACTGGAGCTGTAGACCTTGTGCCTTTTGGAAGCCTAACCCTAATTTGCGAACCAACCTCAAGCTGACGCTTGCTTCCCCCAGCTGAATGGATATCCCAGATGAGAAAGGTACTGAAGGAGCAACGTTTGAGCAGTGTCGTGCTCCTCTTGGCATGCCCTTTTCATCATAGTATCTGTGGAGACGTAGGCTTTGAGGCGCACTGAACACTAACCCTAATCCTCACCCAATTTTGCGAGACATGTTGGTCCTGAGGCTGGCGTCGTCCAGACCAATAGGTGTCCCTCATGAGAAAAGTGTTGAAGAATCTATGTTCTTGCAGTGGCACACTCAACTTGGCATGCCTTTTTCATCTCAAGTATCCTTGGAAATGTAGGGCTTTTGTCGCTGCGAGCTATAAGTCTTCCCCTTCCCCTGATTTGCGAGGCATTGTGGAGCTAAATGCTGACGTCCTTCAGCTTAATGGATGTCCCAGCTGAGAAAGATGTTGAAGGAGCAATGTTGGAGCACTGCCCTGCTACCCTCGGCAGACACTTTTCATACCTAGTACAACTGGGCCTCTAGGCATTATGTTTGTTTCAGCTCTAAACCTAACCCTCACCCTAACCCTAACATTAATTGGCATAGCAATCTGAAGTTGACGCTTGATTCCCCCAGCTGAATGGATGTCCTAGTTGAGAAAGGTACAGAAGAAGCAAAGTTGGCACAGTGTTGTGCTCCTCTTGGCATGCCCCTTTCATCCATAGTATCTGTGGAGCTGTAGGCTTTGAGGATCACCGAACACTAAGCCTAATCCTCGCCCAATTTTGAAAGACATGACGGACCTGAGGCTGTTGTCGTCCAGCAGAATAGGTTCACCTCATGAGAAAGCTGTTGAAGAAGCTATGTTCGTGCAGTTGCACACTCAACTAGGCATACCATTTTCATCCCTAGTATCCTTGGAAATGGAGGGGTTTTGACGAGCTGAGCCATAACCCTTTTCCTTGAGCTGATTTGGGAGGCATCTTGGAGCTAAGCCTGAAGAGCTCCAGTGTAATGGATGTCCCAGCTGAGAAAGGTATTGAAGGAGCAATGTTGGGGCTGCGCTGTGCTACCCTCGGCAGACACTCTTCATCCCTAGTATCGCTGAGGCTGTAGGCTTTGTGGCTTTTTGATCCCTAATCCCAACCCTAACCCTAACCCTAGCCCTAGCCCTTATTGCCATAGCAACCTGAAGTAGATGCTTACTTCCCTCCGATGAATGGATGTCCCAGATGAGGAAGGCACTGAAGGAGTCAAGTTGGTGCAGTACCATGTTCCTCTTGGCAATCCCTTTGCATGCAGAGGGTCAGTGGAGCTGTAGGCTTTTTTGGCTTTCTTCATCCTGACCCGAAACAGAACTCTAATTTGCAAGACATCTTAGAGTTGAGGCTGATGTCCTCCAGCCAGATGGTTGCCTTAGATGCTGTGGCTGTTGAAGGAGCAATGTTGATGCACTGTTACTGCCCTTGGCAGATACTTTTCATCCCTACTGCCACTGGAGCTGTAGACCTTGTGACTTTTGGAAGCCAAACCCTAATTTGCGAAGCAACCTGAAGTTGACGCTTGCTTCCCCCAGCTGAATGGATATCCCAGATGAGAAAGGTACTGAAGGAGCAACGTTTGAGCAGTGTTGTGCTCCTCTTGGCATGCCCCTTTCATCATAGTATCTGTGGAGACGTAGGCTTTGAGGCACACTGAACACTAACCCTAATCCTCACCCAATTTTGCGAGACATGTTGGTCCTGAGGCTGACGTCGTCCAGACCAATAGGTGTCCCTCATGAGAAAGGTGTTGAAGAATCTATGTTCTTGCAGTGGCACACTCAACTTGGTATGCCTTTTTCATCCCTAGTGTCCTTGGAAATGTAGGGTTTTGTCGCTGCGAGCTATAAGCCTTCCCCTTCCCCTGATTTGCGAGGCATTGTGGAGCTAAATGCTGACGTCCTTCAGCTTAATGGATGTCCCAGCTGAGAAAGATGTTGAAGGAGCAATGTTGGAGCACTGCCCTGCTACCCTCGGCAGACACTTTTCATACCTAGTACAACTGGGCCTCTAGGCATTATGTTTGTTTCAGCTCTAAACCTAACCCTCACCCTAACCCTAACATTAATTGGCATAGCAATCTGAAGTTGACGCTTGATTCCCCCAGCTGAATGGATGTCCTAGGTGAGAAAGGTACAGAAGAAGCAAAGTTGGCACAGTGTTGTGCTCCTCTTGGCATGCCCCTTTCATCCATAGTATCTGTGGAGCTGTAGGCTTTGAGGATCACCGAACACTAAGCCTATTCCTCGCACAATTTTGAAAGACATGACGGACCTGAGGCTGTTGTCGTCCAGCAGAATAGGTTCACCTCATGAGAAAGCTGTTGAAGAAGCTATGTTTGTGCAGTTGCACACTCAACTAGGCATACCATTTTCATCCCTAGTATCCTTGGAAATGGAGGGGTTTTGTCGAGCTGAGCCATAACCCTTTTCCTTGAGGTGATTTGGGAGGCATCTTGGAGCTAAGCCTGAAGAGCTCCAGTGTAATGGATGTCCCAGCTGAGAAAGGTATTGAAGGAGCAATGTTGGGGCTGCGCTGTGCTACCCTCGGCAGACACTCTTCATCCCTAGTATCGCTGAGGCTGTAGGCTTTGTGGCTTTTTGATCCCTAATCCCAACCCTAACCCTAACCCTAGCCCTAGCCCTTATTGCCATAGCAACCTGAAGTAGATGCTTACTTCCCTCCGATGAATGGATGTCCCAGATGAGGAAGGCACTGAAGGAGTCAAGTTGGTGCAGTACCATGTTCCTCTTGGCAATCCCTTTGCATGCAGAGGGTCAGTGGAGCTGTAGGCTTTTTTGGCTTTCTTCATCCTGACCCGAAACAGAACTCTAATTTGCAAGACATCTTAGAGTTGAGGCTGATGTCCTCCAGCCAGATGGTTGTCTTAGACCATGGGGCTGTTGAAGGAGCAATGTTGGTGCACTGTTACTGCCCTTGGCAGACACTTTTCATCCCTGATATCACTGGAGCTGTAGACCTTGTGACTTTTGGAAGCCTAACCCTAATTTGCGAAGCAACCTGAAGTTGACGCTTGCTTCCCCCAGCTGAATGGACATCCCAGATGAGAAAGGTACTGAAGGAGCAACGTTGGTGCAGTGTCGTGCTCCTCTGGGCATGGCCCTTTCATCATAGTATCTGTGGAGACGTAGGCTTTGAGGCACACTGAACACTAACCCTAATCCTCACCCAATTTTGCGAGACATGTTGGTCCTGAGGCTGACGTCGTCCAGACCAATAGGTGTCCCGCATGAGAAAGGTGTTGAAGAATCTATGTTCTTGCAGTGGCACACTCAACTTGGCATGCCTTTTTCATCCCTAGTATCCTTGGAAATGTAGGGCTTTTGTCGCTGCGAGCTATAAGTCTTCCCCTTCCCCTGATTTGCGAGGCATTGTGGAGCTAAATGCTGACGTCCTACAGCTTAATGGATGTCCCAGCTGAGAAAGGTATTGAAGGAGCAATTTTGGGGCTGTGCCGTGCTACCCTCGGCAGACACTCTTCATCCCTAGTATCGCTGAGGCTGTAGGCTTTGTGGCTTTTTGATCCCTAACCCTAAACCTAACCCTAACCCTAGCCCTAGCCCTTATTGCCATAGCAACCTGAAGTAGATGCTTACTTCCCTCCGATGAATGGATGTCCCAGATGAGGAAGGCACTGAAGGAGTCAAGTTGGTGCAGTACCATGTTCCTCTTGGCAATCCCTTTGCATGCAGAGGGTCAGTGGAGCTGTAGGCTTTTTTGGCTTTCTTCATCCTGACCCGAAACAGAACTCTAATTTGCAAGACATCTTAGAGTTGAGGCTGATGTCCTCCAGCCAGATGGTTGCCTTAGATGCTGTGGCTGTTGAAGGAGCAATGTTGATGCACTGTTACTGCCCTTGGCAGACACTTTTCATCCCTACTGTCACTGGAGCTGTAGACCTTGTGACTTTTGGAAGCCTAACCCTAATTTGCGAAGCAACCTGAAGTTGACGCTTGCTTCCCCCAGCTGAATGGACATCCCAGATGAGAAAGGTACTGAAGGAGCAACGTTTGAGCAGTGTCGTGCTCCTCTTGGCATGCCCCTTTCATCATAGTATATGTGGAGACGTAGGCTTTGAGGCACACTGAACACTAACCCTAATCCTCACCCAATTTTGCGAGACATGTTGGTCCTGAGGCTGACGTCGTCCAGACCAATAGGTGTCCCTCATGAGAAAGGTGTTGAAGAATTTATGTTCTTGCAGTGGCACACTCAACTTGGCATGCCTTTTTCATCCCTAGTGTCCTTGGAAATGTAGGGCTTTTGTCGCTGCGAGCTATAAGTCTTCCCCTTCCCCTGATTTGCGAGGCATCTTGGAGCTAAATGCTGACGTCCTACAGCTTAATGGATGTCCCAGCTGAGAAAGGTGTTGAGGGAGCAATGTTGGAGCACTGCCCTGCTACCCTCGGCAGACACTTTTCATACCTAGTATAACTGGTCCTCCAGGCATTATGTTTGTTTCAGCTCTAAACCTATCCCTCACCCTAACCCTAACATTAATTGGCATTGCAACCTGAAGTTGACACTTGATTCCCCCAGCTGAATGGATGTCCTAGTTGAGAAAGCTACAGAAGAAGCAAAGTTGGCACAGTGTTGTGCTCCTCTTGGCATGCCCCTTTCATCCATAGTATCTGTGGAGCTATAGGCTTTGAGGATCACCGAACACTAAGCCTAATACTCGCCCAATTTTGAAAGACATGACGGACCTGAGGCTGTTGTCGTCCAGCAGAATAGGTTCACCTCATGAGAAAGCTGTTGAAGAACCTATGTTCGTGCAGTTGCACACTCAACTAGGCATACCATTTTCATCCCTAGTATCCTTGGAAACGTAGGTTTTTTGTCGCGCTGAGCCTTAACCCTTTTCCTTGAGCTGATTTGGGAGGCATCTTGGAGCAAAGCCAGAAGAGCTCCAGTGTAATGGATGTCCCAGCTGAGAAAGGTATTGAAGGAGCAATGTTGGGGCTGCGCTGTGCTACCCTCGGCAGACACTCTTCATCCCTAGTATCGCTGAGGCTGTAGGCTTTGTGGCTTTTTGATCCCTAATCCCAACCCTAACCCTAACCCTAGCCCTAGCCCTTATTGCCATAGCAACCTGAAGTAGATGCTTACTTCCCTCCGATGAATGGATGTCCCAGATGAGGAAGGCACTGAAGGAGTCAAGATGGTGCAGTACCATGTTCCTCTTGGCAATCCCTTTTCATGGAGAGGGTCAGTGGAGCTGTAGGCTTTTTTGGCTTTCTTCATCCTGACCCGAAACAGAACTCTAATTTGCAAGACATCTTAGAGTTGAGGCTGATGTCTTCCAGCCAGATGGTTGTCTTAGATGCTGTGGCTGTTGAAGGAGCAATGTTGGTGCACTGTTACTGCTTTGGCAGACACTTTTCATCCCTAGTATCACTGGAGCTGTAGACCTTGTGCCTTTTGGAAGCCTAACCCTAATTTGCGAAGCAACCTCAAGCTGACGCTTGCTTCCCCCAACTGAATGGATATCCCAGATGAGAAAGGTACTGAAGGAGCAACGTTTGAGCAGTGTCGTGCTCCTCTTGGCATGCCCTTTTCATCATAGTATCTGTGGAGACGTAGGCTTTGAGGCGCACTGAACACTAACCCTAATCCTCACCCAATTTTGCGAGACATGTTGGTCCTGAGGCTGACGTCGTCCAGACCAATAGGTGTCCCTCATGAGAAAGGTGTCGAAGAATCTATGTTCTTGCAGTGGCACACTCAACTTGGCATGCCTTTTTCATCTCAAGTATCCTTGGAAATGTAGGGCTTTTGTCGCTGCGAGCTATAAGTCTTCCCCTTCCCCTGATTTGCGAGGCATTGTGGAGCTAAATGCTGACGTCCTTCAGCTTAATGGATGTCCCAGCTGAGAAAGATGTTGAAGGAGCAATGTTGGAGCACTGCCCTGCTACCCTCGGCAGACACTTTTCATACCTAGTACAACTGGGCCTCTAGGCATTATGTTTTTTTCACCTCTAAACGTAACCCTAACCCTAACCCTAACATTAATTGGCATAGCAACCTGAAGTTGACGCTTGATTCCCCCAGCTGAATGGATGTCCTAGTTGAGAAAGGTACAGAAGAAGCAAAGTTGGCACAGTGTTGTGCTCCTCTTGGCATGCCCCTTTCATCCATAGTATCTGTGGAGCTGTATGCTTTGAGGATCACCAAACACTAAGCCTAATCCTCGCCCAATTTTGAAAGACATGACGGACCTGAGGCTGTTGTCGTCCAGCAGAATAGGTTCACCTCATGAGAAAGCTGTTGAAGAAGCTATGTTCGTGCAGTTGCACACTCAACTAGGCATACCATTTTCATCCCTAGTATCCTTGGAAATGTAGGGTTTTTGTCGCGCTGAGCCATAACCCTTTTCCTTGAGCTGATTTGGGAGGCATCTTGGAGCAAAGCCAGAAGAGCTCCAGTGTAATGGATGTCCCAGCTGAGAAAGGTATTGAAGGAGCAATGTTGGGGCTGCGCTGTGCTACCCTCGGCAGACACTCTTCATCCCTAGTATCGCTGAGGCTGTAGGCTTTGTGGCTTTTTGATCCCTAATCCCAACCCTAACCCTAACCCTAGCCCTAGCCCTTATTGCCATAGCAACCTGAAGTAGATGCTTCCTTCCCTCCGATGAATGGATGTCCCAGATGAGGAAGGCACTGAAGGAGTCAAGTTGGTGCAGTACCATGTTCCTCTTGGCAATCCCTTTTCAAGCAGAGGGTCAGTGGATCTGTAGGCTTTTTTGGCCTTTTTCATCCTGACCCGAAACAGAACTCTAATTTGCAAGACATCTTAGAGTTGAGGCTGATGTCTTCCAGCCAGATGGTTGTCTTAGACCATGGGGCTGTTGAAGGAGCAATGTTGGTGCACTGTTACTGCCCTTGGCAGACACTTTTCATCCCTGATATCACTGGAGCTGTAGACCTTGTGACTTTTGGAAGCCTAACCCTAATTTGCGAAGCAACCTCAAGTTGACGCTTGCTTCCCCCAGCTGAATGGACATCCCAGATGAGAAAGGTACTGAAGGAGCAACGTTGGTGCAGTGTCGTGCTCCTCTGGGCATGGCCCTTTCATCATAGTATCTGTGGAGACGTAGGCTTTGAGGCACACTGAACACTAACCCTAATCCTCACCCAATTTTGCGAGACATGTTGGTCCTGAGGCTGACGTCGTCCAGACCAATAGGTGTCCCGCATGAGAAAGGTGTTGAAGAATCTATGTTCTTGCAGTGGCACACTCAACTTGGCATGCCTTTTTCATCCCTAGTATCCTTGGAAATGTAGGGCTTTTGTCGCTGCGAGCTATAAGTCTTCCCCTTCCCCTGATTTGCGAGGCATTGTGGAGCTAAATGCTGACGTCCTACAGCTTAATGGATGTCCCAGCTGAGAAAGGTATTGAAGGAGCAATTTTGGGGCTGTGCCGTGCTACCCTCGGCAGACACTCTTCATCCCTAGTATCGCTGAGGCTGTAGGCTTTGTGGCTTTTTGATCCCTAACCCTAACCCTAACCCTAACCCTAGCCGTAGCCCTTATTGCCATAGCAACCTGAAGTAGATGCTTACTTCCCTCAGATGAATGGATGTCCCAGATGAGGAAGGCACTGAAGGAGTCAAGTTGGTGCAGTACCATGTTCCTCTTGGCAATCCCTTTGCATGCAGAGGGTCAGTGGAGCTGTAGGCTTTTTTGGCTTTCTTCATCCTGACCCGAAACAGAACTCTAATTTGCAAGACATCTTAGAGTTGAGGCTGATGTCCTCCAGCCAGATGGTTGCCTTAGATGCTGTGGCTGTTGAAGGAGCAATGTTGATGCACTGTTACTGCCCTTGGCAGACACTTTTCATCCCTTCTGTCACTGGAGCTGTAGACCTTGTGACTTTTGGAAGCCTAACCCTAATTTGCGAAGCAACCTGAAGTTGACGCTTGCTTCCCCCAGCTGAATGGACATCCCAGATGAGAAAGGTACTGAAGGAGCAACGTTTGAGCAGTGTCGTGCTCCTCTTGGCATGCCCCTTTCATCATAGTATCTGTGGAGACGTAGGCTTTGAGGCACACTGAACACTAACCCTAATCCTCACCCAATTTTGCGAGACATGTTGGTCCTGAGGCTGACGTCGTCCAGACCAATAGGTGTCCCTCATGAGAAAGGTGTTGAAGAATTTATGTTCTTGCAGTGGCACACTCAACTTGGCATGCCTTTTTCATCCCTAGTGTCCTTGGAAATGTAGGGCTTTTGTCGCTGCGAGCTATAAGTCTTCCCCTTCCCCTGATTTGCGAGGCATCTTGGAGCTAAATGCTGACGTCCTACAGCTTAATGGATGTCCCAGCTGAGAAAGGTGTTGAGGGAGCAATGTTGGAGCACTGCCCTGCTACCCTCGGCAGACACTTTTCATACCTAGTATAACTGGTCCTCCAGGCATTATGTTTGTTTCAGCTCTAAACCTAACCCTCACCCTAACCCTAACATTAAATGGCATTGCAACCTGAAGTTGACACTTGATTCCCCCAGCTGAATGGATGTCCTAGTTGAGAAAGGTACAGAAGAAGCAAAGTTGGCACAGTGTTGTGCTCCTCTTGGCATGCCCCTTTCATCCATAGTATCTGTGGAGCTATAGGCTTTGAGGATCACCGAACACTAAGCCTAATACTCGCCCAATTTTGAAAGACATGACGGACCTGAGGCTGTTGTCGTCCAGCAGAATAGGTTCACCTCATGAGAAAGCTGTTGAAGAAGCTATGTTCGTGCAGTTGCACACTCAACTAGGCATACCATTTTCATCCCTAGTATCCTTGGAAACGTAGGTTTTTTGTCGCGCCGAGCCTTAACCCTTTTCCTTGAGCTGATTTGGGAGGCATCTTGGAGCAAAGCCAGAAGAGCTCCAGTGTAATGGATGTCCCAGCTGAGAAAGGTATTGAAGGAGTAATGTTGGGGCTGCGCTGTGCTACCCTCGGCAGACACTCTTCATCCCTAGTATCGCTGAGGCTGTAGGCTTTGTGGCTTTTTGATCCCTAATCCCAACCCTAACCCTAACCCTAGCCCTAGCCCTTATTGCCATAGCAACCTGAAGTAGATGCTTACTTCCCTCCGATGAATGGATGTCCCAGATGAGGAAGGCACTGAAGGAGTCAAGATGGTGCAGTACCATGTTCCTCTTGGCAATCCCTTTTCATGCAGAGGGTCAGTGGAGCTGTAGGCTTTTTTGGCTTTCTTCATCCTGACCCGAAACAGAACTCTAATTTGCAAGACATCTTAGAGTTGAGGCTGATGTCTTCCAGCCAGATGGTTGTCTTAGACCATGGGGCTGTTGAAGGAGCAATGTTGGTGCACTGTTACTGCTTTGGCAGACACTTTTCATCCCTAGTATCACTGGAGCTGTAGACCTTGTGCCTTTTGGAAGCCTAACCCTAATTTGCGAAGCAACCTCAAGCTGACGCTTGCTTCCCCCAGCTGAATGGATATCCCAGATGAGAAAGGTACTGAAGGAGCAACGTTTGAGCAGTGTCGTGCTCCTCTTGGCATGCCCTTTTCATCATAGTATCTGTGGAGACGTAGGCTTTGAGGCGCACTGAACACTAACCCTAATCCTCACCCAATTTTGCGAGACATGTTGGTCCTGAGGCTGACGTCGTCCAGACCAATAGGTGTCCCTCATGAGAAAGGTGTCGAAGAATCTATGTTCTTGCAGTGGCACACTCAACTTGGCATGCCTTTTTCATCTCAAGTATCCTTGGAAATGTAGGGCTTTTGTCGCTGCGAGCTATAAGTCTTCCCCTTCCCCTGATTTGCGAGGCATTGTGGAGCTAAATGCTGACGTCCTTCAGCTTAATGGATGTCCCAGCTGAGAAAGGTATTGAAGGAGCAATTTTGGGGCTGTGCCGTGCTACCCTCGGCAGACACTCTTCATCCCTAGTATCGCTGAGGCTGTAGGCTTTGTGGCTTTTTGATCCCTAACCCTAACCCTAACCCTAACCCTAGCCCTAGCCCTTATTGCCATAGCAACCTGAAGTAGATGCTTACTTCCCTCCGATGAATGGATGTCCCAGATGAGGAAGGCACTGAAGGAGTCAAGTTGGTGCAGTACCATGTTCCTCTTGGCAATCCCTTTGCATGCAGAGGGTCAGTGGAGCTGTAGGCTTTTTTGGCTTTCTTCATCCTGACCCGAAACAGAACTCTAATTTGCAAGACATCTTAGAGTTGAGGCTGATGTCCTCCAGCCAGATGGTTGCCTTAGATGCTGTGGCTGTTGAAGGAGCAATGTTGATGCACTGTTACTGCCCTTGGCAGATACTTTTCATCCCTACTGTCACTGGAGCTGTAGACCTTGTGACTTTTGGAAGCCTAACCCTAATTTGCGAAGCAACCTGAAGTTGACGCTTGCTTCCCCCAGCTGAATGGACATCCCAGATGAGAAAGGTACTGAAGGAGCAACGTTTGAGCAGTGTTGTGCTCCTCTTGGCATGCCCCTTTCATCATAGTATCTGTGGAGACGTAGGCTTTGAGGCACACTGAACACTAACCCTAATCCTCACCCAATTTTGCGAGACATGTTGGTCCTGAGGCTGACGTCGTCCAGACCAATAGGTGTCCCTCATGAGAAAGGTGTTGAAGAATCTATGTTCTTGCAGTGGCACACTCAACTTGGTATGCCTTTTTCATCCCTAGTGTCCTTGGAAATGTAGGGTTTTGTCGCTGCGAGCTATAAGCCTTCCCCTTCCCCTGATTTGCGAGGCATTGTGGAGCTAAATGCTGACGTCCTTCAGCTTAATGGATGTCCCAGCTGAGAAAGATGTTGAAGGAGCAATGTTGGAGCACTGCCCTGCTACCCTCGGCAGACACTTTTCATACCTAGTACAACTGGGCCTCTAGGCATTATGTTTGTTTCAGCTCTAAACCTAACCCTCACCCTAACCCTAACATTAATTGGCATAGCAATCTGAAGTTGACGCTTGATTCCCCCAGCTGAATGGATGTCCTAGTTGAGAAAGGTACAGAAGAAGCAAAGTTGGCACAGTGTTGTGCTCCTCTTGGCATGCCCCTTTCATCCATAGTATCTGTGGAGCTGTAGGCTTTGAGGATCACCGAACACTAAGCCTATTCCTCGCCCAATTTTGAAAGACATGACGGACCTGAGGCTGTTGTCGTCCAGCAGAATAGGTTCACCTCATGAGAAAGCTGTTGAAGAAGCTATGTTCGTGCAGTTGCACACTCAACTAGGCATACCATTTTCATCCCTAGTATCCTTGGAAATGGAGGGGTTTTGTCGAGCTGAGCCATAACCCTTTTCCTTGAGCTGATTTGGGAGGCATCTTGGAGCTAAGCCTGAAGAGCTCCAGTGTAATGGATGTCCCAGCTGAGAAAGGTATTGAAGGAGCAATGTTGGGGCTGCGCTGTGCTACCCTCGGCAGACACTCTTCATCCCTAGTATCGCTGAGGCTGTAGGCTTTGTGGCTTTTTGATCCCTAATCCCAACCCTAACCCTAACCCTAGCCCTAGCCCTTATTGCCATAGCAACCTGAAGTAGATGCTTACTTCCCTCCGATGAATGGATGTCCCAGATGAGAGAGGCACTGAAGGAGTCAAGTTGGTGCAGTACCATGTTCCTCTTGGCAATCCCTTTTCATGCAGAGGGTCAGTGGAGCTGTAAGCTTTTTTGGCTTTCTTCATCCTGACCCGAAACAGAACTCTAATTTGCAAGACATCTTAGAGTTGAGGCTGATGTCCTCCAGCCAGATGGTTGCCTTAGATGCTGTGGCTGTTGAAGGAGCAATGTTGATGCACTGTTACTGCCCTTGGCAGATACTTTTCATCCCTACTGTCACTGGAGCTGTAGACCTTGTGACTTTTGGAAGCCTAACCCTAATTTGCGAAGCAACCTGAAGTTGACGCTTGCTTCCCCCAGCTGAATGGACATCCCAGATGAGAAAGGTACTGAAGGAGCAACGTTTGAGCAGTGTTGTGCTCCTCTTGGCATGCCCCTTTCATCATAGTATCTGTGGAGACGTAGGCTTTGAGGCACACTGAACACTAACCCTAATCCTCACCCAATTTTGCGAGACATGTTGGTCCTGAGGCTGACGTCGTCCAGACCAATAGGTGTCCCTCATGAGAAAGGTGTTGAAGAATCTATGTTCTTGCAGTGGCACACTCAACTTGGCATGCCTTTTTCATCCCTCGTGTCCTTGGAAATGTAGGGTTTTGTCGCTGCGAGCTATAAGTCTTCCCCTTCCCCTGATTTGCGAGGCATTGTGGAGCTAAATGCTGACGTCCTACAGCTTAATGGATGTCCCAGCTGAGAAAGGTATTGAAGGAGCAATTTTGGGGCTGTGCCGTGCTACCCTCGGCAGACACTCTTCATCCCTAGTATCGCTGAGGCTGTAGGCTTTGTGGCTTTTTGATCCCTAACCCTAACCCTAACCCTAACCCTAGCCCTAGCCCTTATTGCCATAGCAACCTGAAGTAGATGCTTACTTCCCTCCGATGAATGGATGTCCCAGATGAGGAAGGCACTGAAGGAGTCAAGTTGGTGCAGTACCATGTTCCTCTTGGCAATCCCTTTGCATGCAGAGGGTCAGTGGAGCTGTAGGCTTTTTTGGCTTTCTTCATCCTGACCCGAAACAGAACTCTAATTTGCAAGACATCTTAGAGTTGAGGCTGATGTCCTCCAGCCAGATGGTTGCCTTAGATGCTGTGCTGTTGAAGGAGCAATGTTGATGCAGTGTTACTGCCCTTGGCAGACACTTTTCATCCCTACTGTCACTGGAGCTGTAGACCTTGTGCCTTTTGGAAGCCTAACCCTAATTTGCGAAGCAACCTCAAGTTGACGCTTGCTTCCCCCAGCTGAATGGATGTCCCAGATGAGAAAGGTACTGAAGGAGCAACGTTGGAGCAGTGTCGTGCTCCTCTTGCCATGGCCCTTTCATCATAGTATCTGTGGAGACGTAGGCTTTGAGGCACACTGAACACTAACCCTAATCCTCACCCAATTTTGCGAGACATGTTGGTCCTGAAGCTGACGTCGTCCAGACCAATAGGTGTCCCTCATGAGAAAGGTGTTGAAGAATCTATGTTCTTGCAGTGGCACACTCAACTTGGCATGCCTTTTTCATCTCAGGTATCCTTGGAAATGTAGGGCTTTTGTCGCTGCGAGCTATAAGCCTTCCCCTTCCCCTGATTTGCGAGGCATCGTGGAGCTAAATGCTGATGTCCTACAGCTTAATGGATGTCCCAGCTGAGAAAGGTGTTGAAGGAGCAATGTTGGTGCACTGCCCTGCTACCCTCGGCAGACACTTTTCATACCTAGTACAACTGGGCCTCTAGGCATTATGTTTTTTTCACCTCTAAACGTAACCCTAACCCTAACCCTAACATTAATTGGCATAGCAACCTGAAGTTGACGCTTGATTCCCCCAGCTGAATGGATGTCCTAGTTGAGAAAGGTACAGAAGAAGCAAAGTTGGCACAGTGTTGTGCTCCTCTTGGCATGCCCCTTTCATCCATAGTATCTGTGGAGCTGTATGCTTTGAGGATCACCGAAAACTAAGCCTAATCCTCGCCCAATTTTGAAAGACATGACGGACCTGAGGCTGTTGTCGTCCAGCAGAATAGGTTCACCTCATGAGAAAGCTGTTGAAGAAGCTATGTTCGTGCAGTTGCACACTCAGCTAGGCATACCATTTTCATCCCTAGTATCCTTGGAAATGTAGGGTTTTTGTCGCGCTGAGCCATAACCCTTTTCCTTGAGCTGATTTGGGAGGCATCTTGGAGCAAAGCCAGAAGAGCTCCAGTGTAATGGATGTCCCAGCTGAGAAAGGTATTGAAGGAGCAATGTTGGGGCTGTGCCGTGCTACCCTCGGCAGACACTCTTCATCCCTAGTATCGCTGAGGCTGTAGGCTTTGTGGCTTTTTGATCCCTAACCCTAACCCTATCCCTAGCCCTTATTGCCATAGCAACCTGAAGTAGATGCTTACTTCCCTCCGATGAATGGATGTCCCAGATGAGGAAGGCACTGAAGGAGTCAAGTTGGTGCAGTACCATGTTCCTCTTGGCAATCCCTTTTCATGCAGAGGGTCAGTGGAGCTGTAGGCTTTTTTGGCTTTCTTCATCCTGACCCGAAACAGAACTCTAATTTGCAAGACATCTTAGAGTTGAGGCTGATGTCCTCCAGCCAGATGGTTGCCTTAGATGCTGTGCTGTTGAAGGAGCAATGTTGATGCAGTGTTACTGCCCTTGGCAGACACTTTTCATCCGTAGTATCACTGGAGCTGTAGACCTTGTGCCTTTTGGAAGCCTAACCCTAATTTGCGAAGCAACCTGTAGTTGACGCTTGCTTCCCCCAGCTGAATGGACGTCCCAGATGAGAAAGGTACTGAAGGAGCAACGTTGGAGCAGTGTCGTGCTCCTCTTGCCATGGCCCTTTCATCATAGTATCTGTGGAGACGTAGGCTTTGAGGCGCACTGAACACTAACCCTAATCCTCACCCAATTTTGCGAGACATGTTGGTCCTGAGGCTGACTTCGTCCAGACCAATAGGTGTCCCTCATGAGAAAGGTGTTGAAGAATTTATGTTCTTGCAGTGGCACACTCAACTTGGCATGCCTTTTTCATCCCTAGCATCCTTGGAAATGTAGGGCTTTTGTCGCTGCGAGCTATAAGTCTTCCCCTTCCCCTGATTTGCGAGGCATCATGGAGCTAAATGCTGACGTCCTACAGCTTAATGGATGTCCCAGCTGAGAAAGGTGTTGAAGGAGCAATGTTGGTGCACTGCCCTGCTACCCTCGGCAGACACTTTTCATACCTAGTACAACTGGGCCTCTAGGCATTATGTTTTTTTCACCTCTAAACGTAACCCTAACCCTAACCCTAACATTAATTGGCATAGCAACCTGAAGTTAACGCTTGATTCCCCCAGCTGAATGGATGTCCTAGTTGAGAAAGGTACAGAAGAAGCAAAGTTGGCACAGTGTTGAGCTCCTCTTGGCATGCCCCTTTCATCCATAGTATCTGTGGAGCTGTATGCTTTGAGGATCACCGAACACTAAGCCTAATCCTCGCCCAATTTTGAAAGACATGACGGACCTGAGGCTGTTGTCGTCCAGCAGAATAGGTTCACCTCATGAGAAAGCTGTTGAAGAAGCTATGTTCGTGCAGTTGCACACTCAACTAGGCATACCATTTTTATCCCTAGTATCCTTGGAAATGTAGGGTTTTTGTCGCGCTGAGCCATAAGACTTTTCCTTGAGCTGATTTGGGAGGCATCTTGGAGCTAAGCCTGAAGAGCTCCAGTGTAATGGATGTCCCAGCTGAGAAAGGTATTGAAGGAGCAATGTTGGGGCTGCGCTGTGCTACCCTCGGCAGACACTCTTCATCCCTAGTATCGCTGAGGCTGTAGGCTTTGTGGCTTTTTGATCCCTAATCCCAACCCTAACCCTAAACCTAGCCCTAGCCCTTATTGCCATAGCAACCTGAAGTAGATGCTTACTTCCCTTTGATGAATTTATGTCCCAGATGAGGAAGGCACTGAAGCAGTCAAGTTGGTGCAGTACCATCTTCCTCTTGGCAATCCCTTTTCATGCAGAGGGTCAGTGGAGCTGTAGGCTTTTTTGGCTTTCTTCATCCTGACCCGAAACAGAACTCTAATTTGCAAGACATCTTAGAGTTGAGGCTGATGTCCTCCAGCCAGATGGGTGTCTTAGATGCTGTGGCTGTTGAAGGAGCAATGTTGATGCACTGTTACTGCCCTTGGCAGACACTTTTCATCCCTACTGTCACTGGAGCTGTAGACCTTGTGCCTTTTGGAAGCCTAACCCTAATTTGCGAAGCAACCTCAAGCTGACGCTTGCTTCCCCCAGCTGAATGGACGTCCCAGATGAGAAAGGTACTGAAGGAGCAACGTTGGAGCAGTGTCGTGCTCCTCTTGCCATGGCCCTTTCATCATAGTATCTGTGGAGACGTAGGCTTTGAGGCACACTGAACACTAACCCTAATCCTCACCCAATTTTGCGAGACATGTTGGTCCTGAGGCTGACGTCGTCCAGACCAATAGGTGTCCCTCATGAGAAAGGTGTTGAAGAATTTATGTTCTTGCAGTGGCACACTCAACTTGGCATGCCTTTTTCATCCCTAGTATCCTTGGAAATGTAGGGCTTTTGTCGCAGCGAGCTATAAGTCTTCCCCTTCCCCTGATTTGCGAGGCATTGTGGAGCTAAATGCTGACATCCTACAGCTTAATGGATGTCCCAGCTGAGAAAGGTGTTGAAGGAGCAATGTTGGTGCACTGCCCTGCTACCCTCGGCAGACACTTTTCATACCTAGTACAACCTGGCCTCTAGGCATTATGTTTGTTTCACCTCTAAACGTAACCCTAACCCTAACCCTAACATTAATTGGCATAGCAACCTGAAATTGACGCTTGATTCCCCCAGCTGAATGGATGTCCTAGTTGAGAAAGGTACAGAAGAAGCAAAGTTGGCACAGTGTTGTGCTCCTCTTGGCATGCCCCTTTCATCCATAGTATCTGTGGAGCTGTAGGCTTTGAGGATCACCGAACACTAAGCCTAATCCTCGCCCAATTTTGAAAGACATGACGGACCTGAGGCTGTCGTCATCCAGCAGAATAGGTTCACCTCATGAGAAAGCTGTTGAAGAAGCTATGTTGGTGCAGTTCCACACTCAGCTAGGCATACCATTTTCATCCCTAGTATCCTTGGAAATGGAGGGGTTTTGTCGCGCTGAGCCATAACCCTTTCCCTTGAGCTGATTTGGGAGGCATCTTGGAGCTAAGCCTGAAGAGCTCCAGTGTAATGGATGTCCCAGCTGAGAAAGGTATTGAAGGAGCAATGTTGGGGCTGTGCCGTGCTACCCTCGGCAGACACTCTTCATCCCTAGTATCGCTGAGGCTGTAGGCTTTGTGGCTTTTTGATCCCTAACCCTAACCAAAGCCCTAGCCCTTATTGCCATAGCAACCTGAAGTAGATGCTTACTTCCCTCCGATGAATGGTTGTCCCAGATGAGGAAGGCAATGAAGGAGTCAAGTTGGTGCAGTACCATGTTCCTCTTGGCAATCCCTTTGCATGCAGAGGGTCAGTGGAGCTGTAGGGTTTTTTGGCTTTCTTCATCCTGACCCGAAACAGAACTCTAATTTGCAAGACATCTTAGAGTTGAGGCTGATGTCCTCCAGCCAGATGGGTGTCTTAGACCATGGGGCTGTTGAAGGAGCAATGTTAATGCACTGTTACTGCCCTTGGCAGACACTTTTCATCCGTAGTATCACTGGAGCTGTAGACCTTGTGCCTTTTGGAAGCCTAACCCTAATTTGCGAAGCAACCTCAAGTTGACGCTTGCTTCCCCCAGCTGAATGGACGTCCCAGATGAGAAAGGTACTGAAGGAGCAACGTTGGAGCAGTGTCGTGCTCCTCTTGCCATGGCCCTTTCATCATAGTATCTGTGGAGACGTAGGCTTTGAGGCACACTGAACACTAACCCAAATCCTCACCCAATTTTGCGAGACATGTTGGTCCTGAGGCTGACGTCGTCCAGACCAATAGGTGTCCCTCATGAGAAAGCTGTTGAAGAATCTATGTTCTTGCAGTGGCACACTCAACTTGGCATGCCTTTTTCATCCCTAGTATCCTTGGAAATGTAGGGCTTTTGTCGCTGCGAGCTATAAGTCTTCCCCTTCCCCTGATTTGCGAGGCATTGTGGAGCTAAATGCTGACGTCCTACAGCTTAATGGATGTCCCAGCTGAGAAAGGTATTGAAGGAGCAATTTTGGGGCTGTGCCGTGCTACCCTCGGCAGACACTCTTCATCCCTAGTATCGCTGAGGCTGTAGGCTTTGTGGCTTTTTGATCCCTAACCCTAACCCTAACCCTAGCCGTAGCCCTAGCCCTTATTGCCATAGCAACCTGAAGTAGATGCTTACTTCCCTCCGATGAATGGATGTCCCAGATGAGGAAGGCACTGAAGGAGTCAAGTTGGTGCAGTACCATGTTCCTCTTGGCAATCCCTTTGCATGCAGAGGGTCAGTGGAGCTGTAGGCTTTTTTGGCTTTCTTCATCCTGACCCGAAACAGAACTCTAATTTGCAAGACATCTTAGAGTTGAGGCTGATGTCCTCCAGCCAGATGGGTGTCTTAGATGCTGTGGCTGTTGAAGGAGCAATGTTGATGCACTGTTACTGCCCTTGGCAGACACTTTTCATCCCTACTGTCACTGGAGCTGTAGACCTTGTGCCTTTTGGAAGCCTTAACCCTAATTTGCGAAGCAACCTCAAGTTGACGCTTGCTTCCCCCAGCTGAATGGAAGTCCCAGATGAGAAAGGTACTGAAGGAGCAACCTTGGTGCAGTGTCGTGCTCCTCTGGGCATGGCCCTTTCATCATAGTATCTGTGGAGACGTAGGCTTTGAGGCGCACTAAACACTAACCCTAATCCTCACCTAATTTTGCGAGACATGTTGGTCCTGAGGCTGACGTCGTCCAGACCAATAGGTGTCCCTCATGAGAAAGGTGTTGAAGAATCTATGTTCTTGCAGTGGCACACTCAACTTGGCATGCCTTTTTCATCCCTAGTATCCTTGGAAATGTAGGGCTTTTGTCTCTGCGAGCTATAAGTCTTCCCCTTCCCCTGATTTGCGAGGCATTGTGGAGCTAAATGCTGACGTCCTACAGCTTAATGGATGTCCCAGCTGAGAAAGGTATTGAAGGAGCAATTTTGGGGCTGTGCCGTGCTACCCTCGGCAGACACTCTTCATCCCTAGTATCGCTGAGGCTGTAGGCTTTGTGGCTTTTTGATTCCTAACCCTAACCCTAACCCTAACCCTAGCCCTAGCCCTTATTGCCATAGCAACCTGAAGTAGATGCTTACTTCCCTCCGATGAATGGATGTCCCAGATGAGAAAGGCACTGAAGGAGTCAAGTTGGTGCAGTACCATGTTCCTCTTGGCAATCCCTTTTCATGCAGAGGGTCAGTGGAGCTGTAGGCTTTTTTGGCTTTCTTCATCCTGACCCGAAACAGAACTCTAATTTGCAAGACATCTTAGAGTTGAGGCTGATGTCCTCCAGCCAGATGGTTGTCTTAGATGCTGTGGCTGTTGAAGGAGCAATGTTGATGCAGTGTTACTGCCCATGGCAGACACTTTTCATCCCTACTGTCACTGGAGCTGTAGACCTTGTGCCTTTTGGAAGCCTAACCCTAATTTGCGAAGCAACCTGAAGTTGACGCTTGCTTCCCCCAGCTGAATGGAAGTCCCAGATGAGAAAGGTACTGAAGGAGCAACCTTGGTGCAGTGTCGTGCTCCTCTGGGCATGGCCCTTTCATCATAGTATCTGTGGAGACGTAGGCTTTGAGGCGCACTGAACACTAACCCTAATCCTCACCCAATTTTGCGAGACATGTTGGTCCTGAGGCTGACGTCGTCCAGACCAATAGGTGTCCCTCATGAGAAAGCTGTTGAAGAATCTATGTTCTTGCAGTGGCACACTCAACTTGGCATGCCTTTTTCATCCCTAGTATCCTTGGAAATGTAGGGCTTTTGTCGCTGCGAGCTATAAGTCTTCCCCTTCCCCTGATTTGCGAGGCATCTTGGAGCTAAATGCTGACGTCCTACAGCTTAATGGATGTCCCAGCTGAGAAAGGTGTTGAAGGAGCAATGTTGGTGCACTGCCCTGCTACCCTCGGCAGACACTTTTCATACCTAGTACAACTGGGCCTCTAGGCATTATGTTTGTTTCACCTCTAAACGTTACCCTAACCCTAACCCTAACATTAATTGGCATAGCAACCTGAAATTGACGCTTGATTCCCCCAGCTGAATGGATGTCCTAGTTGAGAAAGGTACAGAAGAAGCAAAGTTGGCACAGTGTTGTGCTCCTCTTGGCATGCCCCTTTCATCCATAGTATCTGTGGAGCTGTATGCTTTGAGGATCACCGAACACTAAGCCTAATCCTCGCCCAATTTTGAAAGACATGACGGACCTGAGGCTGTCGTCATCCAGCAGAATAGGTTCACCTCATGAGAAAGCTGTTGAAGAAGCTATGTTGGTGCAGTTGCACACTCAGCTAGGCATACCATTTTCATCCCTAGTATCCTTGGAAATGTAGGGCTTTTGTCGCGCTGAGCCATAACCCTTTCCCTTGAGCTGATTTGGGAGGCATCTTGGAGCTAAGCCTGAAGAGCTCCAGTGTAATGGATGTCCCAGCTGAGAAAGGTATTGAAGGAGCAATGTTGGGGCTGTGCCGTGCTACCCTCGGCAGACACTCTTCATCCCTAGTATCGCTGAGGCTGTAGGCTTTGTGGCTTTTTGATCCCTAACCCTAACCAAAGCCCTAGCCCTTATTGCCATAGCAACCTGAAGTAGATGCTTACTTCCCTCCGATGAATGGTTGTCCCAGATGAGGAAGGCAATGAAGGAGTCAAGTTGGTGCAGTACCATGTTCCTCTTGGCAATCCCTTTGCATGCAGAGGGTCAGTGGAGCTGTAGGGTTTTTTGGCTTTCTTCATCCTGACCCGAAACAGAACTCTAATTTGCAAGACATCTTAGAGTTGAGGCTGATGTCCTCCAGCCAGATGGGTGTCTTAGACCATGGGGCTGTTGAAGGAGCAATGTTAATGCACTGTTACTGCCCTTGGCAGACACTTTTCATCCGTAGTATCACTGGAGCTGTAGACCTTGTGCCTTTTGGAAGCCTAACCCTAATTTGCGAAGCAACCTGAAGTTGACGCTTGCTTCCCCCAGCTGAATGGACGTCCCAGATGAGAAAGGTACTGAAGGAGCAACGTTGGAGCAGTGTCGTGCTCCTCTTGCCATGGCCCTTTCATCATAGTATCTGTGGAGACGTAGGCTTTGAGGCACACTGAACACTAACCCAAATCCTCACCCAATTTTGCGAGACATGTTGGTCCTGAGGCTGACGTCGTCCAGACCAATAGGTGTCCCTCATGAGAAAGCTGTTGAAGAATCTATGTTCTTGCAGTGGCACACTCAACTTGGCATGCCTTTTTCATCCCTAGTATCCTTGGAAATGTAGGGCTTTTGTCGCTGCGAGCTATAAGTCTTCCCCTTCCCCTGATTTGCGAGGCATTGTGGAGCTAAATGCTGACGTCCTACAGCTTAATGGATGTCCCAGCTGAGAAAGGTATTGAAGGAGCAATTTTGGGGCTGTGCCGTGCTACCCTCGGCAGACACTCTTCATCCCTAGTATCGCTGAGGCTGTAGGCTTTGTGGCTTTTTGATCCCTAACCCTAACCCTAACCCTAGCCGTAGCCCTAGCCCTTATTGCCATAGCAACCTGAAGTAGATGCTTACTTCCCTCCGATGAATGGATGTCCCAGATGAGGAAGGCACTGAAGGAGTCAAGTTGGTGCAGTACCATGTTCCTCTTGGCAATCCCTTTGCATGCAGAGGGTCAGTGGAGCTGTAGGCTTTTTTGGCTTTCTTCATCCTGACCCGAAACAGAACTCTAATTTGCAAGACATCTTAGAGTTGAGGCTGATGTCCTCCAGCCAGATGGGTGTCTTAGATGCTGTGGCTGTTGAAGGAGCAATGTTGATGCACTGTTACTGCCCTTGGCAGACACTTTTCATCCGTAGTATCACTGGAGCTGTAGACCTTGTGCCTTTTGGAAGCCTTAACCCTAATTTGCGAAGCAACCTCAAGTTGACGCTTGCTTCCCCCAGCTGAATGGAAGTCCCAGATGAGAAAGGTACTGAAGGAGCAACCTTGGTGCAGTGTCGTGCTCCTCTGGGCATGGCCCTTTCATCATAGTATCTGTGGAGACGTAGGCTTTGAGGCGCACTAAACACTAACCCTAATCCTCACCTAATTTTGCGAGACATGTTGGTCCTGAGGCTGACGTCGTCCAGACCAATAGGTGTCCCTCATGAGAAAGGTGTTGAAGAATCTATGTTCTTGCAGTGGCACACTCAACTTGGCATGCCTTTTTCATCCCTAGTATCCTTGGAAATGTAGGGCTTTTGTCTCTGCGAGCTATAAGTCTTCCCCTTCCCCTGATTTGCGAGGCATTGTGGAGCTAAATGCTGACGTCCTACAGCTTAATGGATGTCCCAGCTGAGAAAGGTATTGAAGGAGCAATTTTGGGGCTGTGCCGTGCTACCCTCGGCAGACACTCTTCATCCCTAGTATCGCTGAGGCTGTAGGCTTTGTGGCTTTTTGATTCCTAACCCTAACCCTAACCCTAACCCTAGCCCTAGCCCTTATTGCCATAGCAACCTGAAGTAGATGCTTACTTCCCTCCGATGAATGGATGTCCCAGATGAGAAAGGCACTGAAGGAGTCAAGTTGGTGCAGTACCATGTTCCTCTTGGCAATCCCTTTTCATGCAGAGGGTCAGTGGAGCTGTAGGCTTTTTTGGCTTTCTTCATCCTGACCCGAAACAGAACTCTAATTTGCAAGACATCTTAGAGTTGAGGCTGATGTCCTCCAGCCAGATGGTTGTCTTAGATGCTGTGGCTGTTGAAGGAGCAATGTTGATGCAGTGTTACTGCCCATGGCAGACACTTTTCATCCCTACTGTCACTGGAGCTGTAGACCTTGTGCCTTTTGGAAGCCTAACCCTAATTTGCGAAGCAACCTGAAGTTGACGCTTGCTTCCCCCAGCTGAATGGAAGTCCCAGATGAGAAAGGTACTGAAGGAGCAACCTTGGTGCAGTGTCGTGCTCCTCTGGGCATGGCCCTTTCATCATAGTATCTGTGGAGACGTAGGCTTTGAGGCGCACTGAACACTAACCCTAATCCTCACCCAATTTTGCGAGACATGTTGGTCCTGAGGCTGACGTCGTCCAGACCAATAGGTGTCCCTCATGAGAAAGCTGTTGAAGAATCTATGTTCTTGCAGTGGCACACTCAACTTGGCATGCCTTTTTCATCCCTAGTATCCTTGGAAATGTAGGGCTTTTGTCGCTGCGAGCTATAAGTCTTCCCCTTCCCCTGATTTGCGAGGCATCTTGGAGCTAAATGCTGACGTCCTACAGCTTAATGGATGTCCCAGCTGAGAAAGGTGTTGAAGGAGCAATGTTGGTGCACTGCCCTGCTACCCTCGGCAGACACTTTTCATACCTAGTACAACTGGGCCTCTAGGCATTATGTTTGTTTCACCTCTAAACGTTACCCTAACCCTAACCCTAACATTAATTGGCATAGCAACCTGAAATTGACGCTTGATTCCCCCAGCTGAATGGATGTCCTAGTTGAGAAAGGTACAGAAGAAGCAAAGTTGGCACAGTGTTGTGCTCCTCTTGGCATGCCCCTTTCATCCATAGTATCTGTGGAGCTGTATGCTTTGAGGATGACCGAACACTAAGCCTAATCCTCGCCCAATTTTGAAAGACATGACGGACCTGAGGCTGTCGTCATCCAGCAGAATAGGTTCACCTCATGAGAAAGCTGTTGAAGAAGCTATGTTGGTGCAGTTGCACACTCAGCTAGGCATACCATTTTCATCCCTAGTATCCTTGGAAATGTAGGGCTTTTGTCGCGCTGAGCCATAACCCTTTCCCTTGAGCTGATTTGGGAGGCATCTTGGAGCTAAGCCTGAAGAGCTCCAGTGTAATGGATGTCCCAGCTGAGAAAGGTATTGAAGGAGCAATGTTGGGGCTGTGCCGTGCTACCCTCGGCAGACACTCTTCATCCCTAGTATCGCTGAGGCTGTAGGCTTTGTGGCTTTTTGATCCCTAACCCTAACCCTAGCCCTAGCCCTTATTGCCATAGCAACCTGAAGTAGATGCTTACTTCAATCCGATGAATGGTTGTCCCAGATGAGGAAGGCAATGAAGGAGTCAAGTTGGTGCAGTACCATGTTCCTCTTGGCAATCCCTTTGCATGCAGAGGGTCAGTGGAGCTGTAGGCTTTTTTGGCTTTCTTCATCCTGACCCGAAACAGAACTCTAATTTGCAAGACATCTTAGAGTTGAGGCTGATGTCCTCCAGGCAGATGGTTGTCTTAGACCATGGGGCTGTTGAAGGAGCAATGTTAATGCACTGTTACTGCCCTTGGCAGACACTTTTCATCCGTAGTATCACTGGAGCTGTAGACCTTGTGCCTTTTGGAAGCCTAACCCTAATTTGCGAAGCAACCTGAAGTTGACGCTTGCTTCCCCCAGCTGAATGGACGTCCCAGATGAGAAAGGTACTGAAGGAGCAACGTTGGAGCAGTGTCGTGCTCCTCTTGCCATGGCCCTTTCTTCATAGTATCTGTGGAGACGTAGGCTTTGAGGCACACTGAACACTAACCCTAATCCTCACCCAATTTTGCGAGACATGTTGGTCCTGAGGCTGACGTCGTCCAGACCAATAGGTGTCCCTCATGAGAAAGGTGTTGAAGAATCTATGTTCTTGCAGTGGCACACTCAACTTGGCATGCCTTTTTCATCCCTAGTGTCCTTGGAAATGTAGGGCTTTTGTCGCTGCGAGCTATAAGTCTTCCCATTCCCCTGATTTGCGAGGCATTGTGGAGCTAAAGGCTGACGTCCTACAGCTTAATGGATGTCCCAGCTGAGAAAGGTGTTGAAGGAGCAATGTTGGTGCACTGCCCTGCTACCCTCGGCAGACACTTTTCATACCTAGTACAACTGGGCCTCTAGGCATTATGTTTGTTTCAACTCTAAACCTAACCCTCACCCTAACCCTAACATTAATTGGCATAGCAACCTGAAGTTGACGCTTGATTCCCCCAGCTGAATGGATGTCCTAGTTGAGAAAGGTACAGAAGAAGCAAAGTTGGCGCAGTGTTGAGCTCCTCTTGGCATGCCCCTTTCATCCATAGTATCTGTGGAACTGTATGCTTTGAGGATCACCGAACACTAAGCCTAAACCTCGCCCAATTTTGAAAGACATGACGGACCTGAGGCTGTCGTCATCCAGCAGAATAGGTTCACCTCATGGGAAAGCTGTTGAAGAAGCTATGTTCGTGCAGTTGCACACTCAACAAGGCATACCATTTTCATCCCTAGTATCCTTGGAAATGTAGGGCTTTTGTCGCGGTGTGCCATAACCCTTTTACTTGAGCTGATTTGGGAGGCATCTTGGAGCTAAGCCTGAAGAGCTCCAGTGTAATGGATGTCCCAGCTGAGAAAGGTATTGAAGGAGCAATGTTGGGGCTGCGCTGTGCTACCCTCGGCAGACACTCTTCATCCCTAGTATCGCTGAGGCTGTAGGCTTTGTGGCTTTTTGATCCCTAATCCCAACCCTAACCCTAACCAAAGCCCTAGCTCTTATTGCCATAGCAACCTGAAGTAGATGCTTACTTCCCTCCGATGAATGGATGTCCCAGATGAGGAAGGCACTGAAGCAGTCAAGTTGGTGCAGTACCATGTTCCTCTTGGCAATCCCTTTTCATGCAGAGGGTCAGTGGAGCTGTAGGCTTTTTTGGCTTTCTTCATCCTGACCCGAAACAGAACTCTAATTTGCAAGACATCTTAGAGTTGAGGCTGATGTCCTCCAGCCTGATGGTTGTCTTAGACCATAGGGCTGTTGAAGGAGCAATGTTGGTGCACTGTTACTGCCCTTGGCAGACACTTTTCATCCCTAGTATCACTGGAGCTGTAGACCTTGTGCCTTTTGGAAGCCTAACCCTAATTTGCGAAGCAACCTCAAGTTGACGCTTGCTTCCCCCAGCTGAATGGATGTCCCAGATGAGAAAGGTACTGAAGGAGCAACGTTGGAACAGTGTCGTGCTCCTATTGCCTTGGCCATTTCATCATAGTATCTGTGGAGACGTAGGCTTTGAGGCGCACTGAACACTAACCCTAATCCTCACCCAATTTTGCGAGACATGTTGGTCCTGAGGCTGACGTCGTCCAGACCAATAGGTGTCCCTCATGAGAAAGGTGTTGAAGAATCTATGTTCTTGCAGTGGCACACTCAACTTGGCATGCCTTTTTCATCCCTAGTATCCTTGGAAATGTAGGGCTTTTGTCGCTGCGAGCTATAAGTCTTCCCCTTCCCCTGATTTGCGAGGCATCTTGGAGCTAAATGCTGACGTCCTACAGCTTAATGGATGTCCCAGCTGAGAAAGGTGTTGAAGGAGCAATGTTGGTGCACTGCCCTGCTACCCTCGGCAGACACTTTTCATACCTAGTACAACTGGGCCTCTAGGCATTATGTTTTTTTCACCTCTAAACGTAACCCTAACCCTAACCCTAACATTAATTGGCATAGCAACCTGAAGTTGACGGTTGATTCCCCCAGCTGAATGGATGTCCTAGTTGAGAAAGGTACAGAAGAAGCAAAGTTGGCACAGTGTTGTGCTCCTCTTGGCATGCCCCTTTCATCCATAGTATCTGTGGAGCTGTATGCTTTGAGGATCACCGAACACTAAGCCTAATCCTCCCCCAGTTTTGAAAGACATGACGGACCTGAGGCTGTCGTCATCCAGCAGAAGAGGTTCACCTCATGAGAAAGCTGTTGAAGAAGCTATGTCCGTGCAGTTGCACACTCAACTAGGCATACCATTTTCATCCCTAGTATCCTTGGAAATGGAGGGTTTTTGTCGCGCTGAGCCATAACCCTTTCCCTTGAGCTGATTTGGGAGGCATCTTGGAACTAAGCCTGAAGAGCTCCAGTGTAATGGATGCCCCAGCTGAGAAAGGTATTGAAGGAGCAATGTTGGGGCTGTGCCGTGCTACCCTCGGCAGACACTCTTCATCCCTAGTATCGCTGAGGCTGTAGGCTTTGTGGCTTTTTGATCCCTAATCCCAACCCTAACCCTAACCCTAGCCCTAGCCCTTATTGCCATAGCAACCTGAAGTAGATGCTTACTTCCCTCCGATGAATGGATGTCCCAGATGAGAAAGGCACTGAAACAGTCAAGTTGGTGCAGTACCATGTTCCTCTTGGCAATCCCTTTGCATGCAGAGGGTCAGTGGAGCTGTAGGCTTTTTTGGCTTTCTTCATCCTGACCGGAAACAGAACTCCAATTTGCAAGACATCTTAGAGTTGAGGCTGATGTCCTCCAGCCAGATGGTTGTCTTAGACCATGGGGCTGTTGAAGGAGCAATGTTGGTGCACTCTTACTGCCCTTGGCAGACACTTTTCATCCCTGCTATCACTGGAGCTGTAGACCTTGTGCCTTTTGGAAGCCTAACCCTAATTTGCGAAGCAACCTGAAGTTGACGCCTGCTTCCCCCAGCTGAATGGATGTCCCAGATGAGAAAGGTACTGAAGGAGCAACGTTGGTGCAGTGTCGTGCTCCTCTTGCCATGGCCCTTTCATCATAGTATCTGTGGAGATGTAGGCTTTGAGGCGCACTGAACACTAACCCTAATCCTCACCCAATTTTGCGAGATATGTTGGTCCTGAGGCTGACGTCGTCCAGACCAATAGGTGTCCCTCATGAGAAAGCTGTTGAAGAATCTATGTTCTTGCAGTGGCACACTCAACTTGGCATGCCTTTTTCATCCCTAGTATCCTTGGAAATGTAGGGCTTTTGTCGCTGCGAGCTATAAGTCTTCCCCTTCCCCTGATTTGCGAGGCATCTTGGAGCTAAATGCTGACGTCCTACTGCTTAATGGATGTCCCAGCTGAGAAAGGTGTTGAAGGAGCAATGTTGGTGCACTGCCCTGCTACCCTCGGCAGACACTTTTCATACCTAGTACAACTGGGCCTCTAGACATTATCACAGAATCACAGAATCACAGAATCCCAAGGGTTGGAAGGGACCTAAAAAGATCATCTAGTCCAACCCCCCTGCAAGAGCAGGGTAACCTACAGTACATCACACAGGAACTTGTCCAGGCGGGCCTTGAATATCTCCAGTGTAGGAGACTCCACAACCCCCCTGGGCAGCCTGTTCCAGTGCTCTGTCACTCTTACAGTAAAGAAGTTCTTCCTGATGTTAACGTGGAACTTCCTATGTTCCAGTTTACACCCATTGCCCCTTGTCCTATCACTGGATATCACTGAAAAAAGCCTAGCTCCATCATCCTGACACCTACCCTTCACATATTTGTAAACATTGATGAGGTCACCCCTCAGTCTCCTCTTTTGCAAGCTAAAGAGACCCAGCTCCCTCAGCCTCTCCTCATAAGGGAGATGTTCCACTCCCTTAATCATCTTTGTGGCTCTGCGCTGGACTCCTTCAAGCAGTTCCCTGTCCTTCTTGAACAGAGGGGCCCAGAACTGGACGCAATATTCCAGATGCGGCCTCACCAAGGCTGAGTAGAGGGGGAGGAGAACCTCTCTTGACCTACTAACCACTCCCTTTCTAATGCACCCTAAGATGCCATTTGCCTTCTTGGCCACAAGAGCACATTGCTGGCTCATGGTCATCCTCCTATCCACCAGGACCCCCAGGTCCCTTTCCCCTTCACTACTTTCCAGCAGGTCAACCCCCAACCTGTACTGGTACATGGGGTTGTTCTTCCCCAGATGCAAGACTCTACACTTGCCCTTGTTAAATTTCATCAAGTTTCTCCCCGCCCAACTCTCCAGCCTGTCCAGGTCTCGCTGAATGGCAGCACAGTCCTCTGGTGTGTCAGCCACTCCTCCCAGTTTTGTGTCATCAGCAAACTTGCTGAGGGTGCACTCAGTTCCCTCATCCAGGTCATTGATGAAAATATTAAACAGCACCGGTCCCAGCACCGACCCCTGAGGAACTCCACTAGTCACAGACCTCCAGCTAGATTCTGCGCCATTGACCACAACTCTCTGCCTTCTTCCTTTCAACCAGTTCTCGATCCACCTCACTACTTGATTGTCAAGCCCACACTTCCTTAGCTTATCTATGAGGATGCTGTGGGAGACAGTATCAAATGCCTTACTGAAATCAAGAAAAACCACATCTACCGCTCTACCATCATCCCTCCACCTAGTCACTTCCTCATAGAAGGCTATAAGGTTGGTCATACATGACTTCCCCCTCATAAAACCATGTTGGCTGTTCTTAATGACCCCCTCATCCTTGATATGCCTAGTGATGGAGTCAAGAATAAGTTGTTCCATCACCTTTCCAGGGATGGAGGTAAGGCTGATCGGTCTATAATTACCCGGGTCCTCCTTCTTGCCCTTCTTATAGATTGGTGTGACCTTTGCCATCCGCCAATCCTCAGGCACCTCGCCCATTTCCCACGACTTACCAAAGATGATGGAAAGTGGCCTAGCAATGACCTCCGCCAGCTCCCTCAGCACCCGTGGGTGCATTCCATCCGGACCCATCGATTTACAGATGTCCAGTTTGCATAGCTGATCCCTAACCCAATCCTCATCTACCAAAGCAAACTCCTCCTTTGTCCTGACTCCTTCTGGGGCTATAGAAATCAAGGGCCCTCGGGGAGAGTCTGCAGGAGTAAAGACAGAGGCAAAGAAGGCATTCAGCACCTCTGCCTTCTTTATATCCTCTGTCTCCAGGGTACCCACTTCGTTCAGCAGTGGGCCTATATTGCCTCTTGTTTTAGTTTTATTTGCTATGTATTTGAAGAAGCCCTTTCTATTGTCTTTAACCCGACTAGCAAGATTGAGTTCCAAGGAGGCCTTAGCTGTCCTAATTGCCTCCCTACATCCTCTAACAACTGTCCTATATTCCTCCCAAGCGGCCAGCCCCTCCTTCCATAATCCATAGATTCTCCTTTTCCACTTGAGTTTGCCCAGCAGCTCCTTGTTTAACCACGCCGGTCTCCTAGATCCCTTACTTGACTTCCTACTCATTGGGACGCTCCGATCCTGAGCTTGGAAGAAGCGGTCCTTGAATGCTAACCAACTATCTTGAGCCCCTTTACCGCCTAGTACACTTTCCCATGAGACTTCCCTTAGCAGTTGACTGAAGACGCCAAAGTTGGCCCTTCGGAAATCCAGAACTGTGGCTTTGCTAGGTATTCTATTCCTCCCACACAGGATCCTAAACTCCACCATCTCATGGTCACTGCAGCCAAGGCTGCCATTGACCGTCACCACTTCGACCAAACCCTCCTTGTTGGCGAGTACTAAATCTAGCAGCACTGCTCCCCTAGTTGGTACGTCCACCATTTGCATTAAGAAATTATCATCAATGCACTCGAGGAACCTCCTAGACTGTGAATGACTGGCTGTGTGAGTCTTCCAGCAAATATCGGGCTAATTAAAGTCCCCCACGACGACTAAGGCATGTAGTCGCGAGGCTACTTCCAGTTGCCTGTAGAAAGCCTCATCAACTCCTTCGTCCTGATCAGGAGGTCTGTAATAGACCCCCACAACTGTATCACCCGTGCCAGTCAGCCCCTTGATTCGTACCCACAGACATTCCACTTGCTCCTCATCCGACCCCGGACAGAACTCAATACATTCTAGTTGCTCTCTCACGTAAAGAGCAACTCCACCACCTCGCTTCGCTGACCTATCTTTCCTAAAAAGGACATAGCCATCCATGACCACATTCCAGTCATGTGAACTGTCCCACCATGTCTCTGTAATCGCCACTAGATCATAACCTTTAGCCCGCACACAGACTTCTAACTCCTCCTGTTTATTCCCCATGCTGCGTGCATTGGTGTACAGGCATTTCAGGGAGCCAGTCCTAGTACTCTTTTTCCCCTGCGGGACAGGGTCTAAAGAGCTATCCTTTCCCACAAGTGAAACAAGAGATTGATAGTCCTCCTTAGCCCGCCATCCTTCAATCCCTAGCATGTTCCTCTTGGGCTTGTCCCCAACAGGCCCAGTTAAATCCCCTCCCCCCTTCATAACTAGTTTAAAGCCCTGTCAATAAGCCCTGCTAACTCCTGCCCCAAAACCCTTTTTTTTCTCTGGGACTGGTGTATCCCGCCTGTCACCAGCAAACCAGGTGTCCCATACAGCAGCCCGTGACTGAAAAACCCAAACCCCTGCCTTTGGCACCAGTCACGTAGCCATAAATTAACCTGCAGAGTCTTCTTATATATCCCTTCACCCTCGCTTGCAACAGGTATGGAGGCAAACACCACTTGCGCTCCAGACCCTTTAACCAGCCGTCCCAGGGCCCTGTAGTCTCTCTTCATTGCCCTTACGTTCCTCGTAATAATTTCGTCACTGCCAACCTGAAAAACCAGCAGTGGGTAGTAGTCAGACGGCTGCACCAGTTCAGAGAGCTTCTTTTTAACATCTCTAATCCGAGCCCCAGGCAGGCAGCAGACCTCCCTGTGGGGTGGATCCGGTCGACAAATGGGCCCTTCTGTTCCCCTCAGAAGGGAGTCACCCACCACAATTACTCTTCTTTTCTTCTTGGTTGGGGAAGTTCTGAGGCATGGGGGTGAGTGACTAGCCCTGGGTGACTCACTAGATAGATTTGCCTCACCATCTCCATTCACCTGGCCCTGAATTTCCAAGACCTCGTACCTGTTATTCAAGGGCAACTGGGAGGGAGGAAGGGATTGTGAGGGTTTTCGCTTACCTCTCCGAGGAGGAACCTCCCTCCATCCATCCTTGTCCATTAAGCTCTCTCCTTCTGTCTGATGGTAGGAGGGAAGGGGATCCATATCTTGTTGAACCACTTCCCTCTGCCCTTGCCTTAGGGTGTGGTTCCACCAATCTATTTCACTTTCACACTCTCTAATGGCTCTCAACCTTTCTACCTCCTCCCTCAGTTCAGCCACCTGCCTGAGCAGGTCATTTATTTGCTCACAGCGAACACAAGCAGTTTCACTGGCTCCCTCCAATACAAGTGCCAGGCTCAGGCATTCGCTGCAGCCAGAGACCTGCACAGCTGCATGTCTGCAGGAAGGCTCAGTCTGGATACCCACATTAGTACTCACTACAGCTTTCGATCGTGCTGTAACCATGATCTATCTGGTCAATCAATCCGTCTACGTCCCTCAGCACTCCTTCCCCCTCCTGTACTCCAGGCGAGTCCTCTCGATGAGGCGGATGGAACGCTTCCCTGCCCGCTCGCCTGCCCGCTCGCCTGCCCGCGCGAACTGCCGCGCAAACTGCCTCGACCCTCTGCCTCGACGCTCTCTGTTTGCCGGCTCTGTTCGCCGCGCTCCTGGTCGCCGCGCTCCCTGGGAAGGTTTTTTAGCAACTCCCAGCTGGTGCCACTCCTCTTGGCTCCGCCCCCTGTGAGTCAGCCCCTCGCGGGAGCTGAGCTTCCGAGTCCTGGGCAAGTCCTGTTGAGGACTTGAGGCTCCCTCCTCAGTGGCTCTTGTCGCTCTGAGGTGAGGCTCCTGGACGCTGATCTCTCCCCTCTCCGCTCCGGTGTTGCAGGCGCCCTCTCTCAAGCTACTCACCTCAGCAACTGATCGAGTGTGGCCCTTGATGGCCGGTTTGAATCTGACACCGAGCCTCCTGGCTCCGCCCCCTGTGAGTCAGCCCCTCGCGGGAGCTGAGCTTCCGAGTCCTGGGCAAGTCCTGTTGAGGACTTGAGGCTCCCTCCTCAGTGGCTCTTGTCGCTCTGAGGTGAGGCTCCTGGACGCTGATCTCTCCCCTCTCCGCTCCGGTGTTGCAGGTGCCCTCTCTCAAGCTACTCACCTCAGCAACTGATCGAGAGTGGCCCTTGATGGCCGGTTTGAATCTGACACCGAGCCTCCTGGCTCCGCCCCCTGTGAGTCAGCCCCTCGCGGGAGCTGAGCTTCCGAGTCCTGGGCAAGTCCTGTTGAGGACTTGAGGCTCCCTTCTCAGTGGCTCTTGTCGCTCTGAGGTGAGGCTCCTGGACGCTGATCTCTCCCCTCTCCGCTCCGGTGTTGCAGGCGCCCTCTCTCAAGCTACTCATGTTTGTTTCAACTCTAAACCTAACCCTCACCCTAACCCTAACATTAATTGGCATAGCAACCTGAAGTTGACGCTTGATTCCCCCAGCTGAATGGATGTCCTAGTTGAGAAAGGTACAGAAGAAGCAAAGCTGGCACAGTCTTGTGCTCCTCTTGGCATGCCCCTTTCATCCATAGTATCTGTGGAACTGTATGCTTTGAGAATCACCGAACACTAAGCCTAATCCTCACCCAATTTTGAAAGACATTACGGACCTAAGGCTGTCGTCGTCCAGCAGAATAGGTTCACCTCATGAGAAAGCTGTTGAAGAAGCTATGTTCGTGCAGTTGCACACTCAACAAGGCATACCATTTTCATCCCTAGTATCCTTGGAAATGTAGGGCTTTTGTCGCGGTGTGCCATAACCCTTTTACTTGAGCTGATTTGGGAGGCATCTTGGAGCTAAGCCTGAAGAGCTCCAGTGTAATGGATGTCCCAGCTGAGAAAGGTGTTGAAGGAACAATGTTGGTGCACTGCCCTGCTACTCTCGGCAGACACTTTTCATACCTAGTACAACTGGGCCTCTAGGCATTATGTTTTTTTCACCACTAAACGTAACCCTAACCCTAACCCTAACGTTAATTTTCATAGCAACCTGAAGTTGACGCTTGATTCCCCCAGCTGAATGGATGTCCTAGTTGAGAAAGGTATAGAAGAAGCAAAGTTGGCACAGTGTTGTGCTCCTCTTGGCATGCCCCTTTCATCCATAGTATCTGTGGAGCTGTATGCTTTGAGGATCACCGAACACTAAACCTAATCCTCCCCCAGTTTTGAAAGACATGACGGACCTGAGGCTGTCGTCATCCAGCAGAATAGGTTCACCTCATGAGAAAGCTGTTGAAGAACCTATGTTCGTGCAGTTGCACACTCAAGTAGGCATACCATTTTCACCCCTAGTATCCTTGGAAATGTAGGGTTTTTGTCGCGCTGAGCCATAACGCTTTCCCTTGAGCTGATTTGGGAGGCATCTTGGAGCTAAGCCTGAAGAGCTCCAGTGTAATGGATGTCCCAGCTGAGAAAGGTATTGAAGGAGCAATGTTGGGGCTGTGCCGTGCTACCCTCGGCAGACACTCTTCATCCCTGGTATCGCTGAGGCTGTAGGCTTTGTGGCTTTTTGATCCCTAACCCTAACCCTAACCCTAACCCTAGCCCTAGCCCTTATTGCCATAGCAACCTGAAGTAGATGCTTACTTCCCTCCGATGAATGGATGTCCCAGATGAGAAAGGCACTGAAGGAGTCAACTTGGTGCAGTACCATGTTCCTCTTGGCAATCCCTTTTCATGCAGAGGGTCAGTGGAGCTGTAGGCTTTTTTGGCTTTCTTCATCCTGACCCGAAACAGAACTCTAATTTGCAAGACATCTTAGAGTTGAGGCTGATGTCCTCCAGCCAGATGGTTGTCTTAGATCATGGGGCTGTTGAAGGAGCAATGTTGGTGCACTGTTACTGCCCTTGGCAGACACGTTTCATCCCTGATATCACTGGAGCTGTAGGCCTTGTGCCTTTTGGAAGCCTAACCCTAATTTGCGAAGCAACCTGAAGTTGACGCTTGCTTCCCCCAGCTGAATGGATGTCCCAGATGAGAAAGGTACTGAAGGAGCAACGTTGGAGCAGTGTCGTGCTCCTCTTGGCATGGCCCTTTCATCATAATATCTGTGGAGACATAGGCATTCAGGCGCACTGAACACTAACCCTAATCCTCACCCAATTTTGCGAGACATGTTGGTCCTGAGGCTGACGTCGTCCAGACCAATAGGTGTCCCTCATGAGAAAGGTGTTGAAGAATCTATGTTCTTGCAGTGGCACACTCAACTTGGTACGCCTTTTTCATCCCTAGTATCCCTGGGAATGTAGGGCTTTTGTCGCTGCGAGCTATAAGTCTTCCCCTTCCCCTGATTTGCGAGGCATTGTGGAGCTAAATGCTGACGTCCTACAGCTTAATGGATGTCCCAGCTGAGAAAGGTGTTGAAGGAACAATGTTGGTGCACTGCCCTGCTACTCTTGGCAGACACTTTTCATACCTAGTGCAACTGGGCCTCTAGGCATTATGTTTTTTTCACCTCTAAACGTAACCCTACCCCTAACCCTAACATTAATTGGCATAGCAACCTGAAGCTGACGCTTGATTCCCCCTGCTGAATGGATGTCCTAGTTGAGAAAGGTACAGAAGAAGCAAAGTTGGCACAGTGTTGTGCTCCTCTTGGCATGCCCCTTTCATCCATAGTATCTGTGGAGCTGTATGCTTTGAGGATCACCGAACACTAAGCCTAATCCTCACCAAATTTTGAAAGACATGACGGACCTGAGGCTGTTGTCGTCCAGCAGAATAGGTTCACCTCATGAGAAAGCTGTTGAAGAAGCTATGTTCGTGCAGTTGCACACTCAACTAGGCATACCATTTTCATCCCTAGTATCCTTGGAAATGGAGGGTTTTTGTCGCGGTGAGCCATAAGCCTTTCCCTTGAGCTGATTTGGGAGGCATCTTGGAGCTAAGCCTGAAGAGCTTCAGTGTAATGGATGTCACAGCTGAGAAAGGTGTTGAAGGAGCAATGTTGGGGCTGTGTCGTGCTACCCTTGGCAGACACTCTTCATCCCTAGTATCGCTGAGGCTGTAGTCTTTGTGGCTTTTTGATCCCTAACCCTAACCCTAACCCTAACCCTAGCCCTAGCCCTTATTGCCATAGCAACCTGAAGTGGATGCTTACTTCCCTCAGATGAATGGATGTCCCAGATGAGAAAGGCACTGAAACAGTCAAGTTGGTGCAGTACCATGTTCCTCTTGGCAATCCCTTTTCATGCAGAGGGTCAGTGGAGCTGTAGGCTTTTTTGGCTTTTTTCATCCTGACCCGAAACAGAACTCTAATTTGCAAGACATCTTAGAGTTGAGGCTGATGTCCTCCAGCCAGATGGTTGTCTTAGATCATGGGGCTGTTGAAGGAGCAATGTTGGTGCACTGTTACTGCCCTTGGCAGACACTTTTCATCCCTAGTATCACTGGAGATGTAGGCCTTGTGCCTTTTGGAAGCTTAACCCTAATTTGCGAAGCAACCTCAAGTTGACACTTGCTTCCCCCAGCTGAATGGATGTCCCACATGAGAAAGGTACTGAAGGAGCAACGTTGGAGCAGTGTCGTGCTCCTCTTGGCATGGCCCTTTCATCATAGTATCTGTGGAGACGTAGGCTTTGAGGCGCACTGAACACTAACCCTAATCCTCACCCAATTTTGCGAGGCTTGGTGGTCCTGAGGCTCATGTCGTCCAGACCAATAGGTGTCTCTCGTGAGAAAGGTGTTGAAGAATCCATGCTCTTGCAGTGGCACACTCAACTTGGCATGCCTTTTTCATCCCTAGTATCCTTGGAAATGTAGGGCTTTTGTCGCTGCGAGCTATAAGCCTTCCCCTTCCCCTGATTTGCGAGGCATCTTGGAGCTAAAGGCTGACGTCCTATAGCTTAATGGATGTGGAGAGTTGCTATGTTGCTGAATGGTTAAAAGATAAAGGTCATAGTGACATACTGCAGCTGGAGTAGATTTCAGATGAAGAATTACGAGGGAGCAAGAAGTGCGCGCCATGGAGATAGACTGCGGCAGAATCAAACGGATAATTAATTTTTTGACCTTCAAATTGTTTAATGTTTATCTTACTACTAGACTCCTTGATCCTGGTTCTACTTTTTTTTACCCTGTTCTGATGTACTCTGTTACCGCATCACAAACCAATGATCTTGTAACATGTGGAAGCTACTGACCAATGTTCCTGTGACATGTACAAGCTACAGACCAATGATCTTGTAACATGTGGAAACTACTGACCAATGTTCCTGTGACATGTACAAGCTACAGACCAATGATCTTGTAACATGTGGAAGCTATGAGCCAATGATCTCTGTATGCAGGGTATATAAGTGTCTATCTGCTTAGCAATAAATGAGACTTGTTGGTCATCATCTGATGAACTCGTCTCCCGGCGATTCCCACAAATGGATGTCCCAGCTGACAAAGGTGTTGAAGGAGCAATGTTGGTGCACTGCCCTGCTACCCTCGGCAGACACTTTTCATACCTAGTACAACTGGGCCTCTAGGCATGATGTTTGTTTCAACTCTAAACCTAACCCTCACCCTAACCCTAACATTAATTGGCATAGCAACCTGAAGTTGACGCTTGATTCCCCCAGCTGAATGGATGTCCTAGTTGAGAAAGGTACAGAAGAAGCAACGTTGGCACAGTGTTGTGCTCCTCTTGGCATGCCCCTTTCATCCATAGTATCTGTGGAACTGTAGGCTTTGAGGCTCACTGAACACTAAGCCTAATCGTCCCCCAATTTTGAAGGACATGACGGGCCTGAGGCTGTCGTCATCCAGCAGAATAGGTTCACCTCATGAGAAAGCTGTTGAAGAAGCTATGTTCGTGCAGTTGCACACTCAACTAGGCATACCATTTTCATCCCTAGTATCCTTGGAAATGGAGGGTTTTTGTCGCGGTGAGCCATAAGCCTTTCCCTTGAGCTGATTTGGGAGGCATCTTGGAGCTAAGCCTGAAGAGCTCCAGTGTAATGGATGTCCCAGCTGAGAAAGGTATTGAAGGAGCAATGTTAGGGCTGTGCCGTGCTGCCCTCGGCAAACACTCTTCATCCCTAGTATCGCCGAGGCTGTAGGCTTTGTGGCTATTTGATCCCTAACCCTAACCCTAACCCTAGCCCTAGTCCTTAATTGCATAGCAACCTGAAGTAGATGCTTACTTCCCTCAGATGAATGGATGTCCCAGCTGAGAAAGGCACTGAAGGAGCAAAGTTGGTGCAGTACCATGTTCCTCTTGGCAATCCCTTTTCATGCAGAGGGTCAGTGGAGCTGTAGGCTTTTTTGGCTTTCTTATTCCTGACCCGAAACAGAACTCTAATTTGCAAGACATCTTAGAGTTGAGGCTGATGTCCTCCAGCCAGATAGGTGTCTTAGATGCTGGGGCTGTTGAAGGAGCAATGTTGGAGCACTGTTACGGCCCTTGGCAGACACTTTTCATCCCTGATATCACTGGAGCTGTAGGCCTTGTGCCTTTTGGAAGCCTAACCCTAATTTGCGAAGCAACCTGAAGTTGACGCTTGCTTCCCCCAGCTGAATGGATGTCCCAGATGAGAAAGGTACTGAAGGAGCAACGCTGGTGCAGTGTCGTGCTCCTCTTGGCATGGCCCTTTCATCATAGCATCTGTGGAGATGTAGGCTTTGAGGCGCACTGAACACTAACCCTAATCCTCACCCAATTTTGCGAGACATGTTGGTCCTGAGGCTGACGTCGTCCAGACCAATAGGTGTCCCTCATGAGAAAGCTGTTGAAGAATCTATGTTCTTGCAGTGGCACACTCCACTTGGCATGCCTTTTTCATCCCTAGTATCCTTGGAAATGTAGGGCTTTTGTTGCTGCGAGCTATAAGCCTTACTCTTCCCCTGGCTTGCGAGGCATCTTGGAGCTAAAGGCTGACGTCCTATAGCTTAATGGATGTCCCAGCTGAGAAAGGTGTAGAAGGAGCAATGTTGGTGCACTGCCCTGCTACCCTCGGCAGACACTTTTCATACCTAGTATAACCGGGCCTCTAGGCATTATGTTTTTTCAACTCTAAACCTAACCCTAACCCTAAACCTAACATTAATTGGCATAGCAACCTGAACTTGATGCTTGATTCCCTCAGCTGAATGGATGTCCTAGTTGAGAAAGGTACAGAAGAAGCAACGTTGGCACAGTGTTGTGCTCCTCTTGGCATGCCCGTTTCATCCAGAGTATACATAGCAAATAAAACTAACACAAGAGGCAATATAGGCCCACTGCTGAACGAAGTGGGTACCCTGGAGACAGAGGATATAAAGAAGGCAGAGGTGCTGAATGCCTTCTTTGCCTCTGTCTTTACTCCTGCAGACTCTCCCCGAGGGCCCCGGATTTCTATAGCCCCAGAAGGAGTCAGGACAAAGGAGGAGTTTGCTTTGGTAGATGAGGATTGGGTTAGGGATCAGCTATGCAAACTGGACATCTGTAAATCGATGGGTCCGGATGGAATGCACCCACGGGTGCTGAGGGAGCTGGCGAAGGTCATTGCTAGGCCACTTTCCATCATCTTTGGTAAGTCGTGGGAAACGGGCGAGGTGCCTGAGGATTGGCGGATGGCAAAGGTCACACCAATCTATAAGAAGGGCAAGAAGGAGGACCCGGGTAATTATAGACCGGTCAGCCTTACCTCCATCCCTGGAAAGATGATGGAACAACTTATTCTTGACTCCATCACTAGGCATATCAAGGATGAGGGGGTCATTAAGAACAGCCAACATGGTTTTATGAGAGGGAAGTCATGTATGACCAACCTTATAGCCTTCTATGAGAAAGTGACTAGGTGGAGGGATGATGGTAGAGCGGTAGATGTAGTTTTTCTTGATTTCAGTAAGGCATTTGATACTGTCTCCCACAGCATCCTCATAGATAAGCTAAGGAAGTGTGGTCTTGACGATCAAGTAGTGAGGTTGATCGAGAACTGGTTGAAAGGAAGAAGGCAGAGAGTTGTGGTCAATGGCGCAGAATCTAGCTGGAGGTCTGTGACTAGTGGAGTTCCTCAGGGGTCGGTGCTGGGACCGGTGCTGTTTAATATTTTCATCAATGACCTGGATGAGGGAACTGAGTGCACCCTCAGCAAGTTTGCTGATGACACAAAACTGGGAGGAGTGGCTGACACACCAGAGGACTGTGCTGCCATTCAGCGAGACCTGGACAGGCTGGAGTGTTGGGTGGGGAGAAACTTGATGAAATTTAACAAGGGCAAGTGTAGAGTCTTGCATCTGGGGAAGAACAACCCCATGTACCAGTACAGGTTGGGGGTTGACCTGCTGGAAAGTAGCGATGGGGAAAGGGACCTGGGGGTCCTGGTGGATAGGAGGATGACCATGAGCCAGCAATGTGATCTTGTGACCAAGAAGGCAAATGGCATCTTAGGGTGCATTAGAAAGGGAGTGGTTAGTAGGTCAAGAGAGGTTCTCCTCCCCCTCTACTCAGCCTTGGTGAGGCCGCATCTGGAATATTGCGTCCAGTTCTGGGCCCCTCTGTTCAAGAAGGACAGGGAACTGCTTGAAGGAGTCCAGCGCAGAGCCACAAAGATGATTAAGGGAGTGGAACATCTCCCTTATGAGGAGAGGCTGAGGGAGCTGGGTCTCTTTAGTTTGGAGAAGAGGAGACTGAGGGGTGACCTCATCAATGTTTACAAATATGTACAGGGTAGGTGTCAGGATGATGGAGCTAGGCTTTTTTCAGTGATATTCAGTGATAGGACAAGGGGCAATGGGTGTAAACTGGAACATAGGAAGTTCCACGTTAACATCAGGAAGAACTTCTTTACTGTAAGAGTGACAGAGCACTGGAACAGGTTGCCCAGGGGGGTTGTGGAGTCTCCTACACTGGAGATATTCAAGGCCCGCCTGGACAAGTTCCTGTGTGATGTACTGTAGGTTACCCTGCTCTTGCAGGGGGGTTGGACTAGATGATCTTTTTAGGTCCCTTCCAACCCTTGGGATTCTGTGATTCTGTGATTCGGTATCTGTGGAGCTGTAGGCTTTGAGGCTCACTGAACACTAACCCTAATCCTCCCCCAGTTTTGAAAGACATGACGGACCTGAGGCTGTCGTCGTACAGCAGAATAGGTTCACGTCATGAGAAAGCTGTTGAAGAAGCTATGTTCGTGCAGTTGCACACTCAACTAGGCATACCATTTTCATCCCTAGTATCCTTGGAAATGTACGGTTTTTGTCGCTGTGAGCCATAACCCTTTCCCTTGAGCTGATTTGGGAGGCATCTTGGAGCTAAGCCTGAAGAGCTCCAGTGTAATGGATGTCCCAGCTGAGAAAGGTGTTGAAGAAGCAATGTTGGGGCTGTGCCGTGCTACCCTCGGCAGACACTCTTCATCCCTAGTATCGCTGAGGCTGTAGGCTTTGTGGCTTTTTGATCCCTAACCCTAACCCTAACCCTAACCCTAGCCCTAGCCCCCACTGCCATAGCATGCTGAAGTAGATGTTTACTTCCCTCCGATGAATGGATGTCCCAGATGAGGAAGGCACTGAAGGAGTCAAGTTGGTGCAGTACCATGTTCCTCTTGGCAATCCCTTTGCATGCAGAGGGTCAGTGGAGCTGTAGGCTTTTTTGGCTTTCTTCATCCTGACCCGAAACAGAACTCTAATTTGCAAGACATCTTAGAGTTGAGGCTGATGTCCTCCAGCCAGATGGGTGTCTTAGATGATGGATGTGCTGAAGGAGCAATGTTGGTGCGCTGTTACTCCCCTTGGCAGACACTTTTCATCCCTACTATCACTGGAGCTGTAGGCCTTGTGCCTTTTGGAAACCTAACCCTAATTTGGGAAGCAACCTGAAGTTGACGCTTGCTTCCCCCAGCTGAATGGATGTCCCAGATGAGAAAGGTACTGAAGGAGCAACGTTGGTGCAGTGTCGTGCTCCTCTTGGCATGGCCCTTTCATCATAGCATCTGTGGAGATGTAGGCTTTGAGGCGCACTGAACACTAACCCTAATCCTCACCCAATTTTGCGAGACATGTTGGTCCTGAGGCTGACGTCGTCCAGACCAATAGGTGTCCCTCATGAGAAAGCTGTTGAAGAATCTATGTTCTTGCAGTGGCACACTCCACTTGGCATGCCTTTTTCATCCCTAGTATCCTTGGAAATGTAGGGCTTTTGTTGCTGCGAGCTATAAGCCTTACTCTTCCCCTGGCTTGCGAGGCATCTTGGAGCTAAAGGCTGACGTCCTATAGCTTAATGGATGTCCCAGCTGAGAAAGGTGTAGAAGGAGCAATGTTGGTGCACTGCCCTGCTACCCTCGGCAGACACTTTTCATACCTAGTATAACCGGGCCTCTAGGCATTATGTTTTTTCAACTCTAAACCTAACCCTAACCCTAAACCTAACATTAATTGGCATAGCAACCTGAACTTGATGCTTGATTCCCTCAGCTGAATGGATGTCCTAGTTGAGAAAGGTACAGAAGAAGCAACGTTGGCACAGTGTTGTGCTCCTCTTGGCATGCCCGTTTCATCCAGAGTATACATAGCAAATAAAACTAACACAAGAGGCAATATAGGCCCACTGCTGAACGAAGTGGGTACCCTGGAGACAGAGGATATAAAGAAGGCAGAGGTGCTGAATGCCTTCTTTGCCTCTGTCTTTACTCCTGCAGACTCTCCCCGAGGGCCCCGGATTTCTATAGCCCCAGAAGGAGTCAGGACAAAGGAGGAGTTTGCTTTGGTAGATGAGGATTGGGTTAGGGATCAGCTATGCAAACTGGACATCTGTAAATCGATGGGTCCGGATGGAATGCACCCACGGGTGCTGAGGGAGCTGGCGAAGGTCATTGCTAGGCCACTTTCCATCATCTTTGGTAAGTCGTGGGAAACGGGCGAGGTGCCTGAGGATTGGCGGATGGCAAAGGTCACACCAATCTATAAGAAGGGCAAGAAGGAGGACCCGGGTAATTATAGACCGGTCAGCCTTACCTCCATCCCTGGAAAGATGATGGAACAACTTATTCTTGACTCCATCACTAGGCATATCAAGGATGAGGGGGTCATTAAGAACAGCCAACATGGTTTTATGAGAGGGAAGTCATGTATGACCAACCTTATAGCCTTCTATGAGAAAGTGACTAGGTGGAGGGATGATGGTAGAGCGGTAGATGTAGTTTTTCTTGATTTCAGTAAGGCATTTGATACTGTCTCCCACAGCATCCTCATAGATAAGCTAAAGAAGTGTGGTCTTGACGATCAAGTAGTGAGGTTGATCGAGAACTGGTTGAAAGGAAGAAGGCAGAGAGTTGTGGTCAATGGCGCAGAATCTAGCTGGAGGTCTGTGACTAGTGGAGTTCCTCAGGGGTCGGTGCTGGGACCGGTGCTGTTTAATATTTTCATCAATGACCTGGATGAGGGAACTGAGTGCACCCTCAGCAAGTTTGCTGATGACACAAAACTGGGAGGAGTGGCTGACACACCAGAGGACTGTGCTGCCATTCAGCGAGACCTGGACAGGCTGGAGTGTTGGGTGGGGAGAAACTTGATGAAATTTAACAAGGGCAAGTGTAGAGTCTTGCATCTGGGGAAGAACAACCCCATGTACCAGTACAGGTTGGGGGTTGACCTGCTGGAAAGTAGCGATGGGGAAAGGGACCTGGGGGTCCTGGTGGATAGGAGGATGACCATGAGCCAGCAATGTGATCTTGTGACCAAGAAGGCAAATGGCATCTTAGGGTGCATTAGAAAGGGAGTGGTTAGTAGGTCAAGAGAGGTTCTCCTCCCCCTCTACTCAGCCTTGGTGAGGCCGCATCTGGAATATTGCGTCCAGTTCTGGGCCCCTCTGTTCAAGAAGGACAGGGAACTGCTTGAAGGAGTCCAGCGCAGAGCCACAAAGATGATTAAGGGAGTGGAACATCTCCCTTATGAGGAGAGGCTGAGGGAGCTGGGTCTCTTTAGTTTGGAGAAGAGGAGACTGAGGGGTGACCTCATCAATGTTTACAAATATGTACAGGGTAGGTGTCAGGATGATGGAGCTAGGCTTTTTTCAGTGATATTCAGTGATAGGACAAGGGGCAATGGGTGTAAACTGGAACATAGGAAGTTCCACGTTAACATCAGGAAGAACTTCTTTACTGTAAGAGTGACAGAGCACTGGAACAGGTTGCCCAGGGGGGTTGTGGAGTCTCCTACACTGGAGATATTCAAGGCCCGCCTGGACAAGTTCCTGTGTGATGTACTGTAGGTTACCCTGCTCTTGCAGGGGGGTTGGACTAGATGATCTTTTTAGGTCCCTTCCAACCCTTGGGATTCTGTGATTCTGTGATTCGGTATCTGTGGAGCTGTAGGCTTTGAGGCTCACTGAACACTAACCCTAATCCTCCCCCAGTTTTGAAAGACATGACGGACCTGAGGCTGTCGTCGTACAGCAGAATAGGTTCACGTCATGAGAAAGCTGTTGAAGAAGCTATGTTCGTGCAGTTGCACACTCAACTAGGCATACCATTTTCATCCCTAGTATCCTTGGAAATGTACGGTTTTTGTCGCTGTGAGCCATAACCCTTTCCCTTGAGCTGATTTGGGAGGCATCTTGGAGCTAAGCCTGAAGAGCTCCAGTGTAATGGATGTCCCAGCTGAGAAAGGTGTTGAAGAAGCAATGTTGGGGCTGTGCCGTGCTACCCTCGGCAGACACTCTTCATCCCTAGTATCGCTGAGGCTGTAGGCTTTGTGGCTTTTTGATCCCTAACCCTAACCCTAACCCTAACCCTAGCCCTAGCCCCCACTGCCATAGCATGCTGAAGTAGATGTTTACTTCCCTCCGATGAATGGATGTCCCAGATGAGGAAGGCACTGAAGGAGTCAAGTTGGTGCAGTACCATGTTCCTCTTGGCAATCCCTTTGCATGCAGAGGGTCAGTGGAGCTGTAGGCTTTTTTGGCTTTCTTCATCCTGACCCGAAACAGAACTCTAATTTGCAAGACATCTTAGAGTTGAGGCTGATGTCCTCCAGCCAGATGGGTGTCTTAGATGATGGATGTGCTGAAGGAGCAATGTTGGTGCGCTGTTACTCCCCTTGGCAGACACTTTTCATCCCTACTATCACTGGAGCTGTAGGCCTTGTGCCTTTTGGAAACCTAACCCTAATTTGGGAAGCAACCTGAAGTTGACGCTTGCTTCCCCCAGCTGAATGGATGTCCCAGATGAGAAAGGTACTGAAGGAGCAACGTTGGTGCAGTGTCGTGCTCCTCTTGGCATGGCCCTTTCATCATAGCATCTGTGGAGATGTAGGCTTTGAGGCGCACTGAACACTAACCCTAATCCTCACCCAATTTTGCGAGACATGTTGGTCCTGAGGCTGACGTCGTCCAGACCAATAGGTGTCCCTCATGAGAAAGCTGTTGAAGAATCTATGTTCTTGCAGTGGCACACTCCACTTGGCATGCCTTTTTCATCCCTAGTATCCTTGGAAATGTAGGGCTTTTGTTGCTGCGAGCTATAAGCCTTACTCTTCCCCTGGCTTGCGAGGCATCTTGGAGCTAAAGGCTGACGTCCTATAGCTTAATGGATGTCCCAGCTGAGAAAGGTGTTGAAGGAGCAATGTTGGTGCACTGCCCTGCTACCCTCGGCAGACACTTTTCATACCTAGTATAACCGGGCCTCTAGGCATTATGTTTTTTCAACTCTAAACCTAACCCTAACCCTAAACCTAACATTAATTGGCATAGCAACCTGAACTTGATGCTTGATTCCCTCAGCTGAATGGATGTCCTAGTTGAGAAAGGTACAGAAGAAGCAAAGTTGGCACAGTGTTGTGCTCCTCTTGGCATGCCCGTTTCATCCAGAGTATACATAGCAAATAAAACTAACACAAGAGGCAATATAGGCCCACTGCTGAACGAAGTGGGTACCCTGGAGACAGAGGATATAAAGAAGGCAGAGGTGCTGAATGCCTTCTTTGCCTCTGTCTTTACTCCTGCAGACTCTCCCCGAGGGCCCCGGATTTCTATAGCCCCAGAAGGAGTCAGGACAAAGGAGGAGTTTGCTTTGGTAGATGAGGATTGGGTTAGGGATCAGCTATGCAAACTGGACATCTGTAAATCGATGGGTCCGGATGGAATGCACCCACGGGTGCTGAGGGAGCTGGCGAAGGTCATTGCTAGGCCACTTTCCATCATCTTTGGTAAGTCGTGGGAAACGGGCGAGGTGCCTGAGGATTGGCGGATGGCAAAGGTCACACCAATCTATAAGAAGGGCAAGAAGGAGGACCCGGGTAATTATAGACCGGTCAGCCTTACCTCCATCCCTGGAAAGGTGATGGAACAACTTATTCTTGACTCCATCACTAGGCATATCAAGGATGAGGGGGTCATTAAGAACAGCCAACATGGTTTTATGAGAGGGAAGTCATGTATGACCAACCTTATAGCCTTCTATGAGAAAGTGACTAGGTGGAGGGATGATGGTAGAGCGGTAGATGTAGTTTTTCTTGATTTCAGTAAGGCATTTGATACTGTCTCCCACAGCATCCTCATAGATAAGCTAAAGAAGTGTGGTCTTGACAATCAAGTAGTGAGGCTGATCGAGAACTGGTTGAAAGGAAGAAGGCAGAGAGTTGTGGTCAATGGCACAGAATCTAGCTGGATGTCTGTGACTAGTGGAGTTCCTCAGGGGTCGGTGCTGGGACCGGTGCTGTTTAATATTTTCATCAATGACCTGGATGAGGGAACTGAGTGCACCCTCAGCAAGTTTGCTGATGACACAAAACTGGGAGGAGTGGCTGACACACCAGAGGACTGTGCTGCCATTCAGCGAGACCTGGACAGGCTGGAGTGTTTGGCGGGGAGAAACTTGATGAAATTTAACAAGGGCAAGTGTAGAGTCTTGCATCTGGGGAAGAACAACCCCATGTACCAGTACAGGTTGGGGGTTGACCTGCTGGAAAGTAGCGAAGGGGAAAGGGACCTGGGGGTCCTGGTGGATAGGAGGATGACCATGAGCCAGCAATGTGATCTTGTGACCAAGAAGGCAAATGGCATCTTAGGGTGCATTAGAAAGGGAGTGGTTAGTAGGTCAAGAGAGGTTCTCCTCCCCCTCTACTCAGCCTTGGTGAGGCCACATCTGGAATATTGCATCCAGTTCTGGGCCCCTCTGTTCAAGAAGGACAGGGAACTGCTTGAAGGAGTCCAGCGCAGAGCCACAAAGATGATTAAGGGAGTGGAACATCTCCCTTATGAGGAGAGGCTGAGGGAGCTGGGTCTCTTTAGTTTGGAGAAGAGGAGACTGAGGGGTGACCTCATCAATGTTTACAAATATGTACAGGGTAGGTGTCAGGATGATGGAGCTAGGCTTTTTTCAGTGATATTCAGTGATAGGACAAGGGGCAATGGGTGTAAACTGGAACATAGGAAGTTCCACGTTAACATCAGGAAGAACTTCTTTACTGTAAGAGTGACAGAGCACTGGAACAGGTTGCCCAGGGGGGTTGTGGAGTCTCCTACACTGGAGATATTCAAGGCCCGCCTGGACAAGTTCCTGTGTGATGTACTGTAGGTTACCCTGCTCTTGCAGGGGGGTTGGACTAGATGATCTTTTTAGGTCCCTTCCAACCCTTGGGATTCTGTGATTCTGTGATTGGGTATCTGTGGAGCTGTAGGCTTTGAGGCTCACTGAACACTAACCCTAATCCTCCCCCAGTTTTGAAAGACATGACGGACCTGAGGCTGTCGTCGTACAGCAGAATAGGTTCACGTCATGAGAAAGCTGTTGAAGAAGCTATGTTCGTGCAGTTGCACACTCAACTAGGCATACCATTTTCATCCCTAGTATCCTTGGAAATGTACGGTTTTTGTCGCTGTGAGCCATAACCCTTTCCCTTGAGCTGATTTGGGAGGCATCTTGGAGCTAAGCCTGAAGAGCTCCAGTGTAATGGATGTCCCAGCTGAGAAAGGTGTTGAAGAAGCAATGTTGGGGCTGTGCCGTGCTACCCTCGGCAGACACTCTTCATCCCTAGTATCGCTGAGGCTGTAGGCTTTGTGGCTTTTTGATCCCTAACCCTAACCCTAACCCTAACCCTAGCCCTAGCCCCCACTGCCATAGCATGCTGAAGTAGATGTTTACTTCCCTCCGATGAATGGATGTCCCAGATGAGGAAGGCACTGAAGGAGTCAAGTTGGTGCAGTACCATGTTCCTCTTGGCAATCCCTTTGCATGCAGAGGGTCAGTGGAGCTGTAGGCTTTTTTGGCTTTCTTCATCCTGACCCGAAACAGAACTCTAATTTGCAAGACATCTTAGAGTTGAGGCTGATGTCCTCCAGCCAGATGGGTGTCTTAGATGATGGATGTGCTGAAGGAGCAATGTTGGTGCGCTGTTACTGCCCTTGACAGACACTTTTCATCCCTACTATCACTGGAGCTGTAGGCCTTGTGCCTTTTGGAAACCTAACCCTAATTTGGGAAGCAACCTGAAGTTGACGCTTGCTTCCCCCAGCTGAATGGATGTCCCAGATGAGAAAGGTACTGAAGGAGCAACGTTGGTGCAGTGTTGTGCTCCTCTTGGCATGGCCCTTTCATCATAGTATCTGTGGAGATGTAGGCTTTGAGGCACACTGAACACTAACCCTAATCCTCACCCAATTTTGCGAGACATGTTGGTCCTGAGGCTGACGTCGTCCAGACCAATAGGTGTCCCTCATGAGAAAGGTGTTGAAGAATCTATGTTCTTGCAGTGGCACACTCAACTTGGCATGCCTTTTTCATCCCTAGTATCCTTGGAAATGTAGGGCTTTTGTCGCTGCGAGCTATAAGTCTTCCCCTTCCCCTGATTTGCGAGGCATCTTGGAGCTAAATGCTGACGTCCTATAGCTTAATGGATGTCCCAGCTGAGAAAGGTGTTGAAGGAGCAATCTTGGTGCACTGCCCTGCTACCCTCGGCAGACACTTTTCATACCTAGTACAACTGGGCCTCTAGGCATTATGTTTGTTTCGACTCTAAAACTAACCCTAACCCTAACCCTAACATTAATTGGCATAGCAACCTCAAGTTGACGCATGATTCCCCCAGCTGAATGGATGTCCTAGTTGAGAAAGGTACAGAAGAAGCAAAGTTGGCACAGTGTTGTGCTCCTCTTGGCATGCCCCTTTCATCCATAGTATCTGTGGAGTTGTAGGCTTTGAGGCTCACTGAACACTAACCCTAATCCTCGCCCAATTTTGCCAGACATGTTGGTCCTCAGGCTGACGGCGTCCGGACCAATAGGTGTCCCTCATGAGAAAGGTGTTGAAGAATCTATGTTCTTGCAGTGGCACACTCAACTTGGCATGCCTTTTTCATCCCTAGTATCCTTGGAAATGTAGGGCTTTTGTTGCTGCGAGCTATAAGCCTTCTCCTTCCCCTGATTTGCGAGGCATCTTGGAGCTAAAGGCTGACGTCCTACAGCTTAATGGACGTCCCAGCTGAGAAAGGTGTTGAAGGAGCAATGTTGGTGCACTGCCCTGCTACCCTCGGCAGACACTTTTCATACCTAGAATAACTGGGCCTCTAGGCATTATGTTTGTTTCACCTCTAAACGTAACCCTCACCCTAACCCTAACATTAATTGGCATAGCAACCTGAAGTTGACGCTTGATTCCCCCAGCTGAATGGATGTCCTAGTTGAGAAAGGTACAGAAGAAGCAAAGTTGGCACAATGTTGTGCTCCTCTTGGCATGCCCCTTTCATCCATAGTATCTGTGGAGCTGTAGGCTTTGAGGCTCACTGAACACTAAGCCTAATCCTCACCCAATTTTGAAAGACGTGACGGACCTGAGGCTGTCGTCGTCCAGCACAAGAGGTTCACCTCATGAGAAAGCTGTTGAAGAAGCTATGTTAGTGCAGATGTACACTCAACTAGGCATACCATTTTCATCCCTAGTATCCTTGGAAATGGTGGGTTTTTGTCGCGCTGAGCCATAACCCTTTTCCTTGAGCTGATTTGGGAGGCATCTTGGAGCTAAGCCTGAAGAGCTCCAGTGTAATGGATGTCCCAGCTGAGAAAGGTATTGAAGGAGCAATGTTGGGGCTGTGACGTGCTACCCTCGGCAGACACTCTTCATCCCTAGTATCGTTGAGGCTGTAGGCTTTGTGGCTTTTTGATCCCTAACCCTAACCCTAACCCTAACCCTAGCCCTAGCCCTTATTGCTATAGCAACCTGAAGTAGATGCTTACTTCCCTCCGATGAATGGATGTCCCAGATGAGGAAGGCACTGAAGGAGTCAAGTTGGTGCAGTACCATGTTCCTCTTGGCAATCCCTTTTCATGCAGAGGGTCAGTGGAGCTGTAGGCTTTTTTGGCTTTCTTCATCCTGACCCGAAACAGAACTCTAATTTGCAAGACATCTTAGAGTTGAGGCTGACGTCCTCCAGCCAGATGGTTATCTTAGATGACGGATGTGTTAAAGGAGCAATGTTGGTGCGCTGTTACTCCCCTTGGCAGACACTTTTCATCCCTAGTATCACTGGAGCTGTAGGCCTTGTGCCTTTTGGAACCCTAACCCTAATTTGCGAAGCAACCAGAAGTTGACACTTGCTTCCCCCTGCTGAATGGATGTCCCAGATGAGAAAGGTACTGAAGGAGCAACGTTGGTGCAGTGTCGTGCTCCTCTTGGCATGGCCCTTTCATCATAGTATCCGTGGAGATGTAGGCTTTGAGGCGCACTGAACACTAACCCTAATCCTCACCCAATTTTGCGAGACATGTTGGTCCTGAGGCTGACGGCGTCCAGACCAATAGGTGTCCCTCATGAGAAAGGTGTTGAAGAATCTATGTTCTTGCAGTGGCACACTCAACTTGGCATGCCTTTTTCATCCCTAGTATCCTTGGAAATGTAGGGCTTTTGTTACTGCGAGCTATAAGCCTTACCCTTCCCCTGGCTTGCGAGGCATCTTGGAGCTGAAGGCTGACGTCCTATAGCTTAATGGATGTCCCAGCTGAGAAAGGTGTTGAAGGAGCAATCTTGGTGCACTGCCCTGCTACCCTCGGCAGACACTTTTCATACCTAGTACAACTGGGCCTCCAGGCATTATGTTTGTTTCAACTCTGAAACTAACCCTAACCCTTACCTTAACATTAATTGGCATAGCAACCTGAAGTTGACGCTTGATTCCCCCAGCTGAATGGATGTCCTAGTTGAGAAAGGTACAGAAGAAGCAAAGTTGGCACAATGTTGTGCTCCTCTTGGCATGCCCCTTTCATCCATAGTATCTGTGGAGCTGTAGGCTTTGAGGCTCACTGAAAACTAACCCTAATCCTCACCCAATTTTGAAAGGCATCACGGACCTTACGCTGTCGTCGTCCAGCAGAATAAGTTCACCTCATGAGAAAGCTGTTGAAGAAGCTATGTTCATGCAGTTGCACACTCAACTAGGCATACCATTTTCATCCCTAGTATCCTTGGAAATGTATCCTTTGTCGCTGTGAACCATAACTCCTTCCCTTACCCTGATTTCGGGGGCATCTCGGAGGTAAGCCTGAAGTCCTCCAGTGTATTGGATGTCCCAGCTGAGAAAGGAGTTGAAGGAAGAATGGTTTTGCATTGCAGTCCTACCCTTGGAGACACTTTTCATCCCTAGTATGACTGGGCCTGTACTCTTTGTCCCTTTTTGATCCTTAACAGTAACCCTAAACCTAGCCCTAACTGGCATAGGAACCTCAACTAGATGCTTACTTCCGCCTGATGAATGGATGTCCCAGATGAGAAATTTACTGAATTAGTAAAGTAGGTGCAGTGTTGTGTTGGTCTAGGGAAGCCCTTTTCATGCATAGTGCCAGCGGAGCTGTAGGTTTTTTTTTTGCTCTTTTCATTCTCACCCGAAACATAACTCTAATTTGCAAGACGTCTTAGAGTTCAGTCTCATGTCCTCCAGCCAGATGGGTGTCTTAGATGAGGGAGATGTTGAAGGAACAAAGTTGTTGCAATGTGGTGCTACTCTTGTCAGATATTTCATCCCTAGTATCACTTGAGCTGTAGGATTTGCTACTTTTTGAACCCTAACCCTAAGCATAATTTGCGAAGCAACCTGACGTTGATGGTTGCTTCCCCCACCTGAATAGATGTCCCAGATGAGAAAGATATTGAAGGAGCAATGTTGGTGCAGTGTCATGCTCCTCTTGGCATGCCCCTTTCATGAATAGTATCAGTGGGCCTGTAGGCTTTGTGGCTCACTGAACAGTAACCCTAATCCTCACTCAGTTTTGCGAGACACTTTGGACCTTAGGCTGACATCATCCTGATGAATAGTTGTTCCCTATAAGAAAGGTGTAGAAGAAGCTATGTTCTTTCAGTTTCGCACTCACCTAGGCATGCCTTTTTCATCCTTAGTATCGTTGGAAATGTAGGGTTTTTGTCGCTGTGAACCATAACCCTTTCCCTTACGCTGATTTGGAAGGCATCTTGGGGCTAAGGCTGATGTCCTCCAGCGTAGTGGATGTCCCAGCTGAGAAAGGTGTTGAAGGAGTAATGTAAGTGCAGTGCTGTGCTACCCTTGACAGACACTTTTCATCCCTAGTATCACTGGTTGTGTACGCTTTGTGGCTTTTTGAACGCTAAACCTAACCTTATCCATAAACCTAACCCTAGTCCTAATTTGCATGGTAACCTGAATTAGATGCTTAATTCTACCAGATGAATGGATGTTCCAGATGAGAAAGGTACTGAAGGAGTAAAGTTGGTGCACTGCCGTGTTTCTTTTGTCATGCTCTTTTCATGCTTAGCGTCAGTGGAGCTGTAGAAGTTTTTGGCTCTCTTCATCCTAACCCGAAACCTAAGTCTAATATGAAAGATATCTTAGAGTTGAGGCTGATGTCTTCCAGCCAGATGACTATCTTAGATGAGGGAGTTTTTGAGGAATGAATGTTGGTAGAATTCGGTGCTACCCTTGGCAGACCCTTTTAATTCCTAGCATCATTGCAAATGCAGGCTTTGTGGCTTTTTGAACTCTAACCGTAACACTAATTTGTGAAGCAACCTGAATTTGACACTTGCTTCCACCAGCTGAATGGATGTCCCAAATGAGTAAGGTACTGAAGGAGTAATGTTGGTGCAGTATTGAGCTCCTCTTGGCATGCCCTTATCATCCATAGTATCTGTGGAGCTGTAGGCTTTGTGGGTCACTGAACACTAAAGCTAATCCTGACCCAAATTTACGAGACATGTTGGACCTGAGGCTGACGTCGTCCAGACCAATAGGTGTCCCTCCGGAGAAAGGTGTTGAAGAAGGTGTGTTCGTGCAGTTGCACACACAACTAGGCATGCCTTTTTCATCCCTATTATCCTTGGAAATTTAGGCTTTTTGTCTCTCTGAAGGAAAACCATTTCCTTTACCCTGATTTGGGAGGCATCTTGGAGCTATTGCTGAAGTCCTTCAGCCTAATGGATGTCCCAGCTGAGAAAGGTGTTGAAGGAGCAATGTTGGTGCACTGCCCTGCTTCCCTTGGCAGACACTTTTCATCCCTAGTATCGCTGGGCCTGTATGCTTTGTGGCTTTATGCACCCGAACTCTAACCCTAACCCTAACCCAAACCCTAGCCCTAACCCTAACCCTAACTGGCATAGCAACCTGAAGTTGATGCTTACTTCCCCCAGATGAATGGATGTTCCAGATGAGAAAAGTACTGAAGGAGTAATTTTTGTGCAGTGCCGTGTTCCTCTTGGCATGCCCTTTTCATGCATAGTGTCTGTGGAGCTATAGGCTTTGTGTATGTCTTCATCCTATGCCTAAACCTAACTTTAATCTGCAGGACATTTTTGAGTTGAGACTGATGTCTTCCATCCAGATGTCTGCCTTAGATGAGCGAGGTGTTGAAGCAGCAAGGTTGGCGCAATTCGCTGCTACCCTTGTCTTGCCCTTTTCATCCATAATGCCCCTGGACCTGTAGGCTTTGTGTCTTTGTGTAGCATAACCCGAATCATAATCCTAACTTGAATTTGCAAGACATCTTGGAGTTGAGGCTGAAGTCCCCCAGCCAAATGGGGGCCCCAGATGAAAAAGGTGCTGAAGAAGTAATGTTGGTGAAATGCTGTGCTGCCCCTGGCATGCCTTTTTCAGGCCTAGTATCTTCGGAGATGTAGGGGTTTTGTCCCTCTGAACCATAACCTTGCCAAACCCCCTAATTTGCATGGCATTCTGCCCATGAGGCTGACTTCCTCAGCGGAATGGGAGTCGCAGATGAGATAGGTGTTGAAGTTCAGTGTTGGTACAGGGCCGTGCTCCCCTTCTCATGCCCTTTTCTTCCATAATATGCCTTGATCTGTGGCCTTCGTGGCTTTCTGAACCCGAACCCTTACCTTCACCCTATTTTGTATGGCATCCTGGAGCTGAGGCTGACATCCTGCAGTCGAATGTGTATCCCAGAAAAGAAAGTTCTTGAAGAAGGTATGTTATTGCAGTGTCCTTTTGAGAGACTGATCTGAACTCAGACTCCACTCTCCACTGTCTCAAAGATCAGTATGAGAAGTTGAGGTGGGATTCCACCTGTCTTTTGTCTTAGAGATGGGTGGGAGGATTTGAGATAAGACTCTTCCATCATCCATTGCTGAGAGATTAGTGGGAAAGAGCTGAGATAAAACTCTTCAGTCTATTACCTATGAGGACTGGTGTGACGAATTGCTGTCCATTATCCCAAGAATTGCTGCAGACACGTGTGTGTGCAGACATGTGCAGTTGAAGGCCAAAGTTGAACTTCGTGGCTCTCTCAACCCTAACCCTAACAATAATTTGTACGGCATCGTGGAGCTGAGGCTGACATTCTCCAGCTGAATGTGTGTCTCAGATGAGAAAGCTCTTGAAGAAGAAACGTTGGTGCACTACAGTGTTCATTTAGGCATACCCTATTCATCCATAGTATCCCTGGAGCTGTAGGCTTTGTGGTTCCCTCAGTCCTAACCCTAACTCTAAGCCTAATTTGCAATGCGTGTTGCAGCTGAAGCTGACATCTCCCACCCAAATGGGTGTCACAGATGTGGAAGGTGTTGAAGGAGCAATGTTTGTGCAGTGCCATGCTCCCCTTGCAATGCCTTTGGCAGTCCAAGCTGTAGGCTTTGTGGATCTCTGAACACTAACCCTAACTCTAAGCCTAATTTGCATGGCATACTGGAGCTGAGGCTGACATCTTCTGGCTTAATGTGTGTTCTAAATGAGAAAGGTGCTTAAGAAGCAATTTTCCTGCAGTGCCATGTTCCCTATAGCATGTTTTTAGCAGATGTGTTATCCCTGCAGTTTTAGGCTGTGTGGTACTCTGCACCTTACCCATAATCCTAACCCTTACTTGTGTGGCATCTTGGAGCTGAGGCTGACGTCCTCCAAACTAATGGGTTTCCCAGATGAGAAAAGAGTTGAGGGAGCAATATTGGTGTAGTGCCTTGCTCCCCTTGGCATGGCTTTGGCAGCACCATTCTTCCTGGAGATATAGGCTTTGTGGCTCTCTAAATCCAAACCCTAAGCCTAACCCTAACTTCTGAAGCATTTTGGAGATGTCTGTGACATTCTCCAGATGAATGGCTGTCCTAGACAGGAAAGGTATTGAAGGAGCAATATTGGTGCAAAGCCGTGATCCCTTTGGCTGCCACAGTGTCCCTGTGTATCTCTGAAACCTAAACCTAATCCTATGCATAACCCTAACCCTATTTTGAATTGTATTTTTGAGCTGGGGATGTAACATGCAATTAAGTGTTATGGTTAGAGTGATTAACAAAGCTTACAGCCCAAGGGATACTGTGGCTGCTAAAGGCATGCTAAGAGGTTCATGATACTACAGAAACATTGCTCCTTCAACACGCTTCTCTTCAGATAATGCCATTTTACTGCAGACGTCAGCCTTAGCTCCAAGATGTCATGCAAATTAGTGTAAGTTTTAAGTATTGGGTTGGTGTTTAGAGAACCAAAATGGCTGAATCTCTAAGGATACAGGGGCTTAAAAAGGCATCCTAAGAGGATCAAGGCACTGCACTAGCAGTGCTCCTTCAACACCTTTCTCATCTAGGACAATCATTCTGCTAAAGGACATTAGCCTCACCTCCATATTGCCATAAAAATTAGGGTTAAGAGTAGAGTGAGGGTGAAGAGTACCACACAGCCTAGATGTGCAGGGATACTAGGGCTGCCAAAGGCATGTCAAGGGGAGCACAGCACTGCACAACCATTGCTCCTTAAACACATTTCTCATCTGGGACACCCGTTCAGCTGGAGGACATCAGCCTCACCTCCAGGATGCCTCCCCTATTTAGATTTGCAGTTACAATTAGGGTTATGGTTCATAGAGCCACAAAGCCTACATCTCCAGGGACAATAGGGCTCCAAAAAGCATGAGGTGAGTAAGGCATTGCACAAACATTGCTCCTTCAACACCTTTCTCATCTGGGACACCCATTCAGCTGGAGGATATCAGCCTCTGCTCCAAGACGCCTCCCAAATTAGGGTTAGGATTAGGGTTCAGAGAACCACAAAGCCTGCTGCTACAGGGACACTGTTTCTGCCAGTAAGATGCCAAGCAGAGTATGGCACTGCACCAATACTGGTTCTTTAACACCTTTCTCATCTGGGACACCCATTTGGTGAATGACTTTAGCCTCAGCTCCAAGATGCCATGCAATGTAGGGTGAGGGTTAGGGACAGGGTTAGGATTCAGAGAACTACAAAGATTACAGCTCCAGGGATACTAGAGCTTAAAAAGGCATGCCAAGGGGAGCACAGTACTGCAGCAACATTGCTCCTTCAACACCTTTCTCATGGGGGACACCCATTCGGCTAGAAGTCCTCAGCCTCTGCTCCAAGATGCCATTCAAATCAGGTTATGTGTTGTGTTCCAGAGAGCCACAAAGCTTACAGCTGCAGGGATACCTGGACTGCCAAAGGCATTCCAAGGTGAGCACAGCAGAAGAATTGTAGGCTTTATGATTATGGTGATATGACAATATCACCATATGTCTGCTCTTGTAATTTTTATAACCCGGTAGTTTCCTGCATCATCCTCAGCTACATTTAGTAGATCTGCATGTGTCTCTAATTCTCCTAGATACCTGGTAGCATTCACACCCTGTCATGAGAAACAAGTTGTATGGTTACCAGATGCTGCTCTCTCCTCTTACTCCTGAAATACTTATCCTTTGTTTTAATAATTTCAGTGTGCCTGATTAAGTGTGTGGTTACATGTGTACATGTGTACATGTGTACATGTGTGTGATTAAGCGTATGGCTGCATATACACTTGTATATGGCTAATTATGTGTGCAAAGTGTGCTGTGCCTGCATGGGGCTGCCAGTGAGCAGTGTTTTCGGAGCTGTGGTTGGGGTACAGCCATCTGATTAGCTTGACTGCACAAACAGCAAGTTGTGGAGCTGGCTTTCCTACTGCAGAGCCAAACAAATTTCCTGAAATATGGTAAGTCATTGAGAGCTTCCTCCTCCCCCCCCCCCCCCCCGCCTTCTTTTTCTTAAGATCAGTGGGAGAATTTATTGTTTCTGAAAGTAAGGGATTCAGGCTGCTGGCTCTGCCCAGCCGCAGCAGAGGGAGGCACCATGTGAGCGCAGTTAGCCCTGCCAAAGCAGCTTGGACCTGATCTGGCATGTGCATCCATCCCACACCATCACTTTCCTTTCTCTATATAAAACAACAGTACTATATAATCTTTTTTCCTATCTTTGCCTTTGTGCAAGACATGTCTTTCCAATTTTTCAACATCCTCCCTAAAGGACTTTCTGGAGAAATGTTATTCCCACAATGATTCCTCTCATCCCTTCTCTTTTCCTTAGGCCGATTTTTTTTATTCCCCATTATATTTCCCGAGACTTCCTTTCAACAAGTCCTTACACTTTGTCCTTCTCCAGCTGTATCCCTTCCAGAATAACAGATATGTGGATCCAGACTTCACGCTCAACTTTGTACTTATTTTTATGTCTCAGACACACACACTCACTCAAGTTTCTCAGAATGTCCTAACCACCAAGGTAATACTTAAAGTCCGATTTTCTTATCTTGGTTCATGCATGGACTTGCAGTAGTGCCTACTTTATCTCTTTTTTCCCTTCTGGTTTGCTGGGTATACCTTATAAAAACAGTCTCAGGAATTTAGCCAGTACCTGTGGAACCCCCGTCGATCCTGCACAAGGCCACTAAACTCAGCGGGACATGTCTCCCCATCCTTCAGCAGCGGAGGTTCTTTCAACAATGACCTGATCCCAGATGAGACCCCAAACTGTGAGAAATGGTCTCTAGATAATAACTTAAGCTCAAGATAGACTCAGCTGTGAAGCAGCTGTTTATTAATGTCTTTGCAAAGACGGGTGTCCTAGCAAGTAGGCTCACACAGCAAAAACAGAACTATGATTTATATTTCCTATCCCGTCCTTAAGTTCCCTCCCTTGTTTCCCCATTGGTTGAGTACTTCAAGGTTTGCAGCCTATCTGACACGTATAATCTACATGTTAACTGTCCTGCCTCTGTTTACATCTTCTCTTAATCGATTTTGTACCCCCCTTTGTCTTACTTATTTATCTCCTCTTATGGTTCAATTTCCTAACTCTCTGGCAGAAATATAGTACCCCAAGTTACTATTTAACCAGCCTGCAGCTGCTTAGTTTCACAGGTTGTACAAAGACAGTATTCTTTATAACCACAGAGTGTATCTTTCATCCAGAGATGTTATTGTCTTCAACCACAGAGCGTGTCTTTCAAAGTTATGGCATCTCAAACCCTTTGTTTTGTTCCCTTAGTAACAGAACACGAGCCCCAGTATTGAAAAATCTTAATATTGCAAAACCTTCATATTGATCTAAAAGCTCTAATACTGTAATACCTTAATATTACAAACCCTCACCCCCAATTATGCTAAACCAACAGTTTTTCTCTCACAGGTGTCCCAGATGAGAAAGGTGTTGAAGAAGCCATCTTGGTACAGTGCCGTCCTCCCCTTGGCATGCTTTGGCAGCAACAGTTTCCCTGAAGCTTTAGGCTTCATGGCTCTCTGAAACATAACTATAATCACAACCCCAACCCTACTTTGCAAGGCATCTTGAAACAGGAACTGAAGACCTACTGCTGAATGGATGTCTCAGATGAGAAAGGTGTTGAAGGAGCAATGTTGGTGCAGCTCCGTATTGCCCTTGGCATGCCTTTGAACTCTAGAGTTGTAGGCTTTGTGTCTCTCTGAACACTAACCAAAACTCTAACTCTAATATGGGAGTCATCTTGGGGATTAGGCTGATGTCCTCCAGCCGAATGGGCTTTGTGTCTCTCCGAACCCTAATCATAACCATAATTTGGGAGGCATCTTGGAGCTGAGGCTGTCATCCTCCCATCGAATGGGGAAAGTTGTTAAAGGAGCAATATTGGTGCAGTGCCGTGCTCCCCACTGTATGCCTTTTTCAGGCCTTGTACCCCTGGAGCTGTAGGCTTTGCAGCTTTCTGAACCCTAACCCTGTCCCTAACTGTAACCCTAATTTGTAAGGCATCATATAAATGAGGCTGTTGTCTGACAGCAGAATAGGTGTCCCACGTGAGAAATATTTTGGAGGACCAATATTAATGCAGGGCCTTGCTCCCATTAGCATCTCTTTGTCAGAAACAGTATCCTTGCAGTTGTAGGCTTTTTTGGCTCTCTGGAGCCTAAGCCTATCCCTAATATGCGAGGCATAGAATCATAGAATAGTTAGGGCTGGAAAGGACCTTAAGATCATGTAGTTCCAACCCCTCTGCCATGGGCAAAGACACCTCACACTAAACCATCTCACCCAAGGCTCTGTCCAACCTGGCCTTGAACACTACCAAGGATGGAGCATTCACAGCCTCCCTGGGCAACCTATTCCAGTGCTTCACCACCATCACAGGAAAGAACTTCCTCCATATATCCAATCTAAACTTCCCTTGTTTAAGTTTTAACCCATTACCCCTTGTCCTATCACTACAGTCCTTAATGAAGAGTCGCTCCCCAGCATCCCTATAGGCCCCCTTCAGATACCGAAAGGCTGCTATGAGGTCTCCACGCAGCCTTCTCTTCTCCAGGCTGAACAGCCCCAACTTTCTCAGGCTATCTTCATACGGGAGGTGCTCCAGTCCCCTGATCATCCCCGTGGCCCTCCTCTGGACTTGTTCCAACAGTTCCATGTCCTTTTTATGTTGAGGACACCAGAACTGCACACAATACTCCAGGTGAGGTCTCAGGAGAGCAGAGTGGAGGGGCAGGATCACCTCCTTTGTCCTGCTGGTCATGCTCTTTTTGTTGCAGACCAGGATACGGTTGGGTTTCTTGGGCTGCAAGTGTACACTGCCAGCTCATGTTCATCTTGGAGCTTAGGCTGACATCCTCCATATGTGTCTCATATGAGAAAGGTGTTGAAGGAGCAATGTTAGTCCAGCGCTGTGTTCCCCTTGGCATGCCTTTGGTAGCACAAGTATCCCTGGAGCTGTAGTCTTTTTGGGTCTCTGAAACTTAACCTAACCGTAACCCTAACCCTAATCCTAATTTGCATGGCATCTTGGATCTGAGGCTGATGTTAAAACCTTTGTAGCAATGCTTTATAACATTATTATTTCTGAAGAAAATTAATTTTGTTTACGTACAGTAATAGTTGATATGGCCACATAATTACTATATGCTGGGTCGTAGTTATTAATTAATTATTATATTTTCTTTTATAATTTATTAACCAGAGAAATTCAAGTCTGAGGCAGCATCTGTTTTCCAGTCACATCTTTCTTTGACTTAATTCTGCAGCTGAGGAAGAAGGTGAACAATGAGACTGAGTAATTTGCCTAAGGTCACTGACAGCCTTGATTAGAGCCAGGTGCAAATTATTTTTTACTCTTGTGCTCTAGTCACTGAAGCTTATGTGATTTTATTTTTCAGCAGATGTTCCTGCAGTTACCAAGAGAGGACACAATGCTGGACCAAACTGACCACTTTCTATGCATGGCAGCAAGGCAGGTTAAAGTTTTCATAAGCCTTCCTTAGACTTCCTTAAAACTGCAGTGTAAAAAAAGAGCAGTTGTAATGTAAATGGAAAAGGACTTAGGCTCTGCATTTTCACTAGGTTTTTTTCCCTCTTTTTTTTTTTTCCTATGTATAAAGAGGCTTCGGTTAATGGTAATGCTTGTAACAGAATTACCATGTGTCCTGGGTTCAGCAGTAGCAGTTATTTTTCTCCTTAGTAGCTGGTGCAGCGCTGTGTTTTTGACTTTTGGCCTGGGAACAACGTTGGTAACACCAAAGTTTTTAGTTACTTTTCTTTTTGTTTTTTCTTTTTTTCTTTTTTCTCAAAGCAAAACTGGCACTGGATGAATGCTAAATGAAGCAAGCCTCAGATCCAAATTAATACATTTTTCCTTTACATAACCTGATTGTTTCAGAGTTTGGTATCTATGGGTCGGATCACCCAATCTGTTGGGTATGTGTACAGAAGGGAAGGTGCAGCCCAAAATCTGCATTGTCTTTAAACTGCTGCTGCCAAGCAGATTGCCATTTAAATCTAGGCAGTCAGGAGCTGCTCCTGACTACTGCCGTTAATACCTTAGCTTTGAGCGCTATTTTCACTGTTGCAAGTGTTTCTTAAATTAGTTTTCCTCCCTTCTGATGTGTTTCTTTAAAAACAACACCAGTGAGTTTTATTGGGAGTTTTGAAAGCAACTGGCCTCCACAGCATTTATTGGTGGCAGGAAGCAAAAGACTTTCGTGGTCTCCTACAGAGAAGTTAAATGCCTTCAAACATTTTCTATCTGCTTAAAGCACTGTGCTTGATGGTGCAAGCAACAGTTTGCTTCCTTTGCCTTACAATCACCCTGGGATATGTGTTCTGAAAACAGATTTGAATGAACTTGAAAACCCAAGATAAGCTTGATTGCCAATCTGTCAACAGCCCCTAAAAATATTAAATACAAAATCTGAGCAGGCAGCTCAGAAAAGCCAACCGCTTGGCACCCTCCATGCCCCACTCTGTGTTTTCTGTTTTGTCAAGTATCAATATTTATGTTCAGTGTGAGAAACATGGCCAAATTAGGGGACATAAGAGGGCACTGCTCACATCAAAACTCTGACACAACTCACAGTTGGCCCTGACTTTTGTTTCATTAAAAATTTAATTGGAACCAAACTGTGCAGTCACAAAGCTCATCAGTGCTTCCTTTTCACAATGTTAAAGAATCAGATGTTCAAACATCACAAATTAGTGAAGAGCATGTTTGCACTCTGCTCCCTTATTACTGAAAATGATTATTTGATAAACAAAGAGGTGAAGCCAGGAAGAAACACCAGCATTTGTTGACAGATACAATGTGCCTTGGTGACTGCACCTTGTACCACTGGGTAGACTGGGAATGGTGCTTCAGGGAGTACGCTTGAAAAACTGATAATAAAAGAGAGCAGCCAGCTGGTTGTGAGCTCTAAATTAACCTCAAAGCAGAAATGGTACGGGACTCTGACTTCATGCAGTACTGGCAGTGATTTTCTGAATCAATGAGCTTACGTATGTGCATAAAAGGGAAGCTTGTTTGCCAGAAGCAGAAGGAGCTCAGAGGGCAATACACCTTTGTAGACAGGATCTTTACTGTGTTCAGAGTATATTGTGGCTGTCCGGTAAAAATTAAACTGAGAAAAATAGCTTTCTTCTTTCTGGAATAAATCATAGAATCATAGAATGGTTTGAATTGGAAGGGACCTTAAATATCGCCCAGTTCGAACACCCCTGACATGGGCAGGAACACCTTCCACTAGGCCAGATTGCTCAAAGTCCTATCCAACCTGGCCTCGAACACTGCCAGAGAAGGTGCATCCACAGCTTCTCTGGGCAACCTCTTCAAGTATCTCACCACCTTCATGGTAAAGAATTTCTTCTTAAGATCTCACCCAAATCTACCCTCTTTCAGTTTAAAGCCATTCCCTCTTGTCCTGTCACTAGATGTCCTTATAAGAAGTCCCTCTCCACATTTCTTGTAGGCCCCCTTTAGCTACTGGAAGGCTGCTCTAAGGTCTCCCTTCTGTTCTCCAGACTGAACAACCCAGCTTTCTCAGCCTGTGTTCATAAAAGAGGTGCTCTATCCCCCTTATGATCCTCGTGGCCCTCCTGTGGACTTGTTCTAAGTCCACATCATTCTTATGTTGGGAGCCCTAGATCTGAATGCAGTGCTCCAGATGGGGTCTCATGAGAGTGGAGTAGAAGGGGAGAATCAGCTCCCTCAACCTGCCAGTGACAGCAGGTATTGCTGTAAGTCAGAGGAGATTCTACCTGGTTTAATTTCAAACAACTTGCAGCTGGAAGACAGAATAATTAGAGTCTTATGAAGGTAACAAATACTAACAGTTCAATAACAATGGAGCAATTTTACATATCTGTAATACTGCTTCTTAGCTGAGATCAGACCTATATGCAAAGTTGAAACTCAGTCAAAATTTACACATACATGGGTAGATAAAATAATGGAAGAATAACAGTAAAAGTTGTAGTTGCCTGTGGAATTACTAAATGGGAATTCATTAGATTATGTATTTATAATAAGAAAATATTAATTTAGTAATCAGATGTGATAAAATTAATTACCGACTCTGCCAGTTTTATTGCCAGTGGGATTGCCATGAAATTATTGTACACTAAACCCCCACGATCCTTAAAGGTACTTGAAAAGTCTTCTGTATTTAATTGTGAAGTCCTTAACTCTGCTTAATGGGGTATGCTGAACTACCCAGGGGTCATCCCAGAGAGAGTGGGAACAATTGCAATTTATGTGGCTTCTATTTTCTCTCAAATAGGATTTAAATGAGCTTAGTAATGCTGCCTGTAAGTTGCATGGTGACTACCTGTGCATCAGAGCATGCAGAGCCCACTCACTGGGAAGCCTGGTAAGAGCCATCAGTGTCTCCTCCTGATTGATTGGCAAAGGTGTCTCGATACTGACATGTTCCCAGTCTCCAGCTCTTGTGCTTTTGCACTTACAGATTGAGCCAAGCAGGCAGTAGGTTACTCCTCAGCTCTCCTTAATCACTCTGTAAGTTTTAAGAATATCAATACTACCAATACACAATTTTTATTATATTCTTAACTCATAATAATTCAATTAAAACATTTCATTAGTCACCCCCCATCCATTCAGCCAGCTTTTAAATATTTTATAGCTTTTATATTTTCCTGGTTTGGGAATCAGTGCTTTTATTGTCATTTAATTATTAATGACTTCAATAACACTTGCATTGGCAAGAGTACTCTGTTGCCCAATGCACTGGTTGAAATATTTACTTTATCTTTTATTTAGATATTGCAAAAGTAAACTGGTCATGCAGGATATCTTTCTATTAAAATAAACCAGATATACTGGACCTGCTTTTATCCTAAGCAAACAAGAGGTGACTGTACTGAAAATATATCATGTCTAGTTTCCCACCATGAAACAGCTTCAGCTTTAGCCTCTTGACATTCTTCCCAGCTCATCACAGTTGTATGTGTGAAAGGTATTCTAAAAGGTAGTTCATACATATATATACATATCATTGCACAGCATACAGGTGTCTAGACTTAGCCTTTGAAGCCACAAATTTTTTTTGTGCTAGCTTAACAAACCTACAGGCTGTCTTCCCAACATCTTGTAAAACTAAAGCCTTGTGCAATCATGTTATTTCCCAAAATACTAATTGCATGTTTTATGCTTAGCTTGTATGGGTATATCCATAACGTTATTGCTGGTAGGGCTAAATGCAAAGTTACAGACCAGTGAGTCTCACCTCTGTTCCTGGCAAAATCTTGGAGCGCATTCTCCTGGAAGGCATGCTAAGGCACATGAAAAACAAGGAGGTGCTTGGTGACAGCCAGCATGGTTTCACGAAGGGGAAATCCTTGCCTGACCAATTTGGTGGCCTTCTATGATGGGGCTACAGAACTGATGGACAAGGGTAGAGCAGCTGATGTCATCTACCTGGACTTGTGCAAAGTGTTCAACACTGAACCACACGACATCCTTGTCTCTAAATTGGAGAGACATCAATTTGATAGGTGGACCACTGGGTGGATAAAGAACTGGCTGGATGGCCGCACACAGAGTTATGGTCAATGGCTCAGTGTCTGGCTGAAGACCAGTAACGAGTGGTGTCCCTCAGGGATCAGTGTTGGGACCGGTCTTGTTTAACATCTTTGTCAGTGACATGGACCGTGGGATTGAGTGCACCCTCAGTCACTGCCGATGACACTAAGCTGTGTGGTTCAGTTAATATGCTGGAGGGAAGGAATGCCATCCAGAGGGACCTTGACACATTTCTGAGGTGGGCCGATGCCAACCTCATGAAGTTTAACCATTGACAAGTGCAAGGTCCTACACCTGGGTTGGAGCAATCTCAGGCACAGCTACAGGTTAGGCAAAGAAGAGATTCGAGCAGCCCTGTGGAGAAGGACTTGGGGGTGTTGGTCGATGAGAAAATGAACATGAGTCAGCAGTGTACTGTAGAGAGCTTAACAACTGAATGGCTAAGTAACAAAGGGCATGATACCGTGCAGCTGGTGGAAATGTAGGCCTCCAGGGCACAGCAATCTCGTGGTTAATGTTTACCCTGATTTGCTTAAGAAACAGGATATGCATCTTGCTGAGATAAGAGCAACGGTATCTTGCTGGAATAGCACAATGGTCTTGCTTGGGCAAGTTGGGACATGTTGAAACATGTTGAAACAAGAGGTGGTCGCAGTTACCTGGAGACCCCTGCGTCGACACAGGCTGACCAATGATTTTGCTGTATCTTATCAGACAATGTAACTAACCCTGCAAGCTATAAAAGTGGATGTGTCTTGCTAAATAAACGAGGCTTGCTGACCATGAGAGCATGAGGCTTGTCTCCCGCGACTCCAACAACTGGCGCCCGAACAGGGACACTTCCCTTTGCCTGAAAGAGTTGCGTTGGGTGCAGGTCTCGATTTAAAGACGGCTTCTGCAGAACGGGAGTGCTACATCGGTGGGCTGCTCGTCTCCTGCTTTGGCCCAGAGTGCTGCATCGGCAGGCTCTGCTGCTACGCGCTGCCGACGCCTGGAGGGTGCAACGGATCCGGTAAAAATGGACAGGCAAGCGGCGTATGATCTTTTTACTGCCTTCCTCCGTCGTCGGGGGGTAAAAGGCTTAGATTTTGATAAGGACCTCCCTGCCCTTCTTTCCCATGCTAGGTCTCTCGGTATTTTTAGTGATCCCCACTCTATTCACCAATTATCGGAATGGCGCCGCTACGGCGATAAATTATGGGATCTTACGTTAGACGATGATAAAATTGCTAAAAAATTATCCAAATTATGGCGCTTGATACATAACGAACTCTTGATGGTACAGGCAGAAAAACGTGCGGCCGAAAGTGCCCGTTTGGCACAAGATCAAAATCGTCACTATGATCCTTCTGCCCCTAATCCGCCGACCGTTTCAACAGTCGAGATACCCCCGCCCCCCCCTCCTCCTCCCCCTCCCCCCTCGGATACTCCCCCCCTCCTCCTCCCCCTCTTCCCTCTCCCCCGTCTGCCTCTATTATGGAAAACGGACCATCTGAGTCTCCTCCAAACTCCCTTCCTTTGTCTCCTAATGCCACGGAGCCATTCCCCGGAGCCCTTTCGGACCTCGCGGAGGCTATGGCAAGTCAGAGACGGGAAGTTTGGGCTGCTCTGGCACGCCACGGAGTCGAAAACGGAGACAGGGTCCTTGCCGATGCGGCACAAAACCATGTTGCTACTTCTATGGCCTTTCCTGTTATTTTTCACCCTCGACCAGGCGGCGGTCATAGGGTAGATATCACTCAAATGGATTGGAAAATATTGGCACAACTCCGAGCTACAGTCTCTCAATTCGGGGTTACTAGTGAACCGGCCAAGCAGATGCTTGATTACTTATTTAATTCAATGATTCTCCTGCCTGTAGACATCAAGGGTATCGCTCGTTTAATTTATACCCCTCATCAGAAACTTACATTTGATGCAAGATGGGGGGAGGAAGCGGCTGCTTCAGTAGCATTACCTCGTGCCCAAGGAGATCCCCTTTTTGGAATTACAATGAATGAATTACTAGGAAACGGTGATTATACTCGAACAGATGCCCAGGCTGGTATAGGAGTAGAAAAATTAAGAGAGGTCATGCGGGTGGCAAAAAGGGCAGTGGACAAAATTCGGGAGCCGGGGGGGCCCCCTATGTATATGAATATTAAACAAGGTCGAGAGGAACCCCTTGGGTCATTTGTTGACAAATTGATGCAAGCCCTTTCTAAAGCTGGTGTTGCGGAGCACATGCAGGACGCACTCTTAAAGCAGTGTGTTATACAAAATGGTAATCAAGTCACACGCTCTCTTATCGCTACTGCTCCTGGCAACTGGGTAATTCAAGACCTCTTAGATAAAGCAAATACTCTCCCCTCAAGCAGTCAAATTTTTGTAGTGGAAGCCCTTAACAAAATTGGTGAAGGCCTTAACGCCCAATCTAAAGTTCAAAGCCAAGTTTTGGCAGCCCTTGCACCTCTTCAGGCGGCAGTTGCGCAGACTCGTCCAGCAGCCCCAGCCACCCGAATGAAGTGTTTTCGATGCGGGAAATTAGGCCACATTCGTCGCGACTGTCAGGCCCCTGGTGTTTGGACCCAAGTGGATCCCTGCTCGTTGGACTCGGGCTGCTCAATCGAATGATCAGCCCAGAACTCCGTCGTCGTCATCGTCTGCAACTGATCCTTCGTCCGTTGCTGGAACCACTTGAAAGACGTTTTGGGATTCGCTTTTCTTATTCGACACAAGAAGAGGCAGAACTCCATTTGTTTTGGGAACTTATGAGAACATTTGGTCGGATTTTGTCTCCTACTCGTCATTGTTTAGCGTGTTTACAAGACTATCATAGGGCTTGGATCAAAATTAAGTGTGGAAATTGTCACCAAAAGGTTTGGGTGTCCCAAAGCCAATTACAGGCACATGGTGCTTGTGTAAACTGTACCTGGAATCCCCATCATAATTACAATCCTTATAGAGCACTGCTGGCGGAGGCTGGTATAACTCCTCACATAAATCTACCCTTAACGTATCTATTAGTCGAGAACCGGGAAGATCTGGAACAACAATATTTGAAATATCGGGTTCAGGAGATTCTCTCCCAGATTCAAACCGCACTAGCCACAGTGCCTCTAGAGATTAAGTGCGGTAAAGATGTGGGTATTCCGCTTTTGTGGCAAGTTAAATCTGAATATTGGGATCGTACTTGTCGCCGTTTTCGGCCTCAACACAGGAGCTTGGGACACTCTAAACAAAATAGAGGAACGAAAAAACATGTGGGTCACTTGGGCTGAAAAAGTTAACCAAAGTAGTTTATGCCTTGCTCTTGCTAAAGCTTCTGACCCCTTTAGAACCTGTTTGATAGGCGTCCCAACCAATTTTACCTTTCAGCTCAATATAAGAAAAAATGTCTCTGAAATCCAAGAATTTCACCTGCTTGGTTCTGCGCCTGCACAATATTGTTTTCACTTTGACTCTTGGAAGGACCCTTTTGGGCTTCCACATAACTCAGTAAATGTTTCCTCAAATAGGCCTTATAATGAGACCGCTTATTGCAAAAACATCACACACAAAACCATTGTAACGTCCAATACAGGCTATTTGCCTGATGGATATTTCTTGATCTGCGGTGATAGGGCGTGGCAGGGAATCCCCAGAAGCCCGGAGGGGGGACCCTGCTATATAGGCCAGCTAACAATGTTTGCACCCGACATAATGACAGTTCTTAAAGCCAATAAAACTCATATACGCCGTAAAAGAGCCACCACACAACTGGGCCCAGAGTGCTCCAATATTGTTATGCTCTGGGATCCTCCTGAAGTTATTTTAGCCAGTAGCTATAAAAGTGGATGTGTCTTGCTAAATAAACGAGGCTTGCTGACCATGAGAGCATGAGGCTTGTCTCCCGCGACTCCAACAGGGTACGATTGCAGCCCAGAAACCCAACCGCATTGTGGGCTGCATCAGAAGGAGCATGACCATCAGGATAAAAGAGGTGATCCTGCTCCTCCACTCTGCTCTCCTGAGACCTCACCTGGAGTATTGTGTGCAGTTCTGGTGTCCTCAACATAAAAAAGACATGGAACTGTTGGAACAAGTCCAGAGGAGGGCCACGAGGATGATCAGGGGACTGGAGCACCTCCCATACGCAGATAGCCTGAGAAAGTTGGGGCTGTTCAGCCTGGAGAAGAGAAGGCTGCATGGAGACCTCATAGCAGCCTTTCGGTATCTGAAGGGGGCCTACAAGGATGCTGGGGAGGGACTCTTCATTAAGGACTGTAGTGATAGGACAAGGGGTAGCGGGTTAAAACTTGAACAAAGATAGTTTAGATTGGATATAAGGAAGAAGTTCTTTACTGTGATGGCGGTGAGGCATTGGAATGGGTTGCCCATAGAAGTTGTGAATGCTCCATCCCTGGTGGTGTTCAAGGCCAGGTTGGACAGAGCCTTGGGTGACATGGTTTAGCGTGAGGTGTTCCTGCTCATGGTGGGGGGGTTTAGAACTAGATGATCTTAAGGTCCTTTCCAATCCTAACTATTCTATGATTCTATGATTAATGAATAATAGAGACGCTGAATATATGATTCTGTTGGTGTGCTCAGTGGCTGCAGAATTGATCAGTTTGTACCCGTACCAGTGCACAGGATGGTTATATGCAGATTAACTTTGTTGATCTATCACCTCATAAGTATGCTTAATGCCAGGAATTCAAAAAGGCCTTATCACTACAGACTTCCCCAGCAATGGCTGATTCTTCTGGAATATATAATCTTAAGGAGGAGGACAGTGACAATGTCATCTTAGTTTCCTGAAGCATCATCCAGAGGCCTGCACAGAGACTCAATTATTAAAACACAACACAACCCAAATCCACTCATAGAATCATAGAATAGTTAGGGTTGGAAAGGACCTTGAGGTCATCTACTTCCAACCCCCCTGCCATGGGCAGGGACACCTCACACTAAACCATCCCACCCAAGGCTTAATCCAACCTGGCCTTGAACACTGCCAGGGATGGAGAACTCACAACCTCCCTAGGCAACCCCTTCCAGTGCCTCACCACCCTAACAGGGAAGAATTTCCTCCTTATATCCAGTCTAAACCTCCCCTGTTTAAGTTTTAACCCATTACCCCTTGTCCTGTCACTGCAGTTTCGAGCAAAGAGTCCCTCCCCAGCATCCCTAGACATCCATAGACACTCATGTTGTCTATGTCAGAAGCAGGAGATATTATAGCTCTGTGTTATACATAGCTTTGAGGTAGATCTCCTTATCATAGTGTGGAGCTCAGATCCTTGCAAATTCCCCACTGAGTTGCAAGAGATTTATGTACTTTTTTTTTTTTTTTTTTTTTTTTTTTTGTTGTAGAATACTTGCTGTACTGGAATTCATGACATTTGAGTGAGATTTAAATTATATCTGCATGGCACCTTGTGGAAGTGCTTCTCAGTTATTTATCAGTTTAGATGCTTCTTCCCACCCGGGGAGTGGTAAGGGTAGAGGGCAGTGAGCGGCTGCTTAATGGGTGCCAGTTTAGATGCTCCAGAATTTCCCTCCAATAGATTATTTTGCTACGAAAGATGCTAATAAAATCTGTGGACCTTGTAAGGAGACCAACATTTTGAAAAGCAGTGGAAAAGAGTAAGACCTGAGCAGAGTCATAGGCACGTAAAAATCAGCAGCTACTCAGTCTGTAACTAATTCAGTTGTCTAAAGTCTATTGGAGCAAATGGCTTAGGTTTAGTTCCGACTGCAGCGTCTCTTTGCTGTCTCTCTGATGGAGAAAGGAGGTAAAGAATGCAGATTAAAAATTTAGTTAAAAAGAAATAGTGATCAATATTCTCCTTCCCCTCTTCCGTAGTGCTACATTTGGAGACAAAACAAAGGAGGCAGCCAAATTCAGATTGTGTGAAAATGTCATTTTTTTATTTTCTTAATAAGTAGCAAGATATTTTCTTTGAAATAACATTCTTCTTTGAAGAACTGACTCCTTCCTTCAGTCTTCTTAAGTTGCTGTAAAAAGAAGAAGGATAGAGTAAATCCGTTTTACTCTACCATGGAAATAATCCAACTGCTACAATTTAAGTGATTCCAGAACTCTAATATATGAGCTTAGCCTATCTAGAATTTAGGTGTCTGAAAGGACAGCATATTCACTATTAATCTATGAAAGAAAACTCTACATTATTTCTTCATTAGCTTTAGTTAGATGATCCATTACCAGTTGAGGACACGGCACGAGAATTCCTTCAGAAATAGTATAGCACTAAAATAGTGAAGTTATACTTTCAGGTTTTTAACTTTCCACTCAGAAAGCTGTATTCAGTCCATGTTTACAGAGTTTACTCATTTCCACACAATTTTATAATGATCATACTCCTTGAATAACGGATGTTTTATTGCCATTTTAAATGAAAGGGGAACTGTTCCCTGTTGTAGTTAATTACATTGCTGTACCAGAAACACGGTTTACTATTCTTTTACTCCCACCAGCTTAATAGAATATTAAATAGTTATTGACTTTGGAAGAGGTGAACCATCATGATTTATTGAGCTTAGAGGTAAATATTCAGCAAGCACCTACAGTTAAGTTTCTGCTTGTTGTCTTAATTTACAGAAAGTGTAGGTGGTAGAAAGAGGCTTATGAAATGTGATAATAACTACATCATTAGAACCCAATTATGAACTGATCTAAAGAGGGTCTGAAGAACTGTAGTTTATAAGTCAACACAACAAAGCTGACTTTTAACAAAAATAACAATAAAGCATGAAACAATTTATTCAGTTTTTGCTATATGACTGTAAAACTTTAATTCTTGATGACCCAAAGAACCTAAGGGAATTGTTAAAAGATGCAAAGGAAGAATCTCCTTTTACATCATCAGACTGATGTTTAATGTTTTTCGAATGAAGCAATAAATTACCGCAAAATTGACACCTTAAACTTGACAGCTTTATTAGGTGGATTCTTCTATCACCCCTAATTCTATAAATGCGAAACTGCCAACATCTGTTTCTGTTTTAGAGCTCCAGGAATGTACTTTGATTATTAAGTGCAGCATACTAATATTGTAGTCTTCAGGCAATTTAATACACAATTGAATTTACAGAAATAATATATTAAGCTGTATTTTCCTCCCTTGACTATGTATATTCAGAAAACTACAGTGCTGTTGCAGAGTTTGGATGCAAGTGAGATAATTTGTCTTCCTCAGGCAAGTCTGTTAAAAGAATTTTACTTATTTAGACTCAAACTAAACTAAAGCTGAAGTGTTCTTGCAACCACCACCATTTCCGATGACAAAGCATGATCTGTGAATGCATTTACAGAGCTAATGTTAAGTGTGATCTGAACTGAAATAGACTGATTCAAGTCTTGCCATAAGTCATTTACGTAACTATCAGCTTAAAGAAAGAAGGAGTGTAAAGGAAGCAATGTTTGTAATTTATAAGGAGCTTGTAACTTTTTTCCCTGCTTATTACCTTGTTCCAGGCATGCAGAATGTAATTAACCTATACTCAAAAGAAAACCCAAAGATAGTAAGCATGATTGGTAAGGAATGGCTTTGTCTATACCGGAGAGCATTCAGTTCAAACAAATCCAGGTACTAGGAGGTACTCTTGAGTCCTTTGCTGATGTCACCAGTGTTTTCTCAGGATAGAATGTTTTGTTACCTCACAAAAGAGTGACAACCTCTCTTTCAACCATAGTAAGAATTATTACTCCCATGGGTAACTTTTGCTACCCAATATGAACTTGAAATCAGGTAAATCACCTACGGGTTTTCTTGTTGCTGAAATTATGTTGAATCACAAATTTGAATACTTCAGGCAGAAGCAAACAAGCATGAATTTGTTAGTAGAGTTTCTCTGACACTTCATTTTAACCAGCAAATGTATATGTCAAGCACTTCTATACTAAAGTGATATAATTGTTGAGATAATTACCACGCATTTTAAATATACTGAGCATGGACAGTCTCAAACATCACTTGCAATTTTATACTGATCGTGTGAATGCTCATTACCATGCACATAGATTCATTCATACTATGTGGAAAATCTTGTTTTAATAAGAACAAATATTTCTAAAAGATTTTTTAGCTAGATAAATAGAAAGGTATGCAAGCTGTCCAAAGACTAGGTTGTTTTCTTATTTCTATTTTAAAAGAGGCAGAAAGGGAATCAGTAATCTGATTTTTAGGGTGTGTTGTTTGAAGATGCAGTTAAGCAACTAGCCCTTTCCTAAAGATGTATTTTCCTTCTTCAGAGAATGTTTTCCAGTCCCAGTTGCACACAAAGTTCTAAGCCATATTGTTTTGTCTTTGACTCACAGAAAAGAAAAAACAAAAAAACAAAAAAACCAAACCAAACAAAAACAGAAAACAAACAAACAAAAAAAAAACAACAAAAACAACAAAACAAAACTCCCTCAATGGTAAATATTGATATTTTATTCTGCTCTGGCTACTGTACACACGAGTCTCCTGTTAGTGCCCAAGGGAGATACCCACACAGAGGACACAGAAAAGACTTTCTGAGAAAGAAATTGCTTAGACATTATTAGCTGCTTGAATACTTCACAGTAGTAATTAAACTTTAGTACCAGCCTGTTACACCTTCAGGTTCAACCTGACATTCTCAGCAACTGCAGAAGAAATGAATTTATTTACATAAGGGGGATATTTATTTAGATAAATACAAGAGGAAATAACTCCTGTGTTTATGCCGCTGTCAAAGATTAAGATGTATCGTCTGTCCCTTTAGGCTTTATTGACAGAAATGTGTGAGTGCAGTAAGAACGTAGACTCTTCTGCTGATCCATCACTACTGTGTCCAGATATGACAGACACCTCTGTTAATTAGTACAATGGGCTGTGAAGAGTCATCCAGGCATTTAATACTTGCAATTTCCACATGATTTAATAAATAACACCATCAGCCTCTAGGTCAAGTACAAAGCACAATTAAGTAAGCAGTGTATCTGAGCATTTAGCCTTTTGCTGGAATTCTGCAAAATTTGATATGATGTAAAGGATATTGTCGTTAGTCCCCCTTGTATCAGAGAACAGAACTATCTGCATAGAAATTTCACTGCTGCAGCTTTTGTGTAATGAAAAAAATGCACCCATTCAGGGCTTACTAAAATGTATACCATAGATGCCTAAAGAAGCAAGATTTAGTTGTAATTATATATATATATCAGATATGACAGTTTATCTTGGATAGTATGAAACAGAAAATTGTATACCTCTACGTTTACTGTGATTTTTGTGAGTCATGATTTGTAGGGTTTTGATCTTTTTGAAAATCCACATTTCTTTTCAGAAGCAAGAGAGTACCTGTGTTTACAGGCTCAGCATGGTGGTCTATTTTCCATCTCCTGATAGAGAAGACCTCATGCATTTATTGATCAATGTTCTTTTGTGATGTGCCTTAGTTTGGCATGATTGAAAATATGATGCTAATAAATTATAAAACCTAAGAAATTAAACACAAATGAGTGTTATCTGCTTTAAGAAACCCATTGTAGACTTGCAAGACAATTGCAAGAATGGGACAAATGTTGAAGGACGTTACATGATAAAAGAAAAATAAAAAATACTTTTATTTAACCTATATGCACCTTAGATCAGATTGGTTTAGAAGGTTTTTTTTTTTCTGAAAATTACTTTGAATTGTAAATTGCTGTACTCACATTTTGCTAGGTATCTTTCCTTTTGTTGTCATAAATAGCATATGGCAGGGCTACATTCAGCTGCATATCTTTATCAATATTCTGGTGACTAAGACAAAATCACGATGTGATTTTCTTGAAACTACCTACTTAAGTACATTAATGGGCATAAAAATACATAACTATTAGATATGAACATATTAGATATTAAAGATACATGACTAGATTTGTAACTTTGCAGCTCCACTTCAAAATTGAGTGGGCACATTTTTCTGAAGATATCGTCATTCTGTATTCATAGACAGACTGAATATTTTAAGGACAAATTCTTAACAAGGTGATAAGAATTGGTAGCTGTTAAGCTTTCCACAGAGAGCTACTGTGACTCCTGGTGATGTTTTCGTTGCATCTGTACGTGTTCCTACATGCAGAACAGGTATTACCTTTTTTGGTTATCCTCTTCTTTTGCTGGGCAAAGCAGGGAATTATTTAAAAAAAGACCCTGATAGAATTTGTGGGGCTACATGTTCTGTTTAATTAGATTCTGGCTTGGTTGGCACACCTTTCTGCCTTCAGTCTTGTATTATATGAGATTCTTTATTACAGCTGCCGTGTCAGGATACTGTCCAATCTATAAACACAGGTATAAAGAGTAGCAAATTCTGATCATTTCCAGTATCCTGCAAGCATTGTCCTTCAGGCCTTTCTTTTTTAAGACTCAGTTGGTTCTGCAGTTTTATGTTTGTCAAAACCTTCTATTTTTTCTGTTGTTGTTAGTTTCTAGGTTGGGTTTGTTTTGTTGGTTTTGGTTTTGGTTTTTTGTTAGTCCCTGAGAAATGCTTCCTTCTATGTTTCTGACTCTTGCTGCTGACAGGTACAAATGCACTTCAGTTTCAGAACCTGAGCGGTTTTCTTCTGTATTTCCAGAGAGGTTCAGCTCCAGTGATACTTTTAGCTGTCCAGTTCTTACACATAAGGCATTTTATTAGTTTTCTCCTGTATTCCTTAAAAAATACCATCTGAAGTTAAAAAGCCTCCTAGCAGTATGTTTTATTTAGTGCTCAAGTTCCAACGGCGTCATATCAGCCTTTTCCTTCTACCAATGTTTCCAAATAGCTTGTAACAAGATCTGTCATGTGTTAGGTAATTGTTATTACTACTCTTTGTAACTTTCATGATTTTGTCGTTTTCCTTAAAAAGAATCTAAGGAACTATGCTTCCTGTGTCCTCCCATAGCTCACCCACTTGCTAGTCCTCTGATTGGGAAGAAAGAAAAGTTTTGTTCAGTATTCAGTTTTAGTCCATCAGCAGCTCTGCTTTATTTTTTAATTTTTATTTATTTTTTTTTTTTTATTACCCAGCCCAGCAGTAATACTCTTTGTCCAAAGCTCAGAATCTCACTGCTGTTGTAGAAGGAAGAGTAGCTGCATCTCCTTAGTGCAGGTTGTGCTTCTGATTGCACGTTTTGCACCTAAGCGTTTAACTACTAAATATACAAATCTGTGAGAGATATATCTGGGGAGTGAACCCTCTGCTTTTTAAAATAAGTTGAAAACCTAAGGGTTGTAGATACCCTAAATAAAGCTCAAGAGAATTTTGAAGTCAGGAAGACACAGAGCAACAATAAAAGGATACCGTAAAGTCTGTGGTCTTAAAGTGTAATATAAACTACATCATGCTGAAGTGGAGCATAAAATGAAGAATGTCAGTGTCTGATTTTAACAATGCCTGATTCTTGGGAGAGAACTGAAGAGGAAGAAACTGGGCATCTAAGAAGTCTTTCTTGTGTGGCAGTGACCGTTCATTTTTGCTATTTCTGCTAATAAATTACGGAGCTTAAGCCTTGTAACTCTTCGGAGAACTTCAGTTTTACTGCTTAAAAGAGATGCTATATCAATTGGCGAAACAGTTTTTTAAGTGTGATAGTGTCAAGAAAAAGCACATGAATCAACTGTTCTGAAGCAGTATTCAAATACCTGATGGTCGAGTGAATAAAAAAACAGAATTAGGCATTATTCATGGATCACATATGTAGGATAGTTTTATTAGACCATGGCCCAGATTTGGATTTCTGGCACACTGCTTTATATTGATGTAATCCCAGGGGAGATTCAGAATGGCTGGTAGGGTGCCATCTGTACAGCAGTTAACAAATACTTGCTCTGCAACGGTGTATGATCAGCTAATACGTTCTAAAAGCCATCATATTCACCTCTAAAGAACCTTTCAGGAAAGACCCCCAAACCAGAATTCTCATTACAAAAGAAACTGAAAGTAGGGACATCTGGAGTAAATTGGCATGGATTAGATAATCTCTATTTTTCTATGATTATTTAGTGAAATAATAGTGACATGTTAAATGTCCAGCTATGGTACTTCGACATCAGATGTGCTTTCTTACTACAATGTACCTATCAGGTTCTTTCCTGTGTTATTGTTATGTAAATCACAGGAGATTTTTTATCTGAATGAATATAGATGCTAGCCCTCACATTTCTTCTCGTGTTATTTAACATTTCTTTAATACAATCTGTATTAAATTATAAGCATACTACTTCTCAAACAGAAAAATCTCCTGTCTTTCCAGTTGACTGTAACATGTTAATTGGCTGTATGTCATTAATTCAAAGTCTGCTTTTTAAATTAAATAGCAAGAATCATACTGAGATGCTAAGATTATATATTATAGTTGACTTTTCAATTTACTTAAAGCAAACATCACGAGTGATGGCCAGAAACTAGATAATCAGAAATTTTCTCTTGCTGCCTCATGTATTTGATTGGGTTTTTTACAGCTTTGGCAGAATTTTCTCTGTCCTGAACTGACTGGTTTACTGACTTATATCATCCCTTCCTCTGTGCTCAATCCTTTTACTATAGCTTTATGCATGCATTTTTCATGTGTTAATTTTTAGTTTTCTTTCTTTTTTCTCCTTATCTGATTCTTCCCATTGCATTTTTTTAGTTTATGACAAAGTTTATGAAAAAGTAATGTCATAGAGTCACAAGAAAATAGCTGCTTAAATGTGCATCCAACCAGGCACCATGACTCTGACAAACTCTTCCAAATGGTGCCATCAACGGGCTTCTTCAAATACTTTGGAAGTTATAATTAGAACTTACAGATAGCTTGGTCTTTTCAAATCATGTTAGTGACTCTTTTTCCCTCTTGCCTCCTTTCTCATCTCCAGCACTGAGATATTAGGTCATTAAGGGAAAATAATAGTAAATATTATAAAGATAAATTTGACTCTAAAGGTTGGCTAGAGTGAAACTTCAACAACAACAACAACAAAATTAGGCATCTGTGTGTGAAAGCATTATGTGTAATGATCAATATCTAATTAGAACATAATTATGGTTTTCAAGTGAATGTAGGTAAGTTTTAACCTAAAATACAATCAGAGAAGTAGATGTGGAAATGTTTTTAACATATCTCAGTATAGCCATTAAGTTAGTATTATTTTTCCTGTAAATGGGACTCGCTTTGCACACGACAGACATATGGTTGTAAAATTACAGTAGCAAATGTCAAATTGCAACCACAGGTAGTAATTTAATCAATTTGCTTTAGCATTTTCAAACTATTTGCTCCATGTTTGTGATCATTATGTGTTTAACCTAATTTGTAGCATTATCCATACTTACATGCTATTATTTCAAAAGCAGTGAGATCTGGCCTGGTAGTAATATGGCCAATTTGTATTAAAGACAGAAACATATAACATAAGGTGATGTCTCTATTCTCTTAATTAAACTGTAAGTATTGTGTTACTGATAACCTGTAATGGGGGATGGTGAATGATTTTCTACATTATTTGTGCCTCCTGATCCAGCATATTCATGAGAATTCCTCCATTTCCTTAGACATTTTAATTCCATCCTTTAGCATTGTAATTTAACATAATTACAAAAGAGGTCAGGCACTTCACAAACTGCATAGTTTGGACAGCAACTAAAAGTAGAGCCTCCGCTTTAGTGCAATAAGATGACAGAAATATGTGTGCAGTTCTGGTGTCCTCAACATAAAAAGGACATGGAACTGTTGGAGCAAGTGCAGAGGAAAGCCATGAGGATGATCAGGGGGCTGGAGCACCTCCCATATGAAAACAGGCTGAGAAAGTTAACTTTCAACTTCACAGCAGCCTTTCAGTATCTGAAGGGGGCCTACAAAGGTGCTGGAGATGGACATTTTATCAGGGACTGTAGTGATAGGACAAGTGATAATTGGTTTAAGCAAGGGAAGTTCAGGTTAGATATAAGGAAGAAGTTCTTTATTGTGAGGGTGGTGAGGCACTGGTTGCCCAAAAAAGTGATAAATGCTTCATCCCTGTCAGTGTTCAAGGCCAGGTTGGACAGAGCCTTAGGTGACATGGTCTAGTGTGAGGCGTCCCTGCCAATGGCAGGGGGTTTGGAACTCGATGGTCTTAAGGCCTAGGAAAAGGTCTATGTATTATCACCTACTTAACCTTTTGCATTTTATACTGAGAGCTAATGTGGAATTTCCTACTTTATATAGCTTATGGCTCTCACCAATTAGCTAGGTGAAAACTTGAAGTATTCTGGGTTTTTTTTTTTCGTTTTTGTGGTTTTTTTTTTTTTGGAAAATTGAATATCATCATATGAACATGAAGGCAATTATTCTGTAATTTTATATACCCATACATATTTGAAGTTTGGATTAAGAGCAAAATGTTGAGTACCACTTTTCAAGAGGAATAGAATTGTATTGGCCTAATAACATAGTTGCACTAGGAATAATAATATCACATATATTAAAACAACATTTATGTGAAAAGCACAAGAGCTTCCTAAACATTGAGTTCACTACAGGGGAGCTGACTTTTTTTTGCTCTGATACGATGGAGCTCTTTAAGCCTAACTGGTGCTGTGATCCTTTCAAGCATTCTCTCACTCCACTGTCTGATTTACTGCATGCAGAAGCAAGAAGCCCAAGAGAGAATCCATTTAAAATAGACTGCAAAAATAAATAAAACAAATGGAAGAATGATCTCAAGCTTGTTTATTGCCAAACCCTCTCTGCTTCTGTACATCAGTGAGTAATAGACAAAAATGGTAATACCACTGCTATATTTTTATGAATAAAGGTCCTGTGCTGCAGCTACATGACACTAAAAGCTCCACAGTGAAAAAAGGCTTAGATAACCAAAAATTAATTTTCAAAGCATTAGAAAGCACTTTGCAGTATTTTCATAATACTTGGATAAACCTTGCTACTTGGGTCAGCTTATTGTTTCCCAAAGGCAAACATTAAGCTTTTCAGAAGTAGCTTCATAAGCCAAGAAGAAAAATCACAGGTGGCATGAATAGTTTAGCGGTGTCTAGAGATGGTACTGTGCAGTGCCAGAGGCAAGAAAGCCCTTCTTCCTTCCTTACTTATTTCAAGTATTACCCGTAAGATAGTTAATCATTCCTCAAATACTGTAAAATTGTTGAATTCAGCAGGATATTTAGCTCTCATCTCCTGGAAAGATTAACTTCTTCATATTTGTTTGGCAATCTTTACAGAAATCAGATTTACACTTTTTTTTTTTTTCTCTCAGCTGTTGCTGCCATTCTCTTTTCCTTAAGATTCTGTGAAATAGGACTTGTAGAAAACTGTTAATTCTGATGGAGCTGGAAAAAAAACCCGAAATAAATGTTAGCTGCTGCTTGTCATTATTGTTACAACAAATGGAATTTTTTTTAGCATACAATCAAATATTCAGTATTGGAAATATTTACTGCATTTCTGCTACTATTGCAGGTTTTAAGTAGAGGCAGTGAGACAACAATCTGGAGATTACCTTCCTCCACTTTGTTTAGTATTTGATTCTTCTGTTCTTGATACAGAGAGATCCCTGAGCAAATGCAAATACTCTCAGGGAAAAGTGTTGTTCTGAAACCTGTTAATGGGGTGTGAACATCTACACAGAGGGAAGCAAATTACACTGGGGGATGGACTTTGCATACATGCTGCATTTTTACTCACTGATAAAGTGGCCTTTGAGACTTCTGCTGGTTTTTGCTGTTTGATGAAGGTACGGCAGTGTCATAGACAAAGAGACAATATTTTTGCCTGTAAAAGTATTATGCTTGTTAACTGGCTTCTAGTATCGGACGAACATGCTATTTGAGAGCTTGAGGAATCTGAAAACATGCAAGAATTCATAGAGTTTGCTGAGTATTTGTGAATTTTCAGAGTGCTTACATTCATATGAAAATAGCCTAATTTGGAAGCTCACAGTTCTTTCCTGTATTTTAATAATTTTTACAAAGCACGTGAAAGTGACTGGAAATGTTCTTATTATCATAGGGTTTTGGTTTGTTTTTTTTTTTTTTTCTGTTAAATCTCTGATTGCACCGCTAGTGTACCAATATGCTAGTTTATTAGCACAGGCAGCAAATCACTGCAATACTGCCTCAAGGGTAGTTTGTGTGAAGCGAACGCATAGTCACATTCAAACAGTATTCAGTTTAAACTAAAAAGTGCAGGTAAAGGCAAGTTCATCCCACGAATAGTTAATCTGTGAGTCCCCGCACCATGCGCCACAATAGATAACATGGAGTGGAAGGTGGAGATGCTTGAACTGGTTTTGCACACCCATTCTTGCTCTGTGTTCCTCAATGCTTTAAGCAGCACTGGAGACGTAAGTCAAATACTGTGCAAAATCCTGGTAATTCAGGCCAACAAGGCCCCTCAAAATTCAAAGCACAGCAAAAATACAACCAAATTAGGGCAAGAAAGGGTAATCAACGTACTGCCCCATATTTATCATTGTCAAAGGTAGGCTAACCCTCACGACATCAAATAAGGGACTGTTGAATTCCTTAAGCACTGTGGAAGTCAAATTATAAAGTTAGGCTGATACCAAACATAAGCTAACATAACATAAGATCCATAAGATTATCAAACATCGACTAAATGATAGGAACAGAAGAGACATACTGGGCTTCCATTTCCTTCAAGATCCACAACTCTTCTTTATAGGCTGTTGCCACACTTGGCCTGCAGCTTGAAGGAATAGAGTCTTGTATTCCTTATCAAACAAGGCAGAGAAGGAGAAACAGCAACTCATATTCTAGTGATGGGTGTTGGGTTATTTCTATACATTAGAAAGCCCTGATAAAACAAACAGGAAAGAGTTAAAATATGTATCTAAATGTGAAGTTTTAGGTAGAGCTGACCTTTTAAAGATCTTTCACAGTGTACAGTTCATCATGAGTATAGATTTTATTTTACTTGAGCCTTAAATTAGACTGTGACACCAGTCTGCGACTGTTACTCTCTGTATAACGAATTTGGACAATTAAGCATGTTGATTTAATGAGTTTCTGTCTTAATAAAATAGATTAAAAAGCCTTAATGAAATACACACCTGGAAATATTTAATTTATCTGACACTGTTTACAAGTAATTAGGGCTAAATCAACACAGTTAGCTAAAAATACCCAGTAATAAAGAGCAGGCACTGGGATTTATCTTCCAGTATGCAGCAGGCAAAGTGACCACCAAAACGATGTTGTTGATTCGTGAAAGTGCCAGGAGAGTAGATGATGAAAAATTGCAGTTACATAAAGCTGTTGCTATGGTGTTCAATTCTTGCATCACTTTGTCTGAATTTAGTGCCTTAGACTGAATTACAAAATCATATATTCCAAATACTGCTTATCATTTCAACAGAGCCTAGTAATAAACGACAAGAAATGATTACCCATCTGAGATATGCTACAGTATACGAGCAAAGATTGAATTCAAGCTTTCTAAAATGCTTGCTATTTTTTAAACTGACATTTGTCTCTCCTGACATAGATATCCAGTTTGTAATTCCAAGGCACAAGATGGTTTGAAGATGACATTGAGCAGCTGTGAGCAGTTAGGGGTAGTGAGAACATAAAGAAGGAAGGGTATATAACACATTCAAAGATCTAATCAAAGATCCATGCTTTAAAGAAGGCAGGTGGGGGAAAAGGAAACAATTGAAAATGTAAAGTTCAAGTAACTGCAATATTGCAGTCATAGTATCGCACAGCCATATATGCAACATGATACCACAGATGACATTGCTAACTGAAGTTGTCAAATAGACTTCTGGATATAAAGAGTCACAATAGCAGCCAATTTTGAGACAGTGAAATGGGACAGGCAGACCTTTCTAAACGGGAACAGAAAATGACAGCAGCATTACCTTTGCTTGACCTTGTCTTCTTTCCTATGCTATTTTTTAATTTTCTCGGAATTGGCGCAGATGATTTACACTTCATGTTCCCTTACTTTCCCTTTTCCTGGAATCTTACGTCTTCTGGTCTCTTGAGCTTCCTTGTACCTTCAACCTTTGAATTAATTCATGTCATTTTCCTTCTCTCTGGTTCCCTCAGTCTCCTCTTGCCTTTTTCTCATCATACGGTCTTGAAAATGCCTTCATTTTGAAACAAAGAAAAATCCAGTGCAAGTTTTATTACTTTATGTTTTAACAACAGCTTCATCCTGCAGGGTAGCCTTCACAAAGTTATCTTACTCTATTTGCATACGTGTATTTGTAACATGAGACTACTGTTGCAGAGCTGATGTTTGTATTCTGTCATCTAAGGTAGCTCTCTTTTCTATAGAGCCTCTCCTTGATGATTCCCCAGTTTCTGTTGCAAAAAGCTTACATGATATACTTCTACATCAGCTCTCCTGCGTAGATTTCCATGCAGCAGTGACTCCCTGTCCCAGAACTCATAGCAATGAGATGTGAAAACCCTGAGGAGATAAGTAGGAAAATTCTTTCAATGCATACTTTTTCTTCCATTAAAACTCAGACACATTTATAGTAAGTTTGGAGCCACAAAAATACAGCTTCATGACACAAATCCTATTTGGGACAGTGTGAAAATGTTACCTTACTCTTTGAGTAAAACAAGAATAATTTCATTTCTTCTGTCGTGCACTTTTAGTGGTCTCTTCTGCATAGTGGTACAATCAAGACAGCAGGCAAAAAGGTGTTTCACACTAGCCAGTAGATTTTGCATAATGCATTTCGAAAATACAAAACTTTGAAAACTGAATCACAGATAACAAAAATCTACTGAGATTTGAAATGTCACTATGTAATTTGAAGATAAACTGATTTAGCAGTGTAGATTAAGCATACCAGATTTTATATGGCCAACTATGCTCACATCTAGGGACTTCTAAAGCAAAATAATTTAATACAATATAATAATTCAAGTTTAATAAAATGGTAGTTCTTAGCAAAAGCTTGTGTGAAACTTTTGTAGAACTATGATTTTTGTGTTTAATTGTGCAAAGAAACCCCATTAGTGTCAAATGAACTATGCCCTGACTATCTGCACAGATCAGAGAAGCTCCCTGTTCTTTTTTCAAAAATCTAAAACATGAGAGACATGCCATTGCTTTAGCCTCAGTGAATGAAACTTACCTGTTTCAGTGTAAAGTACTGAATTGCTAATGTTTTAAAAGAAAAATAGGGTAATTAAGACATGTAAATAAAGAGGAAAGAGAATAAGAAATGTGTGTGGGGGGAAAAGTTAAATATTGTCAATCATGGTGTGTACAAGATGAGTAAATCATAGAATCACAGACTGGTTTGGGTTGAAGAGACCTTAAAATCATCCAGTTCCAACCTCCCTGCCACAAGGAGGGACACCTTCCACCAGGCCAGGTTGCTTAAAGCTTTACCCAGCCTGTCCTTCAACACCTCCAGGGATGTGGCATCCGCAGCTTCTCTGGACAGCTTGTACCAGTGTCTCACCAACCTCACAGTAAAGAATTTCTTCCTTACATCTAATTTAAATCTACTCTCTTCTATTTTAAACCCAATATCCCTTGTCCTGTCACTGTGTGCCCTTGTAAAAGTCCCTCTCCAGATTTCTTGTAGGTACTGGAAGTCTGCTATAAGGTCTCCCTTGAGACGACTCTTCTTCAGGCTGAACAACCCAACTCTTTCAGCCTGTCTCCACAGGAGAGGTGCTTCAGCCCTCTGATCATCTTTGTAGCTCCCCTGTGTACTCACTCCCACAGATCCACATCACTCTTGTATTGGGGGCCCCAGAGCTGAATGCAGTACTCCAGATGGGGTCTCAAAAGAGCAGAGTAGAGGGAGAGAATCAGGATAGCTGGTTTTCTAGGCTGCAAGCTCACACTTCCAGCTCTTGTTGAGCTTCACACCAATCAGAACCCTCAAGTCTTTCTCCTCAGGTTTCCACAAGTCTGCTCTCAATCCAGTCTCCACCCAGCCTGTATTTGTGTTTGAGATTGCCCCAACCCAGGTGCAGGACCTTGCACTTGGCTTTGTTGAGCTTCATGAGGTTGGCATTGGCCCACCTCTCAAGCGTGTCAAGGTCCCTCTGAATGGCATCCGTTCCATCCAGCGTACCAACTGAACCACATACATAGCTTGGTGTCTCGCATAATCATACTTTCTGTTACACCTGAAAGCATAACTAGAATTGGAGATAATTCTTCATTCTTTATTAACTCATGTTGAAATTACATATTTTAGAGCTCTTCGGCTGAACAGCCTAAGTTGGGTGTCATAGAAGCAGATTGCTGAAGATAGGGTTAAATGAAAGAGTTGCATATAAAGCAACAGCTTCCACTATATGGAAGGTGAGAGGTATCTAGAAAACTGGATGAAGCAAGAGGATTATCAAAATTCGTGATATAGTCACGTGAGATTTTAAAACATTCTCAATACAAAGTAATCTGCCTTTGGGGGGGGGAAAAAAGTAAAGAAATAAAAGGGAATGAAAGCTGAATTCTCTTTGTGAACAACTAGTGTTGTTTCAAAGCATGGAAACATAAGATTAAGCCTTCTTTTTCAAAAAGTGTGTGAAGCTGGGCTAAGAGACAGGTTAAAACCCAAGACAAATTTTTAGTGGTGACATGCTCAGTGACACATGGCCCCATATCTTATTTTCACAACCAGTTTTGGCATATTCCTATTTGCCTATGTCAGACTACAATGAATGAGATTGAGACTTCTTCCTCATTAAACACCCACAGAGGACTTCCAGGAACTCATTAAGCAATCTATCTGGTTAGCACTCTAGCTATGTCTACATATCATACAGTTTATTTCAGCTTGTTAGCTCCTGCTGTCAGTACCTGTGCATCTCAAGCATTTGTGGACAGATAATGATGATAGCTCAAAGTGAGCACTAAATAAAAAGAAAGGACAAAGATTTCTCCAATGCATAAGGAATCATCTTTGCAAATGCTAACTTAATCTTTGTATTCTGGAAATAATTCCAAATGCTTTTCATGCAGTCTCAGATTTATGCTGCTTTCCTCTGTGGTCTTGAGGCAAAGCCAAAATATTTATCTTGAGGTAACCACTTTTCAATGGCAGTACTCTGGAGTGGACAAAGGACTGTACCATGATGAACCATGGAGCATTTACAGATGCTGAAATTCTGAAAGAAATGTTTGATTCCTACCCTGAAAATGCAACAGATGAAACCAAAACCACAAAATAGCATCCGTTTTAACTGCTTTAACTGATCTCTGGAGTCAGTGCTGTTTTAATTTCTAAGAATGTTGAACTGATAAAGACAAGCAGTTAAATTGTCTCAGACTGAAAGACTGATATTTCATTTTCTTGTTTGTTGCAATTACCCTTTTAAGATAATCAGAAAAATCTGATAGAGCAAAAAGAAAATGACAAATTAACTCAACCCAAATTTCAAAAAAAAAAAAAAATTATCTTGGGAGTTTTGACTTTTGCTTTGATTCAGGAAAATATTTTCCATCATGGACATATTAATGCTACTGGAAAACTGCAACTGTCCTAACACTGTCTCCCATTGCTATTCTAGTAATAAATTACAACAGGATGTGACAAAAGCCTTAGTTACCTGCTTGAGCAGGGGTTTGGACCGGGTGATCTCGAGAGGTCCCTTCCAACCTCAACCATTTTGTGAGTCTGTGAAGTTTTAACAAATGGTTTATGGACTTTATATCCAATACTGTATGCTAACTGCCATTATAATTAATCCCATTGTCCAAATATTAGATGTTATTAGATGTGTGGATGGGAAATCACATTTGTTCTTTTGATTTCAAAGGGCAGACATCCAGCTTCTGCTAATGTACATCTATACTTCTTACCTATTTGTGTTTTTTTTTTTTTTTCTTATTTGGTGTATAGTCTAAACTGTGAGATTGAAGCTGGCCAATCAGCTTTTATCAATATCTCCTCAGCGGGAAACATTTGGGAGATTCTTATTGAGAGAGGTAGGTTATGTGCTTCAATTTTCTTTCATGTCCATGATTGGTAGTGGTGAACTTATCTGTTCATTAGGAAACTGACAGAATGAGAAGGAACTTGTAATCTTCTGCAAATGTGGAAGACATCATACTTTCAAGACCTTAGTGTTATGCTGGACAAAACTTACTTGCAATCCACATCTGAACCGGCACCTGTTACTTGACTTGTAACATAGAACTGTAACATCTCAAAATCTGGATTGGAGGAGGTTTAGTACCAATTAGACCTTCAGAGGTGTCTGGAATCTAACCAGAGTCCTAAATGATGTGCAGAGATATCATTGACCATTCTGCAGAGATTGCATTCAGTTCCACTGCAACAGTGATGTTCATACTCCAGCAGGCTTTCTGTATATACATGTATATATATATGATATCTCAAACAGTAAGGATCTGCAAAGGTCACATCTTCTAAGCTGCTGTCTGTTCTCTTGCTCTAAGTAATGGAGATCTTTCCTGTTATGTTTTGTTAGCTTGTATCCCTATCTATCTATGCTATTGTGCATTTTTGCTTTTTTTTTGTTTTTTAATGTCCCCTGCAGGCATTTTCTTTTGCCTGTAGGTGTTTCTTGGGTAAGTCCATTTTACCACACTGGTGGCATATTTGATCTTCAGAGACAACTATCCAGCTAGATCTTTTACCTCCTCAAGCACTTGACATTTGTGTTTGGAAATATCAATCATTTTTCACATTTGTATGGGTGGATTCAGCAGTTGAGAGTCCTCAGCTTCCCCCCACTTTTGCTTTATTGCACAAAAACCTGAAAGTAGAAATAAGAACCATTTCCACTCTGTCATTTGATAGATCACAAGGATCTTCTCATTAAACACACACAGTATTTACAGTGCTCAATGAGACTCTTTAGGGCAACCATATATTGTGAAGCACTTTCCTTTCTTCTTAGATCATATGAGTTATGTAGAAGTTGGGCACTAGGAAAGGAGCTGCACACACACTTTCATTAAAACTAGCGAATGACAATTTTTTACATTTTCCTTTTTTGAGGACACATTTTACTCTTTAGAAGGGCAAAATTCTCCTTTACTTCCAAAACAAATGGAAAAAACTTAGATCAACAAAATCCTTCTCTTCATTCACTTTCCTCATGGGAGCCATCCCACAATTCTCAGTTTAGTCTCCTGTGGCAATTTGTTTGCACTAAACATAAAGCTTAAACACAGATCATCTGATGCAAGGTCCTTAAGCAAAAATGCTTTTAGTAAGAAAACATTTGCACTGAAAAGGGTCCCTAAGCAAAAATTAGAGGTAATTTTCAGATACAATTTAAGTGAACTTATGCTTGCCCAATCACTTAATGCCCCCTCACATTTCTTAAGTGCAATTACACTGTATATAAAGCTCATGCAGTCCATTAAGCTGTTTCCAGTGACACTTATTAGCAGACTGAAAAATACTTCTGTGGTATTCTGCTGTAGGCCCTGGCAATCTGCAGCTCAAGGTTAAGATGAACCAGAGGCAGTATTTGAATTTAATAATCTTTGTCAGATTATTTCTTTCAGAGCTTTCCTAATAATGCTTTTGGGTTTTTTGTTTTTGTGTTTGGCTTTTTTTTTTTTTTTTTTTTTAATGTATTTCCCTGTTCCTGTATCTTTGTTATGTTCCTGTTTTTCTATTTAGGTCTTTAAAAATTTATGATCAAAAAATAAACAACCTCTCTGAAATGTATAATTAGAATAACATATAACTGTGCTGTCATTTTCTGAAAATTTAACTACTATATTCTTTTTAACTTTCCTCCATAAAACCATAAGTAGCAGAAGAGCAGTTATGTTTGCAGAGTCCTAGCAAAACCTATTCATGTAAATTAAGCTCAATAGTAATCAAACAGTGTATGAACAACAATCTCAGTGAAACTATGTTTGCCAAAATAAAATCATAGGATCATACCTTCAGGAAAAATGGCCCAGTAGTGAGTAACTTGAAACTTATTCTAGAGTTTTCAAGAGCCTGGTCGAATTTGTAACTACAGGTATTAAAATGACATCTGTCCTGGAAAACAAAAGCCAAATCAATGTATTGTAACATGCAATATATGCATTCGTTATGGATTTAGCCGATCTATCACCCACTCTACTTCCATTTCTATTCTTTCTCTAGGTCTTAAAAGCTTTCACACACTTGGGTTTTGTTTTTACCTGAAGTTATAGTTCAGAGGTCAGCTTTCATTGCAGGTACAATTACTTTACTTCTCAACAAGAGATTATCAAACATAACTGCCTTCATGTATTAGGGGCAGAGATGCAGCAGTTTGTATGGCAGTTATCAGAGGCGTGCACAGAATGCACCCAGAACTGCACAGAACAACATATAGGTCCTCAGCAAAGTGCAGGATCCTTCGTCAAAAGAAAATAACTTTCCCTGAAACATCAGGGGCCTCAACTCACAGTGAGCTCCTGAGGGAGAATGCAGCTCTGCAGCTCTTGGGCTGCAGGTGTGCTTGGCACCTGTCACTGAGGCTAAGGAACCAGGATATGATCTCCTAGACTGACACAGATGCCCAGGTTAAGGATATGTGTCACCAGCTGAAGATGTCGGAAGAGGTCTGCAGACTGTGCTAAAGAGCCTTTTCCATAATATGGAAAAGGAGGAAGTTAAGATTAAATTTTAACAATTTAATGTTTTTATGCGTTGGCACTAACTGTGATGAATTGAGAATGATATAATAAGCATCAGCTAGAAAATGACCATGACAACTACTTTCTCATATCGACCTGAACCTATTTATATGTGCATCTTTATTTTTTTATTTTTTTTAACATGCCAATGACAGTGAAGTAGTGCTGTATGGACAAAACGTCTGTAGATTACAATGATCTTCAGCTAAATCCATGTCTATTTCAGAAAGCAGACTGTGGTCTGATGCTTAGCCAACTGTGCCCAGTTTTCCAACTATTTGCACTCCTAAGTATCATTTTACGTTGTAAAATGAAAGATAAATATGTCAAAACAGGAAATTTGAATTTTAAATTAATAATTTAAGGCACAGCAGTGTCACATTTATAGTTCTCAGTCCATAATCATTACCTTCTGATCACCAATGTTTTTATGTATACCAAATGTATATTTCCATGTATATAAAATTTTGTCTTCAACTATTTCAACTTTTTTGAAATTTTTTTTTCTAGGCCTGCGGAGAAAAAAAGGTAGTTGATTATAAAGATTCATCAATAAAACCCCCCACTAGCAAACTCCATAACATGAAATCATAAAATCATAGAATAGCTAGGATTGGAAAGGAACTTAAAATCATCTAGTTCCAACTCCCCCACCATGGGCAGGGACACCTTACACTAAACCGTGACACCCAAGGCCTTGTCCAAACTGGCCTTGAACACTGCCAGGGATGGCGCATTCACAACTTTCTTGGAAAAACCATTCCAGTGCCTCACCACCCTAACAGGAAAGAACATCTTGCTTATACCCAGTCTAAACTTCCCCTGTTTAAGTTTTAACCCATTACCGCTTGTCCTATCACTACAGTCCTTAATGAAGAGTCCCTCCCCAGCATCCCTATAGGCCCCCTTCAGATACTGGAAGACTGCTATGAGGTCTCCACGCAGCCTTCTCTTCTCCAGGCTGAACAGCCCCGACTTTCTCAGCCTATCTTCATATGGGAGGTGCTCCAGTCCCCTGATCATCCTCGTGGCCCTCCTCTGGACTTGTTCCAACAGTTCCATGTCCTTTTTATGTTGGGGACACCAGAACTGCACACAATACTCCAGGTGAGGTCTCAGGAGAGCAGAGTGGAGGGGCAGGATCACCTCCTTTGTCCTGCTGGTCATGCTCTTTTTGTTGCAGCCCAGGATAGGGTTGGCATTCGACACCACTCATTACTGGTCTCCAGCCAGACATTGAGCCATTGACCACTACTCTTTGTGTGTGTCTATCCAGACAGTTCTTTATCCACCCAGTGGTCCACCTATCAAATTGATGTCTCTCCAATTTAGAGACAAGGATGTCATGTGGGACAGTATCAAATGCTTTGCACAAGTCCAGGTAGATGACATAAACTGCTCTACCCCTGTCCATCACTTCTGTAGCCCCATCATAGAAGGCCACCAAATTGGTCAGGCAAGGATTTCCCCTTCGTGAAGCCATGCTGGCTGTCACCAAGCACCTCCTTGTTTTTCATGTGCCTTATCATGTCTTCCAGGAGAATGCGCTCCAAGATTTTGCCAGGCACAGCGGTGAGACTGTCTGGTCTGTAATTCCCTGGGTCATCCATTTTCCCCTTCTTGAAAATGCGGGTTATATTTCCCTTTTTCCAGTTGTTGGCAACTTCACGTGAGTGCTATGATTTTTCGAGTATGATGGACAGTGGCTTAGCAATTTCAGTAGCCAGCTCCTTCAGGACCCACGGATGGATTTCATCAGGTCCCATGGACTTGTGTACATTCAGGTTCTGAAGATGGTCTCAAACCAGATCCTTTCCTACAGTGGGCCGAAGGTCTTCATTCTCACAGTCCCTGCGTCTGCCTTCCAAGACTTGAGTGGTGTGGTCAGAGCATTAATATGCTCAATTATAGTACTGTATTTTTCCTTGCATTAACACAACTGAGGTTAGTCTTCACAGTAAATTCTGTACTAAAGTATGTGCCGTATTTAGGTCAACGGAAATACTGTGCATTAATCTAATGACAGATCTTGTCCCCCCACCCCCCAGACTTGTGATCTCCTTCTTTGAAAGTAGTGAGACAGCCATACATACTCCTGAGGAAAGACCATTATATTTTATTTACTGTAATAGATTCCAACACCCCCCCCCCAAATGCTAGATTTAAAGAGTATAAATTAAAAATAACCAAAGTACCAAACCCCTGTACTCTATATAAATGTCGGAGTTCCTGAACTAGAAGGTTTTTCTGTCTTCTATGGCTCTCTTCTACACAATACTAGAAACTTTTTTGCTTTCTTAACCTTCATACAGAGTACTCCCTCAACTATTGTTTGAAATAGAAGGCACTTAACTTTTATAACAATTTTGGCAAGGCGCATGGGATAACAGCTCCTCATATGATGGAACATGATCCAGTTTGACCTACCACATCTGTGATGCGTGAAAATTGGAAGAAATACCACATTGGGGTTAAAAGCAGCTACAAGCAGATAATTGCCTATGAAATGTGCACACTTCCTATCTCCAGTGGATTGATGAGGAAAAACAATCCCTCGAACCTGCCAGAACACATCTATTATTAGACTGATGGGATAAAAAAGGCTTTATGGAGAAGAGGCCTATTCCAGTATTTAGCTTCAGCTGAAAGCAATTGTTTTCAAATGAATGAACTGATCATGTTAGGGGCCTCTACCAATTTTATACTCAGCAGTCAAGAATTAACTTTCATGGCCATCATCTCATTTTCCAAACAAATCATCCTTGATATCAAGGTCTTTGGCAGTATTACAGAAACTGTACTTTTAGGGAGAGATATTGTTCTTAAAGAATTTCACTGTTGTAATAGTTGTAATAAATATACTTAACAGCTTGCATCAGTTTTCCCCACAGTAATTCTCTTCAATGTAGTGTTTTATTCCTAGCTTAGTACTTCTACGCCAGGTTAGTGAAAACCCTCACAAAAAGTTCTGGGAAAAATAATTCACATTTAACAGCAATATCCACTGCATTTTTTTGTTTAAGACTGATGCATTAAAGTATTCCAGGGCAGTGATACAAATTCAAATATTCTATCTGCACCTGTGACAATTACAACAGTTTGCTTGCTTTTTATTCTCAAAGTAGTAATCAATTTCACTGCAATTCCATTTCAGTCTTTAGTTTCACAGATTTTAATCACCTTTACTGAGTTTTAGTGGTGACTGTGAGGTGAATAATTTATCAAACTCTTAAACAGAGGAAAAGAAGCGAAGTAAATGATCCTTCACAAGCAGATTTAGAAGGTGACTTTAAAATCTTAGGGGATTGCCAAATATACTAAGAGTAGTCAATTTAAAAAATTAATTAGAGATGTAGAGCCTGGTTTCATGTGTTATATGCATACTCTAGGTTAACCCTGAAGGAGATTTTATTAGTCTTTGCTCACCTCTATGCATTTGTGGTTTTTTAAATTTTCTCCTTTATAATGCGTCTGCTGCTTCCCCTTTCAAATAGAGGGAAGACTAAATACACTCAGATAAAACAAACACAAAGCCATTAGTGAAAGCGCATATTTTTTGAGCAGTCAATTATGATAGTCTGGTCTATTTAAACTCAAGCCAATTTATTTTCCTTACACATTTAATCATTAGAACAAGACGGAGAAGTCAAGGACTCTATCAAGATCATCTGGGATCTTTTTCCTTACACTGGTTATCGTTATCTTACTTTTTTTTTTGCATATCTTTTCTGTGTAAATACTGCTCTTGATAAAACACTTTTTTCTTTTTTTTCTTATTTTGTGTTAACAGCTTCAGATACATCCACAATATTAAATTACCTTAAATCCTGCACTGTACTATACAAATATTTGTATTATATTTGAAAGAGAAGCATTTAAGGTTTTTCTATCCAGGTCCTAGCTGTTTGATATTGGTTTTAAAGATACCATGTCTCTCTTTAGCATAGAAAAAATATGAAAGTCTAAAGGTAAATCTTCCTTCTCTTACAAGAGGTTGAAAGCGTGATGCTAATTCAGTGCTGGGTTTTGATGGTAAATATTAAGTGGTTTAAAAAGAAGTTGTTTCTATAGCAATTCTGTGACCTTGCAGATAGAATTACAGAATTGGAATAATTTCACCTTTAAAAGACTTTTAAGATCATCGAGTCCAACTCAATATAGCACTGCCAAGTCCACCACTAAACTATGTCTCTAAATGCAACAAAACCAGAGGAAAACAGAGGCAGTATTTGTAAGTTACACAGGTAAATAATTTTTTCTTGATTAGACAAGTAGTCCTGACCTACTCAGGACAGAATTATTTCAGTCGAAGTGACAGTTTTTAATACTTCAGTTGTATTATTCAACTAAAACTAGTGGACTTAGTTATTATGGCAGTATTTTGATTTAAAAACTTTGCTGTGGGTGTATGCCAGTTCTATACTACTTTAACAAACAACCCTGAATAATGTTGTGGTCGCTGGCATTCAATACAATGATTTCATAATCACTGAAGTCAACTGGAATTGTTTTATATTAACATAAACTACAAGTTTACTAGTGCCTAGCTAGCAGACTATCCCTAAATTTACAAAATACTGCACTACATGCTCAGTACTAGCATAGGTTTACTTAATATCAGAGGTGACTGTGTGTCTGGAAACCTCTAACTTGTAAGCATGCTACCTTCATCAACATTGAAGTATGCTTCAGGAAGGGCACTGAAAATTTTGCATTTTCATTTTTGGAAAACAGAAAAAATATATCAATACTCCCCAGGACACTAAGGAACAGAGAAAATATCCTCAGAGGCTGAAGTTATATTTGCATTTCCAGTTCAGGTTAATAATGTGTTATCAGTTCAAGAGCAAAGACAGTATTTTTCATTTCCCAATAAAGTAAATACTGAATTTAATATGAAGCTACCACAGTGATAAGGTAAACATGCTTACAGCAAAATTAGATTGTAACACAGGCCATGATTCAAACACAGATCTGTGATCACTTTGGTGAAACTCAGTGATGCTGGAAGTCTGCATGCGGTTTGAAGTTGAAACCCCAGATATTGGCCTTGAGTATTTTATAATACAAACCATGCCCACAGCACCATGTAAGAGTGCAAATAACTTCTACAGATATCCTGTGTTTCTTTATACCTGCGTGCTTGGAATATACTCTTAGGGGACCAGTAGTTTATTTATTACTTTAGGGCTTTTCTGGTTTCTTGTTTTGTTTGTTTACTGCTTGAACATACTTCAAAACATAGAGGAAACTGAAGTAACTAAGAAGTTATTTCTAAACCTTAACTTCCACTTTTTCACATGCTTTAGATTTAAACTGCATAAATTTTACCTATACAGAAGACTTGGTATACTCTTCCTTGATAATTTGATTTCTAAAACAATAAAGGCTTGCTTTACGAATAAATCTGTGCATTTTGCTGAATAATGGAAAAATATGTCTATTTTCACTTTAAAGGAAACAAGAGTAAGTTTTCTGCTAAACTGTGATTAGAACTACTATAGAATTTCTAATTTTAATATGATGATGTGATCCAATATAGTCTTGAGATGAACAGAGGAAGAGGATATCAATTATGTGAAATAAAGTACATTTTCAGTAAAATAAGTATATTATGAGAATTTTTTTTTGGGGGTGTCATGTTTCTGTAGTTGATGACATAGTTGATGAAATAACAGTGAATATAGTAATCCCACATTGCACATCAATCCCAGAATTTAGCAGCATGAATCCTGGTCCTTGGGGTAGAGAAACCCCAATTACATAACTGAATGTGTTACTCGAGGAATTTAAACCACTTTATTTTCCCTTCAGACCACAGTAAGCAAGGGAAACATGCTATTATAAATAAATATAGGTTAGTTAAACTGTTCACATATTTGTTCAAAGACATCTGTTTAAAGTACTACAATTTTAGTAAGGGTACCTACTGCTTCTTAGCTCTTGCTTATGCCTGTATTGACAATACAAAAGGTGGTAAAAGGACTAAGCTATGATAGAACACAATGCACTCCTCAAAAGCACAAGCCACGAACAGCACACAGCCCTTTTTTTTGTGTCTGTACATTTGTTTTGTCTGTGGAAATTGAGGTATAGCTTTCTTGAGTGGGTTTACGTGAAAACATACACATTTAGCTTAAAGCTAGCAAAGAATAAAGCAAAAATTACTTGTTTTGCTTTTTCACACAACAGCATCTCATTTGCTTATTACCTTGTCTTTTACTCTCACTAATTATAAAAATGCCTTTAAAAGGCCTTTAAATCCTTCATATCAGGAAACAGGTTTGTCGTGGTTTAAACCAATCCACACAGGTCATCCACTCACTCCCCCCCCGACCCTCCCCACTCCCGGAGGGATGTGGAGGAGAATCAGGAGAATGTAACTCCCACGGGTTGAGATAAGAACAGCCCAGTAACTAAGGTATAACACAAATCACTGCTGCTACCGCCAATGATAATATTGATAAGAGAAAATAACAAGAGAATATGATACCACCGCCGAATGAGTTCGACCCTCCCGAAGAGAGAGAGCCTGCCCTTCCGGGTAACTCCCAGTTACCTCTCTGGGCATGACGTGCTGTGGTATGGAATACCTCTTTGGCTAGTTTGGGTCAGGTGTCCTGTCTCTGCTTCCTCCCGGCCTCCCCTCGTCCCCGGCAGAGCATGAGACTCACAGAGTCCTTGGCCAGAATAAACATTACTTAGCAACAATTAAAAACAATCGGTGTTATCAGCTCTCTGCCCAGGCTGGAAGTCAAAACACAGAGCTTGCACCAGTTACTAAGAAGGAGCAAAACGGCTCCTGGTAAACCCAGGACAAGGTTCTAAACCAAATTTAATTTCAAAGAAGCAACATAACTGATCTGCCCAGCTGACAGTTTCTTGAAGCTGTTGAAAACAATAGCAAACTATCTTGAAGGCAAGTGACTCTTAACGTGATAATCAGCGTGTGTTCATATTCTTCAACGAGATTTTGTTTCGAACTGAGCCGCCCAGCTTCACAGTCTCTTCATACTAATATGCAGAGAGTGAGCAGTTTTTCTTCAGCTGCCAAATAACAGAAAAATGATTTGACAGGGTGTTGAACACGGATTTTAGTAGAGTATTCAATATTGCACTTGTACTTTCTTAAGGCAGTCCAAACTGCACAAAAGTGGTCAGAACTGATGCCTGCTCTTTCTTCTGTACACTAATGTCTCAGGTTTGAGTTGAGTTACAATGCTATTTGCTATTGTTGTAGGTGTCTGCTGAAGAAAAACAGTAGTCAGAGGTTCTACAAAGAAAATCATATCCCAGCTTGCTTTGCTCTAGGAAAATAAAAAATAAATTTGCTTGGCCAGCAATTGTATCTCAGCGAATTGAAAATAACAAAACTGGAGGGTATGCATTTGGATTAAACTAAGTGTAAAATACATGCCCTCCTCAAAAAAAAAAAAAAAAAAAAAAAAAACATTTTTAGCTTGTTCTAAGTTTCAAGAAATTCTCCGCCTGTACATGCAGAAGGATTTAGGAACAATCAACCTGCACTTCCTAGGTAACTAGCAGCTATCATTATTCCAATTTTAATGTTTCCGACTTAAGTGGAATATATAATTTTATATTCAATCTACTGTCAGATGCAATGATTACTGTGTAGGCTTCTATGACATACCATTGTAGGGTGTCAAAAGTAAGACAAAAGGTGTGTAAATTCTTTTGTGAGAATAAAGCAAAACCCATAGTGAGTCACAAAGACAAAAATTTAAGCCTTAAGTGACTAAATACATATCAGAATGTTTTTGGAGCGTCTGATTTGTGCTAAAACATCCAGTATTCATGAAGAGATTGATGACTTAGTAATATTAGCTATTTAAATCTAGGAACAGATTTCGTGTTTATATATTCTTCATTATAACCTTTCATCTTCTTAATGTTTCCACTGATTGTTTTTTTTTTTTCTTGTTTGTTTTTTATGGAATCTATAAAATAGAGCTAGTTTAATTACAGTGTCTACTTCTTTGAACCACCCAGAGTTTCTCCTTCTCGATTTCTGCTGCGTGATTTAGTTATGACTCTAGACCTTAATGAAATTCTATTTCTCACTAGGCTCTAATCTGAAAATTTAGAATTTACAAGCTAGGAGAATAAAAATCCTAGAGACAACACAGTATCTCATCTACTATAACTAGTTTACCATTCTGGATTTACAGGACATGGCACTATGGCAACAAGAGAGTTTTCAAGACCATGGCAGATTGAGTACAAGAGCCAGACTTGCTTAAAACTGAAATACACCAACTACGAAATATTCTTATAAAACAGTGTAAAATTTAGTTAGGACACTTTTATGGCAGAAGAACTGTAAACACTAATAAGTCAACATTTATGTGTTTGATATAGTGACCATTAAAATATGCACAAGATGTTGCAGCAAGGAGGAATCAACACGACCATTGTGATCAATAAGCACGATTCGTTTATTGGGCTTCTACCTTCGGTTAATATAACAGTGAATATGCAAATACTAGGCACTTGATTGGTTCTGGCACAAATAAGGTATTGCGTAAACTCTACATTTTTGCAGCTACACCGTGCACCCCCCACCATCCTCCTTCTCATGAACTTATCGCTTAGTGTCCTTGGCTGTGATTGGTCATAGCATGTTGCTGTTTGCCGGTGTCCTGCAGTTCCTCATTATCTGGTGCTAGTAAGTCTGCACCATTCTACACAGATGTCTTGTTTCAGCTCGTTGATGGGAACATGACCTTTCTCTGTTAGCCACTTCTCCACAACAAGACACAGCTTAGTATAAGGAAAAAAAAATTATTCTCTATCCTAAGGGAATTTCTGCCAACATATTTTCCAATGGACTGAATAGATAGAGGCTACCTTACCAAACAAGAACTTCATGCGGAGCTACTGCATTTTTGGCTACAAAATTTTATATAATATTACTCTTTAGATTCCAATGGAAAAGATGTGCACGTAATCAGAAGACTGAAAAAACATACTGATATAGGAAGGGTGAGTAGAGCCTAAAGAAGAATTTTTAGAACATCAGCTCATTTTACTAAAAGAGAAGAAAGATGAAATGGCAAGCCTTGCTATTCATTGTCTCAACAGCAGTTTCCTCTGTTTTAGCCAAGCGTTCTTTACAACATTTTGGAAATATGTTAGTTACAGACAAGGAAAACATTCCATTAATAATGATATATTATTAGCTTTTGCCTTTGCTTTCATAATAATACAAATGGCAGCAAAAAGCCCAAGCCAAGCACCATATAGTTGTAAGTAATAATTACTTCCAGTTTCCATTCAGTTTTATTTGAAAAGTCAGTTTTTTTGAAAAGTCCCATGCCTGGTTTCACAATTCTGCCAACTGCTGGAATGACAGTAAAATCTGAAATACGAAGCTGCACACTGATCTGAGCCCTCATTTCAAAGAAGTATTTTTTAGCTTTCTGACAAGGTCAGCTATTAGCTACTGTGCTACTCTTTGTACTGTACTCAAATATTTTATATATTATTAATTTTGAATATTATGAAAATCAAAAATCAGTCTACAAATGGTGGGTATCATCTATCAAGCCATATAGATTGCATATGGCACAATAATTATATAGAATATAGAAGGTTAATACAAATCAGGAGATAACAAAAATCCCCAGTCTATTAAATTCTTAATTTTGAGGTTTATTGCATGGCATGATAAGTGCTAGAAAATCACAAGTATGTAAGTACCACTGGTATAACTAATGAATTCGTTTATGTATTACCGAGATATACTTGTTGGACATTCTAAATAAATGTAATGGATCTGGCCAGGATGGAGTTAATTAGGGTCCTGGACTTTGGATTTGGTGCTGAAACAGCATTGATTGATAGCACACCGATGTTTCAGCTGTTGCTGTACAGTGTTTGCACAGCATCAGGGCTTTTTTTTTTTCCCCATTCTGTGCCCCCCAGCAAGACTCAGAGGGGAGACAGCCAAGACAGGTGATCTGAACTGGCCAAAGGGATATGCCATATAATTTCACAACATGCTCAGTAATAAACAAGGCAGTAGAAGAACAAAAGAAGGGAGGGGTTTTGGCTTCCAAGATGACTATTGCTTGGAGAATGGCTGGGTATTGGTCTACTTGTGGTAGGTGGTGAATGATTTCCTTTGCACTGCCTTCACCCCCAACCCCTCTTTCCCTCACCTATTAAATTGCCTTTATCTTCACACCCAGTTTAAACAGTTTTGGGATTCTTATTCTCTCTCCTGTCCTTCTGGGGAAGAGTAGGGGGAGAAACCATGTGTACACATGCTTGACTGTTAGCCATGGTCAACTCACCACAATAACAAAGCAAACTTGAAATACATTTATAGTATGGTCATTTATAATTTGTCATTCTCTCTGGGTATTTTTGAACACACTGAACATAATTTTCTGCCAGGGAATACAGAAAACATAGATGCTAAAAAACCCGAAAACCAACCCTAAGTTTAAAAAAAAAAAAAAAAAAAAAAAAAAAAGGAGACAGATCCAGAGTACTGAAATTGCATGCCGAAACTGGAGTCCTAATTTCAGTACGAAGATTTATTACAGTCATTCACTATCTATTGTCAATGGGGAGGGCTAAACATCTCACCCCCCAAAAAACCCCCAACAAAACCCCAAAAAATAAACAAAAAAAAAAAAAAAAAACCCACCACCAACAACTTAGAAAGCCTATGCATTTGTGCATTGAGCATCATTCTAAAGATCTAAGCACCAGACCTTGTCTCGTTTCCTCGATACCTGTTTCCCAGCCTTCAACATGCTCTGCCTTCCCCTGGATGGATTACGAGGAAAGAACAGGGCATACAGCAGCAGTGGCAGTATTCTTTTGCATATTCTTTAGCAGTCAGACCACTGAACACTGAGGTGTAGAGATTTAGATGAATGGAGAATTTCTGTCAGATCATGAAGGCAATTATTTATTTCAGATACTTAAAAACATACATTTAATATTCCTTTAATATTATAATTGACTGAAAAGAGAAAAATAAAAATAACTCTGTGGAGCAGGTGGGCTTGCGTTGTTTTTGCTCCAGACTGCAACCCCCAATACTCAGGCAATTGCACTTTCAAAGAGAAGAGTAGAAAACACAAGAATGCACGCTGTTTGCATACAGTTTTCAAGGTACAGATATTTCAGTTTATAGTCTGTAGCTATTTCAAGCTCTCCAGGACATAGATTTAGGTTTCCTGTTGCGACGGTCAAAAGAACTTCTTTGCGTGTGTCTCAAAACAACCTAACAAAGGAGCTGAAGGAGGCTAAAACTTGTTGATGGTGAGCACCGCATTGGTTGTCGTGGAGAGAGCAGAGACCGCTCTCCACGAAGGCGGGGGATGGTTTCCCGTGTTGTCTGCCCTGAAACCGTGAACAGTAACCGCCCCGGCAAGAACCTGCCCACAGACAGCAGCACAGCCCTTGCAGCTGCTCGGCAACGCGCTGCACCGCTGAGGGCACAGCGGTAACTGGGGCTGAGGCTTACTACAGACCCCTGGCACCGACTGGAACCTTCGGAACAGCTCCCGGCGCTGGCAGGAAACGAGTCTGGGTCTGTGGGAGGTGTCCGAGAGACCCTGACCTTATAAGCAGGCAGCCGGCCACGGCTGTGATGTGCATGTTCCTTCACAGTGGTCAGGCAAGGTTGCTGACAAAAAGGGCTACAGCTGAAAGGGCTGATTGAGGAGACATTGCTGGATCCATGGGGCAGTGATCCTGTTGTTTTGTTTTCTCTCTTTCCTTTCTTCCTCTGCTTCAGGTCCTTTATAAGAACTTACCAAGATTTCTGTTCCTCCTTCCACAGGGAAGTTTACAATAAAATTAATCATTGTTTAGTTTTTCAATATGTGGAGGGCCTGTGGTTTCTTTTGCAAACAGGGCATATTGTGGTAAAAAAATCAGCTGCTCACACAGCTGCCAAGTGGGATGGGACATGTGCAGCTGAATACTGACCTGGTCTTTTAGATACTGACTAGTTAGTATCTCAAGTATGTAAAGCTCACTAACTGGACATGGCACAGGCAGAAATAGTAAGTGACTTAAATATAATGTTTTTCAACAAGTAGTATTAATTTTTGTCTGTTTGTCTCATAAGTTTTAGCACATTTGTATTATATTTGTCCTCCCTTACCCAAAGCTGTGAGAGCTAGGAACTTGTAATATGAGGCACAGATTTTCTTCTAATTCCATGGCTGGGGGCACTGGACCTTAAAGTTTGTACAATTTGGGAATTACAGTAAAATTATTAGTTGACAACTGACTACTACATGGAAGAAATCTTTATCCAAAACCAGCATCTTGACATGAGAGAACTTGGTAATTATTATAAATGATTGGCTCATAGTCATGCAAGTAGTAAAGATGGACCCTGAAGAAGGGTCTGACCTATAGAGAAATCATCCCAAGACACGAAAACTATCTTTTTTTTTTTTTTTTAACACACTTGTATTTCATCTGAATAGAAAACTCTGAATTTGCTTTCTCATACTCTCTTTCATTTAGCTTTCTCTTCCTTACATTTTGTGGTATTTTTGATCTTTTCTACTGGAAGAATACAGTAGTTTTCCTTTCTCCTAAATTAAGGATTTCTGTGTGGAGGCAGTTCTGCTGCATTTAGCTGGACAGAAAGGGCTGCTTGCAGAATGTCATCACACAAGTACTGGTAGTGGCTGATTTGGTGATCAAGTGAGAGGTACGTTTAAAGGCCTGATAGAGAATTGCCAGTTGCACCCACTGCCGTCTGATGCAGATGGAGAATTCCATGTTTAAAGAGCCTTCCACTAAAACATCATGGAAGTCTCAGAATATAGAAGGAAGTATTTTTAATAGTGATACACCCCTGTATGATACCTGTTCAACCTACACCCATTGAGTTAGGGAAGCTTACCACCTCCAGATCTCCCCATCGAGATGGCCACATGTTTCTAAATGAAGAGTGTAGTTGTCAGCTATCTCTACTGATGTAGTGCGTTCTGGGGTATATTCCATCAGAAATCCAGGAGAGAACCCTTATGAATCTGAAAATCCAAGATAATTTGGCTACCCCTAGCCTGCAGTGCAGTCTCAGTTTCCCCTTATTTGTCATTCTGCAGCTCAGAAAGTGTGATGAGGAATAGATCTGATCAAAGTAAAAATCTTGCAGTTGTATACATGCATCTTGTATGCATAAAGTAGGCCCCATCTGTAGGCAGAATGAACAAATTCAGATTAAAATGCATCCTTGATAACAGCTAAAGAATAATAAAAAAAAAAAAAAAGAAATTATTTTACTGTGAAGCTGCTTTACTCAGTTTCTGTGAACGGGAATTTAAGTCCATCTGTGTGCTGAGAATACTCTCGTAATGCTATCATGATGAAAATACACACTGCTTCCTTAATGAACAATTCAGGTACTGAATGTCTTTGTAGCAAGCAAATTCAGAGCAGTTTTGGCCAGCAGGTGGAATTCCATCTATTTATTTCAGTCTGATGCTGAGCTGGTTATCTTGATGATCAGTGGAATTAGAGATGTGTAATCAGTTGTTGCCAACAGCAGTGGGGTCCCTCCTCATGTGTGGTACTAACAAATTGACACCTTGACATTGCAATTTAGATAACTTGTTTGTAATATTATTTATGAGGACAGTATAAATTATCTAAGAATGCATTTCCTCTTTCATCCATACTGTGAAGTGCCCCAAAAGCACATGCTTTTAGGAGCCTTACTAGTTTATCTTGCTGTAAAATGCAGATGTAGTGTTGTTGTAAACAACTTATTCTTCCCTCTAAATGAATATACATTTGAAATATTATTTTTAAGTGTTCAGAAATTACTGGGTGCCTTCTCTCATTGCATGTACCCTAGCATCTTTATATTGTAATCATCCCTACTGATAAGCTTTTGACAAAGTTATATATATTACATCTAACCCCCTTAATTGCTATTGGGAAAAAATATACAGAACTAAACTTGCTGTGTAACAGCAAGACATATTGCTGGTTAGAAAAATATACTACAGTGATTAAATACAAAGTTAATAGGAAAAATATTGGCCCGGAAAGGAAAGCCCTGTTTCAGCTAGGTTTATGAAAATCAGTGCCTAAACTGAAGTTATTTAAATAGTCTCTCAAAGTAGCTCTGTTTCATTACTCACTTCTACATTTGGAAGTCCTGCTAAGAGCAAAAAAGCATTACACCTTACGCATTAAACTAAGATTTTGTTAGACTAATCAAAATGTAGCATGAAGCTACTACTTGTGCAATTAACTGATGCAACATTAATTAATATTTAAGATTAATATGCATAAACTTCCTATGCCTCTTCTTTGTCACTATGCTTCCTACCCCAATATCCTTTTGGGTCTCAAGATCAAAAGTACTAGTCTTCCTCAAGCAGAAAAGACAAAAGGTTATGAGAAGACACTACCATCACCAGCCCCATCTGGTGATCATATGGCATTTAATTCTAGCTATGAAAGAGGTAGAGGTGTGTATTTTCCTTGCTCTTGAGAGCCACTGAAAGCTGGTGGGGGGTTTTTTCATGTTTCTTTACTACTCTGCTGAAGCTTGAAAGTTACACAGTAGCCTCCTTAAGCCTAAGTTAACACAAAAGGTGTAAGGGTCCTGAGTGCCTTAAGTGATCTTGATTGCCCTAACTAGCTTTTAATTGGGACAGATCCACATCTTCTCCTTTAGTTGCAAGAGTTCTATTTAAGATCAGGTCTGGACATTCATTTCTTTCTAAAGGTACATTTCAAATGATCTGTTTTCAGTTCTGTCTTTAGCCCTAGTTTAACATTGATCTGTGTTGTAGCTGTGTTTCCAAGCCCTGTCTCTGGCCATTTCCTGTTGCACTGGAGGCCTTGGATGGACTCTGGACCCCACTCATCACCTTGCCATGTCTGCCACTGTTGGTGGCACTTGTTACCAACATTCAGGTCTGCCCACCCTGCCTAGATGTTGTAGTACTACATTTTCCTGCATGTTTGGTACCAGCAGTGAGGTCCTTCCTCATGGAGTGGACCCAATTTACAAAGGGCAACTTTTTGTTATGCAGTGACTTTATAGGGTGGTAGGACTTTTTTACTACATGTGATGTTTCCTGAGATCAGGTGATGAGGATTAGGCAATAATCACTTAGCTAATTGTTGTCTAACAGCTGAAATAAGATGAAACCTACTAAGGCCACTGCAGGTTTAGGTAAGGTGTGGGGATCTTGTGTTGTTAGGTTTGTACAAATGTTGTAATCTTTTAGTAGAAATAACAGAGTTGTGTTTATTGAGCTATGTGCCCTGATAAGGCAGTGGAGTTTGTCAATGAATGAGAAGCCTGTGTGGGGTGTTGTAGGGTAGCCCTAACTGGGGTCTGTTCTGCACTGCTGTGGCCTTCCTAGAGCTTTCCAGTAGTCAGGTAAAATAGCATAGTATGTTTTAAGTGTACCTGGTGACAAAAGTGATTTACATTACTATTTTTTGTGTTTGCTCTACTGATGAAAAGTTATACACTAGGAAGAGAGGGTTTGTAGCAGCATCTATCCATTGCTTCTTGCCTTAAAATGCATGTAGAAGCTCTTTGGAGAAGTGCTGGGTTTTTCATACTGCTTTTGTAGGACCTTACAAAACTGTGTCTTGTCCCAGGGTTAGTAGCACAGAAAATGTGTCTTTTGGTAGCACAGAAAATTACTATGGCTGATTGCTTTTCTTCCTTGGGATATGTGTTGGATCTAAGTCTACTAGGTATGTCTTGGTGATAGCATGGTGTTTGAACATTAAAAACAAGCAAACACTTCACAGGCTATATAAACACTTGGCTTGTGATGTAGAAGATATATGAAAACAGAAGTAATATGGTTTAATGAGAGGTTTTATACCTGGTTTTTGTTTGCCACTTGCATGTCTTTGTTGAGATCAAAAATGGCATGCTGATGATGAGACAGCAAAATAATTCTCCAAAATGCATGAAAATTTGTTACATAGGTATCATATGTATAAAACATTTTCACATATACTTGCAAAACAAATAGAGACAGGAGAAAAGTGCTGCTATAAGTAACTTTTTATGGGAGCTTTAATAAGTCTGAAGTTTTTTTAATTCCACTTTTACTAGCTAGCCCTGAAATTGTCTTAAACTGCAAGGCCTTTACCTTTATCTTCTCTACTAATTAGATCCATAAAATATCTATTCATCCTTCATGGTATGTCTGAGGCATTGTTTTGTTTCTTACTTCTGGATGCTCATAGGTTGGTGGCTTTTTACATGGGTGAGGAAAGGGGCAAGGGGGAGCAACAAAAACCCAAACGCTGTAATTTTAGTGTTTTCTAGCAGCTTTGTGAAGAGAAACAGAATAAGAGAACTGAATGATTTAAACAGTTCTGCTGATTTTGCATGCGTGTTTACTTCAATGTTGCGTAGAATTTGACAATGATAAGCTTTATGAAGACAGTGAGTAATTATCAGTGACAGGAAATGCATTCATTTAGAGAATGGTGGCAGAATTACAATCACATGTAAAAATAGATATGAAATAACTATTTTTTCTGAAAATGGAACTTTGAAGGAAAGTTTTAGATGCTGATAATGATCTGCTTTTAAAAGCAGAGCATTCATTAGTTTGTGCAAACTGAATTCCAAAATCAAAAGCAAATTTGCCATATGAAAGTTTCAAATGAACATGAAACTGTCTTGTAGAGTTGATAGTGGTAATTTTTTTTTAAGCATCTTCCATTTGAAAAACTAAAATTGAAAGTGGCTGGTGTCTCATACACTAAATTCTTTAATAATCTAGTAACATGGAGAAAATGGCTCTGAAGAGAGCTACAAATAATCTGAGCAATTCAGTTTGCAGAAGGAACAACTTAACATTTTGCATTTTAAAAGTCTGTCTTCTGTTACACTTCATAAGCAGCTAAAAAAATAAACATGAAGGGTGAATAAACAGATGCTAGAACTATAATCATGATATGGATGCTGACTGTCAAGTGTAGAAACCCACAGGAAGTCTGATGCTCTGTACTGATGCAGAGTGATCAACTACATAACTACTCAGTTTGAAGATTACAGTGACCATCTTGCGTACATTGGTTTTAGAATGAATTTAAAATTGGATTGAATGAGGAAGGGCAACTAGACTTTTAATGTTACTGCTATTATGCTGATTATAAATTGTTATTAACATTGAACTAGAATTTTGATATCATTCAAAAGGGAGTGTTAAGGATTTCCAAATACTTTCTTCTTGCTACAGTTGACAGTATTCAGGATCAAGGTCATCATTCCCCCACTTTTATATTGCCACCAAAAAAATTTCAGGTCATGACTGTATTCTTTGCTTATAAAACATTGGCTCTTGGTTCTTCTAGTTTATCTGGACTTCACAGTATTTAGGATTTAGGACAAGTGGTGATTTAATTGTCCAAATCATTGAAACTGAATGGATTAATAATACGCCTCCTTAAATTGTCCCTTAGCAACTCTCTGTAATAGTATTTTACTAGCTTCTGAAATAGTCATCTTTATGAATCATAATAAAAATATCATGTTATTGGAGAGAAATGGCATATAGTTAAATGTGCTGATTGGACAAGGGGGGCTTGCTGTGGATAAATAATACACTACTTGCTGTAAAAGAAAACTAATATAATTACTTGCATCACCATATTACAGCCTTAATAGTATGCAAGTTCACAGCTTTCTTCTTCAAAATAAATTGTGTCTCTTGGAGTACATGGATCAAGAGTTATGACCTTCATTATTTGCCCTGCTCTCCTAAGAAACACCTACAGGTTTCCTAAATATCAAGATGAGGCACAGTTAGAGTCCATTACTGGTTCATACACATGCCAAGCCTCGCTTTTGGCTGTAGTGCTATTTCAGCTGCAAATGGTGGCTGTGGTTGCTATTTCAACAGCAAAGAGCTGATAAAGTAATCTCATACAGTATATATCCTGAGCACTAGAAGGAGAGAAGGGGAAGTCTGGTAAGAAAGTAAAACTGTACTGACAAATGCTACATACCGAAAATTTACTCTTCACTTGGCTAGTACTGGTATCTATATGTTGGTGGAAATAATATGACAATTAGCAGTGGAAGGATTCCAAAACCTACAGTTTGGAGAGAACTGTGGAGGCTTTGTTATAACTCATAAGTTTGGGCTCTTAAAGGCAACAGCAAACAACTAATTTAATGCTAGTTAAACTCATGCCAGAAAACCTTGAAGCCTTGTATCCAGTTATCAGCAATAAACAGTTAGTACAGAGGTGAGAATTAATCCTGCAGTAAGCCACAATCTTTCTTGATGTTTTGTTCATCTACCATGAACTTTAAACTGTCCTGTTGAACTGTTTTCAGCAGACATACTTGTTTTAAATACAGCAGTGAATCTAAAGTCGTAGCATACCATGGCAGAAGCGGAAGTAAAATACCTACCTGCATGTAGAAGCAGTTGTCAACCATTTCCTGTTTAATGTGCTAAGATGATGGACAATTACTCTCTATAGTTAATAGTAATTTAGGAATTTTCCTCCCTCCAGTACTTGAACAAATGACTACTGTATTAATGGCAAATATAGAACACCCTCCTGTACCTGCTCCTGGAGAGCTGCTATGGTGATTGTGTATTTTGTTTGGAAGTGGATGAGGAACACCATGGAAGGAAGCATAGAAAGGAGGAATCTTCACAGGGGCATTACAGTGCATGTGACCAGTTATATCATGGGTGGAGTAAGTGTTGCGCAGAAGCATTAAGGGGTTTATTTATGCCTAATTAATATAGTTGGTTGCTCAATAATGTGAGAAAATAAGAGAGTGAGTAATATCTGAGAATTATCTGGGGTGAAAACTTTAATGCTAGACTGACTTGTAAGGCGAGAAAAAACACTACAGAAATAAAAGCATTTATTTCATTGGTATCTGGCTTTTCTACAGGTACTGGAATATAGATTGCTGGTCTCACTGTGTATGCTTTGCTGAAGATTTAACATCAACAAATAGGCAGGAATCCATCATTTTCAGGAAATCAGCATGTTGGCTTCTTCAAAAGTATTTTTTCTTTGTTGGCTATAAACAGTTTTCTCCTCCAGTTTACAAGCTATGGGACTAGGTTATATGTTGCTCAGAACAATATAGTGTTTTGAATGACTTGAGGCTTAGTTGCTCTTCTCTGCCAGAACTCAAGATCGAACATTCTGCCCTGATTTAGAGTTGGGCAGACAACAGATACACCACTGTACCTAGCTAGCTAAACAATAATGTGACTTTATAAATGCCCTGGTGAAGACTCAGGATATTAGTCATTTCTTTCAGGAAAACACAAAAATAAGGTTGAACTGTGTTTATACTTTCCTGAAACAACCACCAAGAATTTAAGGAGATTGCTAGGATTTTCTGCCTCAAAAGTACTTGAACTGCAAAGAGTGAAGGCCAGTTTAAATGTAACACACATACTGTGGTGAGCATTGAAGAAGTTTTGTGGGAATATGGGTCCTTTATAGGTGTTAACTAAAAATACAGAAGAAATATAGTTCCTTGAATAATAAATAGTTTGTATATTAAATGGGACCTTACTATCAGTGTTTTGAGAAGTCTGGAGTCAGAGTTGTGGATTTCAGCTATTGTGGGTTTTAACTACTTGAAAATATTGCCAAAGAAAAGTATTAATTTTGGTATAATTTGTTAGCAAATTCTGATGAACTCTGATTGCTGCCTGTGCTTGTGACAGCTGATGAAGCATGCATTGTTTTCATGCATATTGTGAAGAGAGTTCTCTAGTACCTGCAAAGCCTGATGGTCATCATTTAGCTATCTGATAAGGACTACTTCTTGTAACCATTTTGCTGCTTGAACCACTGCAAACAGTCCCTATCCATGTGATACTGTTGCTAGTGGTTGACATCACAGCTGCTAGGTTGGACCCAGATCCCTATGGTCAGCCCCAGCTTTGGGTTGGGAGGAAGCCGATAAACTGCCAAGGACTTACTGCTTTATTTTTTCTAAACAAGAAGGTGATGTGAAGGGTTAACTGATGTACAGGGGGGTTAGGGTTAAGCCGCTTGCTTAACAATGTTACTGCTTACTGGTACTTAATTAACAAATGCGTGATCAACACTTCTGGTGCTTGCCAGAACAGGGTGGGAGGACCAAGGCTATTGGAAGTAACACAATTCCTGTTCTCTGGACCCCTACACCGGCTGAAATCAGCTTTGCGGTTCGGACAGTGACTAAATCACCAGGGAACATGGGCAATGACTAGATATTAAAAGTTCAGGGAAGACTTGTTTACTTCATCTTGAGACCCTCGCCCACGACCACCAGGAGACACTATGCAAGCAAGGACCTTTTATCTCATTATAATATGAAGCAGGGATAGGTCATGAGTATGTGTAGGTATGTTGTGTAACCTCATGAATATGTAATAATTTAGAGGATAAATATGAAGGAGAACAACGTTGAGGTGCACATGCTTTTGGAGGAGCAATCCCCTATGCATCTCAGCGATGAATAAAGCATATCTACTTTACAACTTTAATGAGTTGTGGAGTCTACCTGTGTATCAAAGGAAGACCCTTTTCCCATGACTTTACCTATCTGTGTTGTTTGACTCGTATACCAAGTGATTAGCCTGTATTTTCTATTGCACTCTCTGTTTTTTGGGAAGTGTCCTTTAGAAGCAAGTAACAACTGTTAACATCTCCCACCTTTTTTTGTGCACTTTATTGCATGCCTTTCTAACAGGAACCCCTTCCCAAGCATTCTTCTTCCAAACATCAATGTTTATTCTCTTGCATGTTTGTGTTCCCAGAATGTGTTTTTAGATATGACCTGATATTATCTCATGAAATTTGTAACGAGAATTATGCACAATGTGGCAATTCTACTTACACTGCTACAAATATTACTGGGTATATATGATTCACTTAAAACATTTATCTCTCTTAATTATGTTCTTAGGATATGCATTGAGAACACTTAAACTATAAAGAATTAGCTTGATGTTTTACCAATTAAATACTAGGGAAGTCTAAGCACAAACACCTTGACTGTATAGATTTTTCAAATACCATGTTAATGGTGATAAAAGGCAGTCTGAGGTGACAGGCTCATTTGAGGCTACAAGCTAATTAGTGAGGTCCTGGTTAGAACCACCTAATGACTTGATAAAGCTGTCTTGTGAAGAATCGATCTCTCTAACTTCCCTTGAAACTTTGCAAGTAGCTCTTATTAAGTGCTGGTTAACATCCCTGAAGCTAAACATCAGGATCCTTGGACTGCAATGAGAGCACCTACTACAAAGTAAATTTTGTTGAACACTGGTATTATTGGTGAACCTCAAACATGGGGGGAGGGAGGGTGGGAAGTGATGCTTAGTTACATCCTCACACATCAAGAGTGTATACAGTACTCTGGAGGAGAAGAAAATTGTCTAGAATGCTAGTTAGGTGGTAATTGGGGTAATTCACCACTGTTACATTGCTACTGATTCGTCACTGATCTTCTGTTGTGGCTTGTATTTAGATTCCTATTCTTTGTTCTTTTTACCTGTTTCTGTGATGAATAGTTAAATGTGTAGGGCAGGATTTTCTACTGCTTTCTACTGTGGATTTATTTTTCTCCAGTTCCAGGAACAAAATATAATGATAGACTTCTTGCAAAAGTGTAAACTCAAGAGTTATTCTGGGATGCAGTTAACACTTCTGCGCATCTACAGAAGGAACACATTTTTCTTAGATGGCTCATTTAGTTATTTTTGTTATTTGAGTTTCCTGTCTATATTTTTGTAAGAAATTAAACACTAACAAGTGAAAGAAGTGGATGCTTTCAAAATGCCTTTTTTTATTATTATTTTTTTTTTTTTTTATTTTAAAGGCATTGAGTTGAATTACTTCTCTTCAGTGTTGCTCCTTTCCTTTGAACCAGTGAGACACCACTTGATTCTCCTTTCCCTGGAAGATGTCCTAACCAGTAAGCTGAAAGAATTCTATTGGTGGCTCATAAAATAATGAAATAAATACATGAAATGGGAAAGTCTTGAAGTTCCTACCCTGCCACCCTCGCCCTCATTGCTGGTGACCCAGAGCTATCCTAGATAGTAAGCCCCAGGTCAAATACTTGAGGTAACCAGAAAAGAGGATACAACCCTTCCTCTTTTAGTGCTGGAGTGTCTTTACAAAGAGTTGTATCCATAGGTGCTGATGGCTCCACTGCAGCTTGTCTATGACAATTCAATATCCTTTTTTTAAAAAAAAGGACTGCCCAGCTTTTACTGCAGAAATTTTATTGTGATTCTTTTAGGTGAATTAAAATAATATGTTAAAAAACATGGTCTTTTTATTTAAAAAAGATAAGAAACAAGCTTGAAGTGTTTCTTTTCTATTAATTTTTGGCCACTAAAAAAAAGAAGTGCCTTAATTCTGAATATTATGGTGTTACACTAATGGCTCTGTTCTTACTCATCCTCTGGACAAATGCAGATTGTTACCTTTAGATATTTTAGATATGCTTTCAAAAGAAAGACAAATCCATACTATATTATCTCAAGTATTTTCTGTGTAGAATAAGATATATAGTGCAATCCTGGAATAGAATATGTATTTTCAGTGTTCTGTATCTTCCACAAATCTCAGCCCTCTCACCAGTGATTGGCTTCCAGAAAACTATTACCCTGAAGATGCTTACCTTCTCCTCTATTATCTTGGTTTAGCTTTTTCTGGTATGTTGGTGTTTGTCAACAAATAGGGGTGGCTTAATTGGGAAGAAGGCAGAGAAGAGGCAATAACCTTCCTCCTGGCATTGCCTAATGTGAAATACAGCTCTCATTTTACATGATGTGCTTCTGTTAAGCAGCCGTGTAGCTGCTTCTTCACCAAACTCAGATTTAGGCTGACTGTATAGCCTAATATATAACAGTACCAGCAAATGCAACAATTTCCCTGATTGCAGAAGACAAAGGGGACTTTAGCAATCTGATATGTCAGCTCTTGGCACAATACTCGTGGCAGAGGTATTGTCTATCTTAAGAACAGGCTGAATGTGTTTTCACTTGAGACCTTATTGTTTTACACTGGGGGCATGGTATTGTGAACATGAAATGGGTCTGTGATGCTGTTACCACACAGTACAAATAAAGGCAGCACTTGAAATGTGTGCAGGAGTGTCTGTTGCAGAGCTTCATTCTGCAGTGCCTGTAGAGGTAGCTCAGTTAACTACAATTAAGTTGTTATATCTTTGACATTATGCTGTGCAATGCAGAAAAACTGAGATGTTGGAAGCAGTATGGCTGCATGGCATTGCTCTGTGCCCGAGATATTTTTATGGAGCTAAATGTTTCTGTGGAAATACTCTATAGGTGAAGCTATATTCTGGAATGTGAGCTAATTGGAAAATCCTTTGAAAAATTTTCATAAATTGCACAGTAGAGATTGCTTAGGTAATCTGCGTATATCATGAGATTATGAGACTTTGCTATTTAGATTATTTAAGCCAAGAAAGATTGTTCACCCATGAAAGAATCTAGTAAAGCTTATTTAAGAAACACAGTATGTTTAAAGACATATCCCATATGAAAGCAGTCATGTCTTGTTTTGCCAGTTTTGATTACAGTTAATTATCTGTTCGTTTATCTCAAGTATGGTCTTATAAAAAAGTGCATGCAATTGTTGATGTAGTTCACTGAACAGAATACATCTTTACGGAAGTTACATTTATTTTCAAGTGCCTAGATTGTTTTTCAAGGAAATTCTAAATTAAGTCTTTGTGAATAGTACTAAGAAAGTGTAGACATGCAGTAGGGAATACTAAAGAGTTTGTTGAATTACTATGTCTGGGCATGTAATTTGTCTTTAGATTTGTGGTACTTTGAAAATCAAAGCAAAGAGAAAACAGAAAGGATCAAAAACTTCAGGAAGCTCTGTGCAAAATACATACTGAGGCAAACCCAAAACTGTCTGAGGAATAATTCTTAAACCATAAAGTGCAGTCAAATCTTTTCCGAATACCTCAGATTGAGAAGAACTGACAAGACTGTGTGAAGCTAATTGATGAAAGCATAAAAAGAAGACTTAAAGAGGGTGAGACCACAGCAAAGGAATTACATGGGGTTTTTCTTGCATTGCTGCTTACCATTATGGAGTTTGGAAACTTCACACATAGAAGGCTCAGGTTTACTCTGTCAGGGAATCTGTTAAGCTGTTTGGTGGAAAAGGTTTATGAAACATTGTAGAGAAAATGAACAGGAAGAAATTGTGATGGCCAGATGATATTTATCAGAGTTCTAAAATTAAATTGCTTACCACAATCCATAGTCTGGGTATCTCCAGCTTAAAGTTGTGGTGGTATTTCAGGCAGGAATTAGCTGATGTAGCACTAGTGTTTTCTTTTCAAAGGCTTCAAAGGTGTTCTAGGTGACTGCAAACCCAGTGACTATGCTATCTATGCAGGGTTAATTAATGCAATTTTTTTTTAAAGTAATATTAGTAAATACAGATGAATAAAGTACACCAGAGTGATTGCAGTTTTATAAAGAGAAACTTCCTGTCTCATGTCCAAAAAATGATTAGGCATGTAAAATGAACTTATGGATATAATTTTGCTCCTTAAAATCTGAGACGCAAATTACTGCGAACTGCAGAGTATTCTGGAGATTTATCATTAAATGTGTGTGCTGCTCTCAGTGTTTCCTAGCCATCCCCCGTTGGACATGGTAGGAGGGGAAAGTTTGAACTTTGTAGGCATTTCACCAGATGTGAAAACTGATGTTGCAAAAGGATCTCGTATTGAGCTAGACTTTCATCAGAACAGATGTTTACTTCTTGTTAGTATTCTGGGTTTTTGTCTCTGCTATAGGCTGTGCAAAAGACTTAGTATTTTCTAGAATGAGAAATGAGCTATAGATGTACAGATGGCATACAGAAAAAAGCATTAAGATTTCACTGTCATTCCATTAATCTGATTTTGATATGCCAAAGTAGTCAGATTTCCAGGATAGTGGTAAGCATGATAGGTCAAAAATCATCTCTTCTTTATGGGCTTTGGGGAACCAATTTGTGATTTAGACTGTACTTCAAAGTAAGCTAACTGAATATATATTAATAACAACTAATGGTCTTTGTATAACTTCAGGTTTGTGGGTGAAACATTGCTATGGAAAAGGATTAAAGATATTGGCAAATAGTTTGATACTGACTGTTAGAAATAAGCTACTGTGTAAGGTATTTTCTATGGGGAATTTAATCAGTAATGACAGCTACAGAACTGCTGGGTTTTATAGATATAGGTCTGTAAAGACACAGAATTTATACCAAACATTTACTGTGACTTGTAAAATATAAATTGTGGCTCCTGAACTGCATTTGAACAGTGTATTGTGAGTTACTTGGAAAGTTTTTTCTGATACAAGCATATGCCTATATCTTTCAAATCTAATCAGCTGAATTCTAAACAAATTTCCTAAAGGTTTTTTTTTGGCGGGGAGGCCTGTTTTCAGGGAGGGGAACTATCCTCACAGCAATATTTCTGTGCATTCCTGTTCCAGTCAGACTTGTTCCTAATTTTCCTTTACACTGTGTAAAATGGACCTATGAGAGTGTTAATATGAGAAATTCACACTGCTAAAGTCACTACTGTGACCTTATAGTTGGCAGTCTGGAAAAGTAATGCAATGATGGAGTTCAGATAATGGGAGTCCATCTGTGGAGAACTGCAACCTAATCTTTGTGCCTAAGAGCTTCTATATTTAGTCCTTTGTGTTTGCTCAGTTTCTTATACTTTGTATTTCATACTGATCTAATCAGATAGTTTATCCAGAATGACAGTGAACAGCCACTGTGACTGTTATTTGAGAGCAAGGGATTTTTACACCAATATAAGTACTTCATCAAGGCAGAACTGGTGACCCTGTAGTTATGAACATTCAACTCTTCTGTACAGCACTGGCGGTAAAAGCTGAATCACATGGGCTAACTCAAATCACCAAGGCCAACTTTTTCGGATTAATAGTAAAGCTAAAAGATGTGGGTTTTTTTAGTGCTATGCAATACAACACCTCTCGAATGCTGCACAGAATGTTAATTTTAGTGGTTATCTATCAGTTCTGAAAAGGCTTTTCAGGACTCTCATGACCTCAGTAACTTGTGTAGCCTTACTCTTAGCTATCGTAACATTCATTTTACTAGCTTATGCATAATTTGCCAAGCAGCCCAGATCACTTCAGGTTACTGATCTCTCCTCTTAATTAGACTAATTTCCTTAGTACTTGTGTCATTCATAATTGTTATCAGGAATTAATTAGTGTGTTCCTTTCAGGTCTTTCATAAAATGTTAAGTAATAGTTTAGAACTGTTCACTGAAATTCTGCTAGAAATATACACTCTTTTATTATTCCTCTCTACAGGAAGGTCAAGGAAATATTTATCAGTTTTTTAATATACTTACTGTGTCACCTTTTTAATGACTCCTTTCAATTGAAGTATTACATAACAAGTTGTTAAGCAAGACACTAAGCTATTTGAACTAACCAGGTATATCTTTATCAAAAGTAATGTTGCCATTTTCCCCTCTTGATTGGTAATAATTATTTTAACCTTTATTTTTTTAGCACTTCATTAATAGTCTTTTGTCAGCATTCAATATTTTGCCCAGGATCAGTATCAGGTTGACAAGCTGTTACTACACAGATTGTCTACTCTCTAATAGGTGGGCAAAATTTTAGCTCTCTTCCACTGGGTTTGGAATACGGTTACTGTGCCAAGTGCTGTTGAACCTCAGCATTTCTACTCCAGCCTCCTTCTGGAAGCAGGCTGTTTGGATGCAAGCAATCTGGGAGCAGTTTCCCAACATCTGAGATTCAGCTGCATATCCATTCTGTGATATGACAATACTGTCTCTTTCCAACTTTCAAGTAAACAGATACATATCTGTTACCCAGATTGACATGAAAGACACTTCATGCTGATTGCTTAAGGAGTTAGAAATAAAAGTAAATATGAGACACTATGCCTTTTTGTTTATTAACTTTGATAACTTCTTTATACAGTGCCTTTTTCTTTCTTACCTCCGTTCTCCTTCCCCTTTCCCTCCCCTGGATTTATAACTTTTTGTTTTTCACTGTACTGTCATTTCATATGTGTTGTGGGATTTTATTACTGCCATTTTTCCCCCCGTGAGAAGCATCCTGATTTTTCTCTTATCTATGAAAGCTTATTCAGTCATAGGACTGTGATTCCTAAAGCATCTAGTCAAGTAATGTTAAATAGCTTACAACTGTTATGCAGTTTCATTTACATTTTATCAGTTGATTTGACCCATTTGTCTCCAGATTCATGAACATAGTTTGAATGTCTTTCAATTTGTGAATGAAAAAAAATTAGGTATTTGTAAAACATACTTTTCTAAAAATGAAATAATCTGTCAACAAAAATATTTGTTTTTCATCATTTCACTTAAGTAGAGTCTGCAATAATGGTGGATGCTTCTCATAAATTTTGCAGAATTTAGGCCTAAGGTTAAGTTCATGCAAAAACTCCAAAGTGCATATATGAACTGTAATAATTCAGAGAAGGAAATCTTTTGGTTGAAAGAGGCTAATACTTGGCTTCTAAGCCTTCGAAGAAGAAAATACATAAAACTTGCCTTGCTGTTGGCAATGCTAAAAGTATACAGAAGCGCCCAGTGATGTGTACACATATGCTCTGCCCCCAGTGCCCTTTTTCTTACTGTGGCTGCAAATCTGGCTGCAGACTGTGAGAAGCTTTGTATGGTTGAATTTGGAATCAAATGGAAGCTGCTGATACAGTAGTTTGTTAGTGTCTGCTCCTCGGTTGCACATGCGTGTTGGCTTTTGAGTGAAAGATGCTAGCACACAGTATGTGGAGAAACTCAGAAGTCTCGATAGAATAAGCTGTTCCTGGAAAGTAACCCTTTATTTCCAGTATCATCACTGTAAAAGAGAGGCTGAGGCAAAGTAAAAGTTCCCAAGTACAAGGCAGTATTTCTCACAGCCAGTATGCACAGAAAACTTCCTGGCACAGTATTTTCTTGAGGATAAAATGTGTGCTTATATTCCAAGAGAACCTGCAAGGCAATATGTAACATCATATGCAATGTAATGCATTAGTCATGTGAAACTATTAATCATACTCCCTTAATCGCTTGCTCCTCTATTAATCCATTCCTTCCAGAAGTTTAACATTACAAATTCCTCAGACGTTTCTGTTCTGGGTTCAGCAGTAGCAGTAATTTTTCTCCTTCTTAGTAGCTAGTACAGCAGTGTGTTTTGACTTTTGGCCTGGGAACAGAGCTGATAACACAAATGTTTTAGTCTGACCAAGGACTTTTAGAGCCTCATGCTCTGCCAGGGAGGAGGGGAAGCCAGGAGGAAGCAGAGACAGGACACCTGACCCAAACTGACCAAAGAGGTATTCCATATCACAGCACATCATGCCCAGAATGTAACGGAGAGTTACCCAGAAGGGCCAGTGCACTGCAGGGGACTGCAGGGTTGGATGAGGTATTGGTCAGTGCTCGGTCGGGTGGGGTTGGGCGAGTTACCGGTTGGCTGGTGCTGAGGTGTTGTATTCTCTTCCCTTGTTATTTCCTTTATCATCATTATTATTGGTGGTAGCAGCAGTGATTTGTATTATACCTTAGTTACTGAACTGTTCTTATCTCAACCCGTGGGAGTTATGTTCTTTCTGATTCTCCTCTCCGTCCTTCTGGGTGTAGGGGGAGCACAAGAAGGGGGGGAGTGAGTGAACGACTGCATGATTTATGGCTGACTTTGTTTAAACCACTACAGTTTCATACACCTACCACTGTTTAATTTAACCTTAGGCTTCCTCAAGTCTCCTTTCCTTTCAGAATATCTTCCCACCCTGCCCAAGGAGTGAAAGACAGCAGGATTCGTATGAGAGGTTCTAAATTGTAGGGAGTCAGTTCTGGCATTATAAACCCATGATTATTTCATGCTTAGCAATGCACAGCTGTAATAGTGAAGCTTTAAATTTTTTACTCACTGAAAAAAAAAAAACAAAACAAACCCAAACAGAAAAAGCAAGATTTCTTTATTTTATGGATGAATGGGTGCAGCACAAAGCTGTGACAACCTCAGTACTTTGCAAGAATCTGAATGTGAGTCGGGAGGTGGAAATAGGTGTCTAGGCAAAAATAATACCAGATGATATCTACAGTAGTTTGCTGACCTTTGGAGAAATGGAATATATACCCGAATGAGGTTGCTTTGTTTTAGAAATTCAGGAGACCTTCTTTCAGGAAAATATTTACGTCTCAAAAGGATGATATTGAAACACAGCAGAAATTAAACTTTAGGGTCTGATGCCTCTGGAAGGTGATTTGGGTTTTACTGGTGTTACTGTGGTGGTTTTGTTTTGTTTTGTTTCTTTTTGGCAGTGTTTGGGCATGCAAAAATGAAACCACTTTTGTAAGTTGAATATAGTAACAGATTTACAGAATCATAGAATGGGGCCATATAAGATGAGATTGGAAAGAGGCCTCAGGAGGTCTCTTATCCAACCCCCTTCTTAAGGCAGGATCAGCTGTGAAGTCAGACCAGGCTAGTCAGTGCCTTATCCAGTCTGAGTACCTCTGAGGATGTGGACTGCATAGCATCTCTGGGCAGCTTGCTTTACTGAGGATGACTTTTCCTTGTATTCATTCTGAACCTTCCAGTTTCAGTTCATTACTGTGAACCTCTGGATAGATCCTGCCTCTGTCTTTCCAGCAGCTCCCTTGTAGATATGGGCAGAATGCTGGCCATGTCCTCCAAAGGCAGTCTCTTCTACAGATTGAACAAGTCCTGGTTCTTCACCCTCTGCTTACAGGGCAAATGCTCCAGCCCTAAGCCGGCTTGGTGGCCCTCCACTGAGCTCCTGAACACTGAGCTCGTTGATATTTTTTCTGTGCTGGGGGGACCAAGATCTAGAATGAAGTGCAAGTGCTGAGTGAAGGGGCTTAGTGCCCCCAGTGTTGTCCTCCTGTGCTCCTGTGAAGACTGCCCAGAGTACTATTGGCTGTCTCTGCAGCCAGGGTGTAATGCTGGCTCATACTCAGCCTGCATCTGCCAAGGCCCCAGCTCCCTTACCGCAGAGCTACCCTTAATCAGACATGCCCACCCTACGCTCTTGCACTGGTGCTTCCTGCCCAGGGGCAGCAATTGGCTTTGTTCTTGTTAAATTTAATGAGTTACCTCTTGGTCTTGTCTTCCAGCCTGCCAGGTGAGACAAGTGGTGGGGGGAAGGGGGTGGGGCACAAAATTGCAAAATGGAATATATAAACCTTTAGAATCAGTTTTAAGTAATGTTAAGTTTGATGGCTTTGTAACAGTAGCCATGGAAAATTACTGAGGTGCATGATACACATAAAAAAACCCTAGAGTACAGCTAGAAAACATACTGGGAATTCTTGTACAAGATAAATCATTATAGTTGACGTAGTTTTAAGAAAAACAGTCTAGAAGAACAGGATGCAAGGATAAGGAGTATCTGGGAATGGCAGGTGTCCAGGATGGGCTACAGTTAAACTAACTGGTAAGTGGGAGAACAGGAGGATTATTATATCTGTGGTGCTAACAAACCAATTAAGCTGGTATAAGCATCTACTGCGCGTGCTTCAAAGGCTGACAGAAGTGATGAAGATTGTTGGAAGAAGTAAACGACCCTCAGAGACCACCACCACAATTTTGTACACATGCAGGGAACTTTCTGGAAAATAATGTAATCCATAGGTAGCCTCATGAATACATATGTATGCCCAGGGGCTATATAAAGATGGCTTGTGTAGCAATATGGGGACACATGTTAGGAGGAGCTATGCCCTGTGTCTCCCGGCTCTGCAATGAAGAATACCTGCTTGTTAACTTGAAAACTTGTTGGCAAGTTTGTTCCTTGAGTTTTCTCCAAACCACAGGCCCCTCTGGAAGGCAGTTGTGCCCTCAAATGTATCACACCAACCACTCATCTGCAAACTTGATCAGCACATCCTCTGTAACCTCCTCCAGGTCTCTGATAAAACTGTTAAGCAGGACCAGTCCCAGAATGGACCCTGTGGAGTACTGGCTACTTGTTACTAGGTGTATGACCCATTCACTGCTACCCTCAGAACCCAGCAATTCAGACAGGTTTTTACCCATCTGCTTTTTTGCCAACCTAGACTATGATGTCCTAATTCATTACCAACGATATTGTGAGGGACAGCTCAGTTGTGCTGAAGATGAGGTAACTAATGCATACTGTTCTCTTATTGTCCACAAACCCACTAATGTTATCACACATACCTAATGAATTAAGGGGTATAAATGAAAACTGAGACCTTCCTATTTGGCCGAAAATTCTGTAAATACAAAAATAATTATCAGGCAATTCTCTTCCTGGGTGCAAAACTTCATGAAGAGAGCAACTGCACCTAATGCATGGAAAACCAAGGAGGAATGTATTTGGATCACAAAAAAAAAAAAAAAAAAAACAAACCCCAAACTTGAAACAAACACCACTGGTGCAGTGCTTCCATACTGGCTTTGGAGAAATAATAGAAGGAAAAATGGGCATGTGAGTTGGAAAAAGTAGTTTACAGTGTTTTCATTGCAATGAATGTTTTAACTAAAGGGACTGGGATTAAATTTGATGCAAAACCAAGCAAACAACAGTCTTTGTTTCTTAATATATCTATTACTGTCAGTGTATTTGACTCAGCTGGAAGTATCTATGACTGCTAATTTGTCTGGGCTCCCTTTCTAGTTAATAGGCACAAGGGGGCTTTTGTAGCATAGTTTGTGCCCATAGTTTATTTAGCATAGTTTTAGACACGTGATCTATAATAAAACTACAATTTACATACCGTTTCAACCACAGTGGTTAAGATTTTGGTTTGACTCCTAACGCAAATTTAAATTTCGTTTCATACATCCTACTGTGCCACCAATCTGACTATTAGTAAAAGCTTTCAGTGCCGCATGCTCTGGTGGAGAGCATGAGACAGCTACCACAAACTGACAGACCATACAATGGCAATAGGAGTAATTGTCATTCTCAGGCTAACTTAGCAGTGATGAAATACTGTAAACACTGGAAAACTACTTTTTTTTTTTAATGTGCTCTCACTCTACAGTTGTCTAACTTACGCTTTTAAAATGTGGCTGGTTTAGTACAGAAACCTCCCAGGATGTGCATTATACTTCAAGGAAAAATAAATCCCCACTGCAAGTGTTTTTTGAGCTGTACTATCATATGAACACTAATCGTCAATAGTGGGGCATCATGCTAATGAGACCTAATTGTGCCTCCCCCAACCCTCTCTTCAGCAGTTGATTTCTATAAAGAACCATAACTTGTTATAGCAGTATCCTATTCATTTGTTGGGTAGATTCTAATTGATCTAAGAGACTCAAAAGGAACAATGTAGCTGATAACTTTTAACTTCACTAAGTAGATTAGAAATTGAATTGATTCATGATGCATGATTGATTTCTCCAAATAGCTAACTGAAAACTGGATGTAGTAAAATGAAATAAATGCTATGCAGTAATTATGGCAGTCCCACTCATCTTCAAATTTCTCTTTGTTTTTACTGGTTATTCCCTAAACATTCTTTATTTTTCTGCTGGTGAAACATCAGTATACTTAAAAGCACATACTGCATCTGCCCTTACTTCAAAATACAGTTCTCAACTGTAATTTTCTGGTTTCTTTTGTAGTCACCACTGTTAAGTCTTTTGATTGCATACATTGTTTTACTCAAATGTTATAGATGTTACATGCTCTGTTTGGAAAAAGGTGGAATCATAGAATGGTTTGGGTTGGAAGGGACCTTAAAGATCTTCCAGTTCTAACCCCCCTGCCACAAGCAGGTACACCTTCCAGTAGACCAGGTTGCCCAAAGTCCTACCCAGCCTAGCATTGAAACCTACGGGGATGAGGCATCCACAGCTTTTCTGGGCAACCTGTTCCAGCGCCCCACCAACCTCACAGTGAAAAAAATTTTTTCCTAATGTCTAATCTAAATCTCCCCTCTGTCAGTTTAAAACCACTCCCCCTTGTGCTGTCACTACATGCCCTTGTAAAAAGTCCCTCTACAGGTTTCTTGTAGGAACCCTTCAGGTACTGGGGTAGAACTGAAATAAGCTGGTATTGAAAAATGGAGATATGCATGGCAGTGGTGAAAGAGGACAGGCAGGACTAAGGGAAGATACAGAAAACTAATAACAATATGGAAAACTTAATAAAGTAGGAAACAGTAGTTGGGTTCAAAGTTCACTTAGGGGATAAACTAATACAGGAATTAAAATCAGGAACATATCTAAAAGAAGTTTACTTGTCCAAAGGGAAAAATATACAAAAGTACATACAGGTTGCTGCTTGATTAAAAAATGCCAAAGCGGTCTGATGGATGAGAAACTGTTGATCCCAAGCCAAATGCCTTCTGCAGTGATAATAGTTGTTGCTTCATATGTAAATTAACTGGTCTGAAATCTCTTCAGTTCCAAAAGTCAGGTCATAATGCTATGCATGCTGTAAAAATTGTTCTCCCACCTGGATAGTCCCATTCCAGGCACAGAGCTGTCTCAAGCAGAACAGTGTGAATTGGTGTGAAAGGGCTGTGTTATACAATTTTAAACAATTTGGGTATCGGATGCAATTATAATCTGAAAGATGTCTGAATAATAGACTAGAATTGCAGGGTAGCATTTTATGGCAATGACTCTCCACAATCAGCTGAGCAACCTGAGGTGAGTTTTGCTGTTCCCTCTGCCCTGCTTGCTGTGCAAGCTCCACCATGGACTAGGAAGTCTAGCTGTTTTTTCCTCATTCATCCACCATCAGTTGGCATTTTTCTTCTTTCTGCTCAAGGAGGTTCACATTATATCTCTACACTTAGTGCTATGTTGTTTTTTTTAGTGACACCCAGAATTCAAAACAAGCTCATCTCTGTTTTTTTTAAGTCAAACTTGGTGCAGACCTAGTAATGTCAGTACACATACATTTATATGGAGTGTGGTCACTCTGACCGAATCTGTGAACTTCTGTTTGCTTTTGTTGTAAAAACTTGAATTGGCACAGATATTTAGGGAAAATAAAATAAAACTGCCACAATAAAACTGTAAATATAGGAACTGACCACTGTAATGTCAGAGCCATGCTAAAATTGCCTGATTTGCTCATAAAGCTTGAGTGATTGAAAGGAAAAAGAAATTATGTGGGACATTGAGTCAACAAGCACATTCAGGTAAGAAAATGTCAAAATTAGTACTGATGCAAGTGATACCTGGCTCAAAATTCATAGGCAAATTTGATTTATCTGAAGGAATGCAACACATTAAACTTGTAAATTATCCAGCAATATCATATAGTGCAAGCTGCAACTAGGATACAAGTTACAATCACTTGTTATTCTTTTCCTCTGTGAAATTATTTTCTTTAAACCTGTGTGTCTGAAGACGTAAAACATTATTTTACATGTGATCTATCAAGTTTGAGCTAAGCCTGGAGTCTTGATGTCTTACAAACTATTTTCTTAAAATAAAAAACCTTTCATCTAAAGGTTTCTGTTTCATAGGTCCAAGGTTATAAATGGGTTATTACAACACAAATGCATACCAGGGCCTGCAAATTAAAACTCCAAAGCCTATTTTAAAGGTCTCTGATCTTATTTAATCAGCAGCATAAAAGCAGTCAATTCAGTTGTGTGCTCTAGTTAGCGGAATGTTATTGCTTAGATAAACAGTACATCTATTCTGATGAGGTTTATGTTTATTCTTTGAGTCAAAGAAATAAGGGATGAAAAGACCTCTGAGGTCATCTTATCCAATACCTTGTAGGTGTAGGATTGTTCCCAACTGGATATTGTAAGCTAGATGTTCTGTATGCTCGAGCTTTAACCAGTTCAAGTAATTGGCTTTCTGCCACTTCCTGTGAGAATTATTAAGCAATTGAATAGGCTTCAGTCTTGAAAAAATAATTTGATGTTTCTGAGTTTGCATTTGATTTGAAGTTTCTGGATGTTAAATATACTATGGTCCAAGCAAGGACCACTGTTTTTTATGCATTAGTTTGTCTTGCCCTGTCATAGATTCTTATTTTTCTGATATTTTTTAATTTTAACAGTTCTTAAAATTGGCTACACTGTCTTGCTGACAACTTTAATGGTAGCCCAGGGCTTTTTTTTTTTTTTCCTTTTTTTTTTTGGGGGGGGGGGGGAGGGAGGGTGTGTGTGGGCCAATTTTAAAAAACAAATAAAACAATAAAGTATTCCTTATTATGCTTGTGATAAGAAGCCTTTCTGCTCAAAACTTGTCTCTGGTTGGCTGTGCTTGCTGTCATTGCTACAGAATGTGTTTTTGAAAGGACAGAAAAAACCTTCCAACAACCAAAACCTCCATAAACTTGTTTGCTGAGTTGTGTACGTTCTGAATAGGTCCAATTTGACATACGGAGTTAAAAAAACAAATAATCAAGTCAACTTTGACTCCATAGCTGGAAGTTCATGTATGAGTAGTTACAGATGGCTACAGGCTTTACCAGGTGAAGAATGATGCTTGAGGGACTGCTTAAAAATCCATTGAATCAGCAGTTTTGAGGCTTTACAGCAGCCTGGGTTTTGAACACATAATATTTCTGTCTTAAAAACTTTATGTTTTTCTCTAGGCACAGAACTCTTTGCCCTACTAGTCTTTCACATCAATTACGTATCAACCTGTCCATGACCTTTACTTGTGAAGCCATTGATGCAGAAACTAATGTCTCACATGAACTCAGAGAGTGTGTAGAAAAATGAAGTCACCAAACAACACACCGTACTTTCCAGCTTGTCCATATCCATGGATCTTACACTGTGGTTGTAAGTCTCCTTCTACTACCTCACTATCCAAAGTTCTGTCCATCCACAGTTAATATCAGGAAGCAATTGTTCTGTAAAGTAGCAACCTGAGAGACTAGTTCTGCCTTTTGCCTTGTTAATGTCTAGGGCTTTTGGGACTTGAGAACAGTAATGTGATTTAATACATTAACACTTGTGCCACTGTATGTTAGCCAAATGCACAATCATGCTAGTATTTGAGTCTTTTCTCAGTGTTCACCTTGATAAATAACTATTAAAACAACTGATACCCCACCTTTTGCTACTTCTGCATGTTCTGTGAATTTTTAAAACAACTTTTCCTTCTTACTGTGGTGGATCAGTATATTAAAAATAAATCTCAGCCTGTGCTGAGGTCTTTCCAACACATTTAGTTAAGTTTTTAAATGTTTCAATAGTGTGTAAGTGGCATAAAGACAATATGCTAGCATTCAATAGCAGACAAGTTTAATGCTGCTAACCTGGAGGCTAACTAAAATATATACTTGCCCTCCACCACCTACTTTAATGGTGACAAGGAGGAGGGGAACATCCAAACCCACCACCATTTGAGAAGTGTCTGAAAGGAAAGGGATAATGATGCAGTAAATCTGTTAGGATGGACTTCCAATACAGAAGTCTTTTATTGATGTGACTTAGCTGGTATGCCACGATTGATATTGCCAATGCATTTTTCTCAATTCCTTTGGCAGCAGAGTGCAGGCCACAGTTTGCTTTTACTTGGAGGGGTGTCCAGTTCACTTGGAACTGACTGCCCCAGGGGTGGAAACACAGCCCTACCATTTGCCATGGACTGATCCAGACTGCACTGGAACAGGGGCAAGCTCCAGAACACCTGCAATACATTGATTGCGTTATTGTGTGGGGAGATACAACAGAAGAAGTCTTTGAGAAAGGGAGGAAAATAATCCAAATCCTGCTGAAAGCCGGTTTTGCCATAAAATGGAGTAAGGTCAAGGCACCTGCACAGGAGATTCAATTCTGGGGAATAAAGTGGCAAGATGGACATAGACAGATCCCCACAGATGTGATCAAGAAGATGACAGCAATGTCTCCTCCAACTAATAAGAAAGAAGCACAAGCTTTCTCGGGTGCTGTGGGGTTCTGGAGAATGCACATCTCAAATTACAGTTCGATTGTAGGCCCTCTCTATCATGTGACCCGGAAGAAGAAAGAAGAAGAAGAAGAAAAGAAGAAAAGAAGAAGAAGAAGAAAAGAAGAAGGAGAAGAAAAGATGAAAAGAAGAAAGAGAAGAAGAAGAAGGAGAAGAAGAAGAAGAAGGAGGAGAAGGAGAAGAAGAAGAAGAAGGAGAAGAAGAAGACAAAGACGAGGAAGAAGAAGAAGAAGGAGGAGAAGAAGAAGAAGAAGAAGAAGGAGAAGAAGAAGACGAACACGAGGAAGAAGAAGAAGGAAGAAGAAGATGAAGAAGAAGAAGGGGAAGAAGAAGACGACTACGAGGAAGAAGAAGATGAGGAAGAAGAAGGAGGAGAAGAAGAAGAAGACGAGGAAGAAGAAGGAGAAGAAGAAGACGAATACGAGGAAGAAGAAGACGAAGACAAGGAAGAATCACAGAATCCCAGAATCCCAAGGGTTGGAAGGGACCTCAAAAGATCATCTAGTCCAACCCCCCTGCAAGAGCAGGGTAACCTAAAGTACATCACACAGGAACTTGTCCAGGCGGGCCTTGAATATCTCCAATGTAGGAGACTCCACAACCTCCCTGGGCAACCTGTTCCAGTGCTCTGTCACTCTTACAGTAAAGAAGTTCTTCCTGATGTTAACGTGGAACTTCCTATGCTCCAGTTTACACCCATTGCCCCTTGTCCTATCACTGGATATCACTGAAAAAAGCCTAGCTCCATCATCCTGACACCCACCCTTTACATATTTGTAAAGACTGATGAGGTCACCCCTCAGGCTCCTCTTCTCCAAGCTGAAGAGACCCAGCTCCCTTAGCCTCTCCTCATAAGGGAGGTGTTCCACTCCCTTAATCATCTTTGTGGCTCTGCGCTGGACTCTTTCAAGCAATTCCCTGTCCTTCTTGAACTGAGGGGCCCAGAACTGGATGCAGTATTCCAGATGCGGCCTCACCAAGGCTGAGTACAGGGGGAGAAGAACCTCTCTTGACCTACTAACCACACCCTTTCTAATGCACCCTAAGATGCCATTTGCCTTCTTGGCCACAAGAGCACATTGCTGGCTCATGGTCATCCTCCTATCCACCAGGACCCCCAGGTCCCTTTCCCCTTTGCTACTTTCCAGCAGGTCACCCCACAACCTGTACTGGTACACGGGGTTGTTCTTCCCCAGATGCAAGACTCTACACTTGCCCTTGTTGAATTTCATCAAGTTTCTCCCCGCCCAACTCTCCAGCTTGTCCAGGTCACGCTGAATGGCAAAACAGCCTTCTGGTGTGTCAGCCACTCCTCCCAGTTTTGTGTCATCAGCAAACTTGCTGAGGGTACACTCAGTTCCCTCATCCAGGTCATTGATGAAAATATTAAACAGCACCGGTCCCAGCACCGACCCCTGAGGGACTCCACTAGTCACAGACCTCCAGCTAGATTCTGCGCCATTGACCACAACTCTCTGCCTTCTTCCTTTCAACCAGTTCCTGATCCACCTCACTACTTGATCGTCAAGCCCACACTTCCTTAGCTTATCTATGAGGATGCTGTGGGAGACAGTATCAAATGCCTTACTGAAATCAAGAAAAAACACATCTACCGCTCTACCATCATCCCTCCACCTAGTCACTTCCTCATAGAAGGCTATAAGGTTGGTCATACATGACTTCCCCCTCATAAAACCATGTTGGCTGTTCTTAATGACCCCCTCATCCTTGATATGCCTAGTGATGGAGTCAAGAATAAGTTGTTCCATCACCTTTCCAGGGATGGAGGTAAGGCTGACCGGTCTATAATTACCCGGGTCCTCCTTCTTGCCCTTCTTATAGACTGGTGTGACCTTTGCCATCCGCCAATCCTCAGGCACCTCTCCCGTCTCCCACGACTTACCAAAGATGATGGAGAGTGGCCTAGCAATGACCTCCGCCAGCTCCCTCAGCACCTGTGGGTGCATTCCATCCGGACCCATCGATTTACAGATGTCCAGATTGCATAGCTGATCCCTAACCCAATCCTCATCTACCAAAGCAAACTCCTCCTTTGTCCTGACTCCTTCTGGGGCTATAGGAATCCGGGGCCCTCGGGGAGAGTCTGCAGGAGTAAAGACAGAGGCAAAGAAGGCATTCAGCACCTCTGCCTTCTTTATATCCTCTGTCTCCAGGGTACCCACTTCGTTCAGCAGTGGGCCTATATTGCCTCTTGTGTTAGTTTTATTTGCTATGTATTTGAAGAAGCCCTTTCTATTGTCCTTAACCCGACTTGCAAGATTAAGCTCCAAGGAGGCCTTAGCTGTCCTAATTGCCTCCCTACATCCTCTAACAACTGTCCTATATTCCTTCCAAGTGGCCAGCCCCTCCTTCCATAATCCATGGATTCTCCTTTTCCATTTGAGTTTGCCCAGCAGCTCCTTGTTTAACCACGCTGTTCTCCTAGATCCCTTACTTGACTTCCTACTCATTGGGACGCTCTGATCCTGAGCTTGGAAGAAGTGGTCCTTGAATGCTGACCAACTGTCTTCAGCCCCTTTACCGCCTAGTACCCTTTCCCATGAGACTTCCCTTAGCAGTTGATTGAAGAGGCCAAAGTTGGCCCTTCGGAAATCCAGAACTGTGGCTTTGCTAGGTATTCTATTCCTCCCACACAGGATCCTAAACTCCACCATCTCATGGTCACTGCAGCCAAGGCTGCCATTGACCATCACCACTTCGACCAAACCCTCCTTGTTGGTGAGTACTAAATCTAGCAGCGCTGCACTCCTAGTTGGTACGTCCACCATTTGCATTAAGAAGTTATCATCAATGCACTGGAGGAACCTCCTAGACTGTGAATGATTGGCTGTGTGAGTCTTCCAGCAAATATCGGGGTAGTTAAAATCCCCCACGACGACTAAGGCATGTAGTCGCGAGGCTACTTCCAGTTGCCTGTAGAAAGCCTCATCAACTCGTTCGTCCTGATCAGGAGGTCTATAATAGACCCCCACAACTGTATCACCCATGCCAGTCTGTCCCTTAATTCGTACCCACAGACATTTCACTTGCTCCTCATCCAACCCCGGACAGAACTCAATACATTCTAGTTGCTCTCTCACATAAAGAGCAACTCCACCACCTCGCTTTGCTGACCTATCTTTCCTAAAAAGGACATAGCCATCCATGACTACATTCCAGTCATGTGAACTGTCCCACCATGTCTCTGTAATTGCCACTAGATCATAACCTTTAGACCGCACACAGACTTCTAACTCCTCCTGTTTGTTCCCCATGCTGCGTGCATTGGTGTACAGGCATTTCAGGGAGTGAGTCCTAGTACCCTTTTTCCCACAAATGAAACAAGAGAATGATAGTACTCCTTAGTCCGCCCTCCTTCAATCCCTAGCATATTTCTCTTGGGCTTGTCCCCAACAGGCCCAGTTAAATCCCCTCCCCCCTTCATATCTAGTTTAAAGCCCTGTCAATAAGCCCTGCTAACTCCTGCCCCAAAACCCTTTTTCCTCTCTGAGACTGGTGTATCCCACCTGCCACCAGCAAACCAGGTGTCCCATACAGCAGCCCATGATTGAAAAACCCAAAACCCTGCCTATGGCACCAGTCACGTAGCCATGCATTAATCTGAAGACTCTTCCTATATATCTCTTCACCCTTGCTTGCAACAGGTATGGAGGCAAACACCACTTGCGCTCCAGACCCTTTAACCAGCCGTCCCAGGGCCCTGAAGTCTCTCTTCATTGCCCTTACCCTCCTTGCAATAATTTCATCACTGCCAACCTGAAAAACCAGCAGCGGATAATAGTCAGAGGGCTGCACCAGTTCAGAGAGTTTCTTTTTGACATCTCTAATCTGAGCCCCAGGTAGGCAGCAGACTTCCCTATGGGGTGGATCCGGTCGACAAATGGGCCCTTCTGTTCCCCTCAGAAGAGAGTCACCCACCACAATTACTCTTCTTTTCTTCTTGGTTGGGGAAGTTCTGAGGCATGGGGGTGAGTGACAAGCCCTAGGTGACACACTAGATAGATTTGCCTCTCCATCTCCATTCACCTGACCCTGTATTTCCAAGACCTCATATCTGTTATTCAAGGGCAACTGGGAGGGAGGAAGGGATTGCGAGGGTTTTCGCTTACCTCTCCGAGGAGGGACCTCCCTCCATACCTCCTTGTCCATTAAGCTGTCTCCTTCTGTCTGATGGTAGGAGGGAAGGGGATCCATAACTTGTTGAACTACTTCCCTCTGCCCTTGCCTTAGGGTGTGGCTCCACCAATCTATTTCACTTTCGCATTCTCTGATGGCTCTCAACCTTTCTACCTCCTCCCTCAGTTCAGCCACCTGCCTGAGCAGATCATTCATTTGCTCACAGCGAACACAAGCCATGTCACTGGCTCCCCCAATACAAGTGCCAGGCTCAGGCATTCGCTGCAGCCAGAGACCTGCACAGCTGCATGTCTGCAGGAAGGCTCAGTCTGGATACCCACATTAGTACTCACTATAGCTTTTGATCGTGTTGTAACCATGATCTATCTGGTCAATCAATTTGTCGACATCTCTCCACGCAAACAAGCACTCCTTCCTCCTCCTGTAGTCCAGGCGAGTCCTCTTGATGAGGTGGTTAGCCCGCTTCCCTGCCCGCTCACCTGCCCACGCGAACTGCCACGCGAACTGCCTCGACCCACTGCCTCGACCCTCTCTGTTTGCCGGCTCTGGTCGCTGCGCTCCCTGGGAAGGTTTTTTAACCACTCCCAGCTGGTGCCACTCCTCCTGGCTCCGCCCCCTGTGAGTCAGCCCCTCGCGGGAGCTGAGCTTCCGAGTCCTGGGCAAGTCCTGTTGAGGACTTGAGGCTCCCTCCTCAGTGGCTCTTGTCGCTCTGAGCTGAGGCTCCTGGACGCTGATCTCTCCCCTCTCTGCTCCGGTGTTGCAGGAGTCCTCTCTCAAGCTACTCACCTCAGTAACTGACCGAGAGTTGCTGTTGACAGCCGGTTTGAATCTGACACCGAGCCTCCTGGCTCCGCCCCCTGTGAAGAGGAAGAAGACGAGGAAGAAGAAGATGAGGAAGAAGAAGATGAAGAAGAAGAGGAAGAGGAAGAAGACAAGGAAGAAGAAGACGAGGAAGAAGAAGAAGATGATGAAGAAGAAGAAGAAGAAGATGAGGAAGAAGAAGAAGGAGGAGGAAGAAGAAGGAGGAGGAAGAGGGAGAAAGCTGACTTTACTCCAGCTCCTGTGATAACGAAGAATAATCCCTTTCAATATGACTTAAGTGTTCAAAGTTGTGATGACTATTAGAGGGGCCCTGCCTCCAGCTAGCTGGAGGTAGGGGATAATCGGATTTACTGGACTGTGTGGATCAGATGGCCTGGCACATCAGTCCCACAAAAGTATAAGGCTCTAGTAGATACCAGTGCACAGTGTACCCTGATGCCATCAAGCTGTCAAGGGGTGGAACCCATCTATATTTCTGGAGTGACAGGAGGATCCACAGAGTTGACTGTACTGGAGGCTGAAATCAGCCTGACTGTGAGGAAATGGCAAAAGCACCCCATTGTGACTGGTCCAGAGGCTCCATGCATCCTCGGCATAGACTACCTCAGGAGAGGGTACTTCAAAGACCCAAAAGGGTGCCGATGGGCTTTCGGTATTGCTGCTTTGGAGACAGAGGAAATTGAGCAGGTGTCCACCTTTCCTGGTCTCTCAGAGGACTCTTCTGTTGTGGGGTTGCTGAAAGTCGAAGAACATGGGGCGTTTACTTTGATGTGTTAAGGTCAGGTAACATAATAATAATAATCTTTAGCTTCTAACCCACTAGCATCTGCAGCAGTGAAATACAAGATACAAATTCTCATTTTAGGCAGGAGGTGAAACTAAATTGCCATAATGGTGCCTTGAGGTCTAAATGTTCTGAATTGTACATGGAGAACAGTATTGGTTGACCAGTTGACAGGATTTCTTGGTAGTCCCTGTCGTTTATATTTTTTGTGTGGTGGTGGCGGGGGAGCCTGCTGCTCTGTAGCATGTGGCCAGCTTTCTAGCAGTGTCCTCAAGCAGAGCTTCTGTAGCCTGAGTGCAATTCAAGAATGTAAGAATAGAGTATCGTGCCTGAAAAGTCATATGTAAACATGTGCCTTAACCAAGTGACAATGATTACCTTGAAGCTATTAAAGGCTTCAAGTGGTAAAACATGGTTGGATGAGTCTAAAAAGCAAACTGCACTTAGGTATACTGTCACCTGAGCTCTGATACAATAGAGGGAAATAAAAACCAATGAAGCTGAAGTCCATGCCTGAAATATGGATAAAAATAACTGGGGACAAAGACTACAGACTGAATCAATTAGTCCCTGGCTGGTGAAATCTTGCCCTTTTAGTTCCTTAGTGGCAGACATTTTGAAAGAATCTAATATAGAAACCATTTGCTTTTCTTTCAAGCCTACTTGTACTCTTAGTTTTCCTAGATGGGTTGCATTAGCTGTATTCTATGTACTTCAACGATGTGTAATCAAATAGAATAGGATCACATGCATCCATACTGAATTTTAGAGAAAAATAATTTTGTAGCCTACAATAATTCAAGTGGAAAAAAATACAATAGACTCTATTTTTGAATTAATGGAGAAACTATGACTACTCTTGCTCTAGACTCTGTAACTTTTATTCAGCTAAGTAAATAGATGCATAGGTTGTCATGTATGCACAGATTCTTTGATAGGGATAAAGGCTGCAAAACTGGCATTAACTTGAAGAAATAAAATTTAAATAATCCTATGAAATCCAGAGATTTAATTTGAGAAAGGGAAATGAATATAAAAGCATAGTAATAGAATGCATTAACAAAAGCAAAACCAGTTGTGAACAGGAAAAAGGTTACATGAAGTTATAAATAAGCAATAGGAAATGGGACATTTGGCAGTATATTTTCCTAGAAGATAAGGCAAATTAACTTGCAGTAAATTTCCCCCCAGTGCACAGCTTTGTAAAGCTTTCAAATAAAAAATATCCTTTTAATAGAGTTAGAAAGTCAAGAAAAAGCTGAAGAGAAAGGAAGAAATATTACCATGCTGGAATGATGCAACATTAAGAAAAATGGACAGGCAATAAATTCATTTGGTCTTACCTGATATGAGACAATAGGGCATCTATTGGTTATATAAGACAATGCGGCCTGGGATATAAGACAGGTGGCCTGGGAAGAATACAGGGATGTTGTCCAGGAAGCTAGGGACCAGATTAGGAAAGCTAAGGCCCAGTTAGAATTAAACCTGGCTAGGGATGTTAAAGATAACAGGAAGGGATTCTATAAGTACATTGCAAATAAAAGACAGACTAGTGACAATGTGGGCCCTCTTCAGAAGCTATCAGGAGAACTGGCTACTTTGGATTTGGAGAAGGCTGAGGTTCTTAATGACTTCTTTACCTCAGTCTCCTTCATTGGCAAATGCTCTGACCACACCACCCAAGTTGGAACTACATGATCTTAAGGTCCTTTCCAACCCTAAGTATTCTATGATTCTATGTGAATGCAGAAAATATAAGGCACCTAAATAACTCAGTCGTGTGGAATGTGTTGCCTCTACTTTCCAAGAGAAAGTTTCAGGATGGCTTTGCCAGCATTTGAGAGTTTCCTTATTTGAATACAGTGCAAAAGTGGTTCCAATAACAGTAAAATGGCAACACAAATTAAAGCAGAAAAGATGATAATACCGCTGTGCTTTACAAATTTCTTTTTTTTTTTTTTTTCAAATACAAGGCATGACAGACTTATGTACACAGGCTGACAATGAACTAAAAGGTAACAGATGAGTTAAGAGCAGGAGGATAAAGAGAGGAGTTAAAAAGCCTGCTCTTGGACTGACAGTGAAATAAGTGGTTGCTTTAAGGCAGCTGTATGAGAGGCTATCAAAATTTCACCTCTGCTAAGCTTTGCTATGTTCATACATAAATTAGAGCAAACTGTAACATTATAGCAGACTAATCAAATTATTGCTGGCGAAAGCAGATCCTGGTACATCAAGTAATCGCTTTTTCTTTTTTCCCCTTGCACTTGTCACTTTAGGGATTTTCTAATCAGTATAATGAAACAAGTGAGTAAATCCATTCCTATTCATGGTACTTCCTGATGCAGTACTTCAAGAATTGGACAAATGGGGCAGTAATCTTCTATAGATTATACTTTTCACTGCAGAAATGTAAAGTAGAATTAACGTAATGTAATTGACCTTGTAAAGTTCCATATTACTGATCCTTTGTAGAGGTCAACACTAACATTGCATCTGAATACTCAGTCTGAAATATTCTTTATTTTGGCATTACATAGATTAACCACTATACTTACAGTTTTTCTTCTGTTCACATCCTAGTAATCCTGATGCTAAAATCAGAGTATCACTGAACTGAGTTTCTAGATCCCCCAGTCATCTTGGTAGATATGAATAATGGCCCAGCCCACCACACAGCACTGTTTCTAAGATGCTTTAATATATTGGGAGTTGCAATATTGTTGATGTCCACATGTTAAGTACCAAAACTCTGGTGATACCCTATAACCGCCTGTACCTAACCAGAAGTGATAATAGTCCCTAAAGCTGAAATCCAACTGCTGAAATCCTCTAAAATGGGTAGTTATGTTATCTTTCTGAATAACGTAATTTTCTTGAACTGTGCAGAAACTCTGTCTGTCCCGAGGTAGCAGGGATCTGACTCATCTTACTGAATTTTAACCCAAATGCTCATGTTACTGAATTTGAATCCAGATTTGGCCCTTATACCAATTTCAACACTGGCATTTTGCTTCACTTACATTAAATTTTAAGTGGAGTAACACTGAAAATGTCAAAGAAAATGCTACGTTTTTGCACTGGTAGGAGGGAAGAGAGTACTACTATCTACTTCTGCTTTTTAGAGTATTCCATTTGCTTCTTCTTAGTAGAAGAAGCAAATGCTTAGTCTGAAGCTTAGTACTTAGTCTGTATTCCTAACTATGATGTTTTATTCTTTGTTAAGCAGTTTGAAGTTTTATTCTTCCACTAAGCAGTGGTGTCATGGTTTAAACTCAGTCAGCCAAGCAGCTGCTCTCTCACTCCCCCCCTTCCTCCCCCCTGCTCCCAGAGGGATGGGATGGAGAATTGAAAGAATGTAACTCCCATGGGTTGAGATAAGAACAATCAAGTAACTAAGTTATAACACAAAACCACTACTGCTACCACCAATAATAATAAGGGAAATAACAAGGGAAGAGAATACAACCACTCACCACCTGCCAACTGATACCCACCCTGACCAGGCAGTGATCTAGCCCTTCCAGGTAACTGCCCCCAGTTTATATAGTAGGCATGACATGCTGTGGTATGGAATACCTCTTTGATTAGTTTGGGTCAGCTGTCCTGCCTCTGCTTCCTTCCGGCTTCCCTCCTCCCTGGCAGAGCATGAGACTCAGAAAGTCTTTGGTCAGAGTAAACATTACTGAGCAGCAACTAGAACCATCGGTGTTATCAGCTCTCTTCCCAGGCTGAAAGTCAAAAACACGGCACTGCACCAGCTACTAAGGAGAAAAATGACTGCTGCTGCTGAACCCAGGACAAGTGGAAATACTCTTTAAACATAAAGGTACTTTAAACAAAGCTCAGTATGATATTCTCCTGGCATGAAGTTAATTCTTAATCACTTGAGAGTACATCTTCTTACATAAAAGAGGGTAACACATTAATGTTTCAGGGTATTCTTGAAGAGATAGAATAGGGTATTTTGAAGTAGCTTCACTGCTCTGAAATGCCTCTGGTCTAAATGATTTCCAAGGCATTTCAAAGTAAACAAGTAAGCAAAGTCTACTCCTGAATCATTCAGTATGGCTCAAAGTTTTATTTGAAATGTAAGCATAGTGATACTCATCTTAATGGTTTACAGGAGTTGGCTGAAATGGGCACTGTGTAGCACAGTACAGAGGAGGCAGCTTGCTCAACTTTTGAGGTGAGATAATGCAAGAGTCCTACTACACATTTGAGTTTTTCCTTCTGTGTCAGATCTCTGTCCACCATGGTGTCCCACCTGTGCCCAGCTAGCTAGTTCCTCAGATATATTCATAGAATTATGGAAAAGAGTAGGAAGGGACCTTAAAGATCATCTAGTTCCAAACACCCTTCCATGGGCAGGGACACCTTCCACTTAGACCAAGCTGGTCTTAAACACTTGATAATAAAGGAGGTGCAGGCCCTACTTAAGAGTTCCTTTGTCCTTCTAGGTGATTCAGAAATACACTTAGAAACTTTGAGCCATTGTATCAGATGCAGTCAGTATGAGCAGGCCCTACAGCTGGCACCTGCCTGAGGCCTGTTCCCTTTCCAGAGGTATCCTGGAATCTCAGAAACTCAACAATTCCCTGAAAGGAAAAACAGCTCACATATCCTGGTGATATGATCTACTCGTAACAGTTATGTAGGTACTAGGATTACTCACATTTTTGAAATTAATCTTATGTTTAAATGCTTTGTTGGTGCACATGCAGAAAATATTTTCCACATTCTTTTATCTTGCTTACTTTTCTGTGGTAACTGATGATTCCTATTTTTACTAGTAAACTCTTCCTTTGATGTTTTTTCAAGAAAGTAAATTTTTCTGTGGGAAATCCTTACCATAGGACTTTGAGATCTTTCTAGTGATGTAAACAGTTTTTTCTAACACCTTTCTGGCAGGAAAGAACATAATTATTAGTCTAAATATACCCAAGTGTGAAAGATTAAAGAAAAATGTAAGGCAAGCAAGCACAAGTTTGGTTCAGAGTATGAAGTAATCCTGCTTTATTAAATAGAAAGCAAATCTGATAAGCTTATGAAATCTTCAGGCATCATATTATCCTTAGTGGTCTTCAACCAGCAATGGAGGAATAGAAAACTGCCTTGCCATTACTCAAGAATGCATTCTATTTAAAATGTTTGGTAGCTTGCTGAATATGTCACAATTAGGTGACTGCAGACAGAAAAGGCTTGCATGAAATAAAAACACTTGGCTAATATTCTTTGTAATAAAGATGCATTTGTGTAATTTTCTCTAAATTCAGACTTAACTGTGAGGCATAACAATCTATTTTACTTTGTCTTTCAGCTCCACAGTATGTTTAAATTTCTGTTATGCTTTGGCAACCTGTTAAACGTAGTGCATACTTTGTTCAATGATTATGATAAATCCTTTGTAGTGGGAATCTGCAGGATGAATCATAGCATGAGAGCTTACTTACAAATCTCCTGGTAAACAGTCAGAACCCTTGCCTGCTCCTCACAGAGCTGTCAATGGAACTGTTAATGTTTTAGTGTGATCTTGTGCTGGAACAACTCTGATGCTGCTGGTAATAATGATGTGCCCCAGTTCAGTAATCTTTTTCTAAAAAGAATGAGATATCAGATGGATTTTAGCCAGTGAAATCAATAGCTTCTTGTGCAAGGTCTGAGGGGCCATTTTCTTAAGTTTTCCCTTGGTCATCAGAGTAGCTGAAGTATGTCTGTGATAAATGTGTTTATTTCTGTAGTGTTGACATGGGCAACCCTATTACGGTTTGCTAGGAAAGCAGCAGGTCTGGTTTTTTTCCATTCCTGTTCTGCCTTTCTCTTACTTGAATTAGGAAGTAAACATGACTGATACATGAAAACACACGAAATTTAGGAGCTATTATAACTGGTGTTCAAGGACAAAATAGCCATAACGATGGTAACTGCACCAGAAAACATTTGAAGCAAACCAATAGTATTGCTTCAATACCTAGATGGAGTAAATTTCAGTTGTGAAATTTACTGACCAGACAATGTAATAAGTTCTTCTGTGCTTATCAAGCTGCATAAATAGTTTAAATATTTCTGAATTTGTGAATTAAGAATCAGATGCAAGTTATGGGAATTGCTAGTAAACATTAATGAGTAGTTCCAACCAGATGCTTGATGAGAAATTTTTATGAGTAGCTGTGAAGACATTATCCCCTGTGAGCTCTGTCAGGTGACTGAGGACATTTTTAGAGTAACCTAAGATACTGTAGCACTTTTGCTTGTCAAAATGACCTGCTTTTAAATATGACAATGTTAGTAATGCAGTCACAAAGCCTAAGAAACTGTCATGATTTTAAGTACCTTTGGAGATAGGTTGCGTTTTATCCTGTTGTTATTTACTACTGCTAGAACTGGAATTTTACTGATGTGTTTGCTGATAACTAGGAATAATAGTCTTGTCTTTTTTATATATGTATTATTCTGTGATATCACAATACTGTGACGTTTATAAAAAAAAACCAACACCCTGAATCTCTAAATGCACTGATGTTACAAGACATGACAATAAAGGCACCAGAGGTTTTTGGGTTTATCCTCTGATGTCACAAATTAATCATGCTCTATGTCTAAATCATCTCTAAATTGATTTTAGTATCCATATCCTTCTACTGCTGTTCAGAGTTTCTCAGCTTTGAATAGTAAAAAATTCCAAACTCCTCCTAAATATAGCTGTATGCCTAAAAAATACACTTTTTAAAGACTACTGTTCAGTTCTAGCACTTTCCTACTTCTGGAATGAACCTGTGCAGTTTTATTAACCACCTTTGTCTGTCAGTCACATTTCCCTCCTTAAACTTTTAATTTTTGGCATACTTTTGAAAATGTATAGTTTTCAAAGTTGTATTTTCAGAGATTCCTGTATATTTTGTGAGAAGGATAGCTGAGTACATCCGAGATACAAATCGGTGATCTCTGCTGACAGGAAATACAAACTATCCTGATATACCTGGAGAGGATAGTAAGTGTCTGAATAGTTTTGGTCTACTTGCAGTGTTAATCTCATTGTCTTTTGGAGTTGTCTTGGAGAATGAACTTGGTTCAGTTACGATGTATATAGGGAAGCTGAAGCATTGAGTAGGACAACTAAGGACAGAATTATTTCTCACTGTTCACAGAACAAAAAAGACTTACAAATAGTTTCTCTAAAAGCCTTAATTCAATCATTAGTTTTCTCTTTCCCTTGAAACCTTACTTAAATGGTCAGATAAAAGGATAGTACATCATGTACATCACTGGCAATGCTCACTTTAGTTGTTTTCTTTTTCATAATGAAGATGAGTTGAAGTATTCAGTGTTTGCTGCTCCTGAAACTATGCTTAGAGTAATTTTTCTTCTGAGCTCATGACTAATTGCTTAAACAAAACAACAATCCCAAGCATTTATTTCCATTTTACAGGTTTATAAGGGAACTAAATCTGTTCTATGTAAACAAAGCAAGATGAAATCCACGTATATTATCTATGTATAAAAATGTAAGGAAAAGAAAAAAGGAAAGGAAGTTAATGAAATTGTCTTAGGGTCATAGCACTTTCACTTTGAAAACAGCCATACAGTCTGAAATTCAAAGCTTGCCTCAGGGCTTAGTACAGGAGCATGAGGCAAATTTAGAAGTTGGAAGCCATAATCCTTGGTCATTTTCTTGTGAGGAGGCAGTCTAATACAGTACCATTGTCTTCACAAACATGAAATTTTCATTGAACACAAGTTAACTCAGAATTGTGTCCTTCATCTGGAGACTTCCCGATATGCCTTAAATAAGGAAGGCATTTCAGTGCTCTAGCAGAATATGAACTGAGGAAAGCCAGTCACCATTCCTTGCTGTTTCAGCTGCATTCATTAAGTCTAAAAAAGAATTAGATGAAAATTAATAGAAAGTTTTGGAATAATAACTGGAACACAGGTATAACAATTTTGAAATATGGATGAATATGTAATTTTATACTGTAAGAAAATCATACCAGCTTTAAAGTTCACATAAGCAATGACATTTATGGCTTAGGCTTAGCTTAGTACAAACTAATAGCATAGTATAAAACATGCTATGCCAACCTATGATTTTAAATTTTCCACCATTCTTCAAAGCTTTTAGTTGGTGCCCTTATCTTTCTAAACTTAAATTAATAAAATTACCTTTTACCTTGAGTTTAAATAAATTTTGGTTATTTCTTAAACAAACAAAAAAAAAAGGTAAATATGCCTTAGTCTTTTCAAAAGCTAAGTCTTTCCTATAAAATGAGGGCCTTCTATTCCCAATTACAAATAGAAATTTTGAGCTCTATCTTGTTAATGCATTGACATTACAATTTGAATTTAATACCTACTATGGGAAGCTAGAGAACTTTTGTCCTGAGTGATGGGAGCAAGAAGTGCTACTCACTGGAACATGTGGAATCATAGGTGGAAACATTATATTTTATATTGTATATATTATTTATATTCTATATATTTATATAGAAAAATAGATATTTCTATATATTACATTCATTATATTATGTTATGAAAAGCCATTATATTAAAATACGCTAATTGATCACATTTATTTGTAAGTAGACATTAGATCAATCTAAACTGGTTGATCTGCCGAAGCATGGAAATATTTCAAAACGGAATACAGCTGAAGTTTAATTTCACAAAGCTATCACACCAAATAACTCCTTTCCTAATACATCTTGGGAGTTAGCAAAACATTCGATCCATTTTCTTTATATTGCATCACAAACCTTATTCTAACAGTTCTTCAGCAGAATAATATAGCAATGATTTAACCTTTATGCAAGTTGAGAGACTGAATAAGAAGTTAATATCTTCTGTCCTTCACAGAGAAGACCTCTGCACATTTACTCTAGTTGTGATTTTTGTCATAAAGCATCATATAATTGTTTTCACAATTGTTTTCTTCATCCTATTAATAACAGTAAAGATCATTGATGTGTTTGTATTCTTGTTTTTAAAGACCAGATGTGCATCTAGTGTTATGAGAGGAATGTAGTGTTACAACAAATGGATTCAAAATGAGAGCTATAAAAGCATGGTGTGGTTTTGGTTTGTTTTTGGGTTTTTTTTGTTTTTTTTTTTTAAGTAGTGGGAGGAAATAATCACTTTTGTTACTGTTCTTGACTAAAGGCCTTGTGGTTAAAAGTGCTTTGAGTTTGTTTGCTATAGAATTCATGTATCAGAGCTTCACAACCTTAAATTAGCCAATCTTCATAACCCTTCTAATACTTACTGCGGCAGTTCTGTGGGTGTAGAGAGAATGAGGCAGAGTACTTGATCTAGCTTCCATGGTTGTTAAGACAAGAATCTCATTGTCTGTAGAATCTGATTCTGAGCATGTGAGAGTAAAACTCCGCATAATAGTGTTTTAATGACCATACAAACTGCCAGTTCAGCTGAGGATACTGGGAGGAAGGGTTGCAGCTGACTGTGCTCTGCTTTGTGTAGAACCTCCCAGTGGAAGACAATTAGACCATATTCGGTGATGTGCTCTAATTGCTGCACAACCTCTCCATCTGTTTTGTGGCTGTATCTACTAATACTTAACATACACCCAACCCAAAACAACACAACCCACCAACAAAAAAACAAGCAAAAACAATCAAAAAAAGGCAACCAAAACCCCCCTATATATATTCCACAGTGAACACTGCTTGGAAAAAAAGTTTGAAAGAAGATTCAATGGATACACCAGCATAACTTCAGAAGCAATTTATGTGTAGTTACTGGCTTTGAGTGAATAAATATCAATTTGCATGCCCATTACGAGGTTTTGCAAGCATAATGTGTGCGAAAGCATTTACATCAGGCACAGTGAGTATGCCTATAAATCTTGAAAGTAAATGTTAAGAGCAAAGACATGTTTGAAGTTCTCAGTATATGGGGAAGTGGATTGCTTAATAAGCAGCACAGGGCTTGAATGCTTGCAATGTTCTTTTCTTAAGGTTTTTGTACTGCCTTTGTCGCAGTGTTTAAACCCTTTAGACAGTAAGTGAAACTAAGTGAAACAGCTACCATTTTTTTTAACATAAGGTCTGTTTTCCCTTTCTTTCATCTCCCTCTTGGAAGGAAGGAGTATTAGCTGTGCATTTCAACACTTCATAAACTAAGACAATTTTATCTGTTATTGCCTGTGAGCAAGCCAGTACCTCCATGACACAAACTGTGGATTTTCAAGTAACCTTCCTTCCCACCTGGTAATTTCTGTCTCTTGGCTGCCTCTCCATTCCCAAGGCAGAACTGTTTCTGGACTTGTATTGTGATCTGGATGAGGGAACAAGTCTGTTAGAAGGAAAAAAAAAAACCAAAAAACACAAACTGTTTAAACATCACGTAATGATGACTTCTCCCATTATACAGATACATTAATATAACTGAAGGGAAAGAAACTATGTGAAGAAGCACTTATTGATGTCAAACAGTGTCACCCCTAAATGTGGTGGGGTTTTGTTTTGGTGTTTTTTGGGGTTTTTTTACTATGAAACTATGGTCTTGCAGAAGGACTCACATGGTACTCTGCGTATCCCAGCTCAGTTACTATTATGACTGTACACAAACAAGGGGATTTAACTACCACTTTTTCAATAAATAAAATTCTGGTAAGTGTGAATACAGAGAAAAATAATCTTACATTTGCATTAATGTTTGATAAGGTAAATATGTTTGATAAGGCTTGGCAGCCATTGTACCTATATGAAAAAAAATTAAATGTAACAGTGTGTAAGTACTACACAGCTTGAGTTTAAAAGAAAAAAAATAAATCTGGCAGCTGAATTGAATTTATTGCTGTCATTTTGATCAAACTGAATTTGGCAGACCATCCAAGAGGAAAGTACAATAACCAGTGAGCATTATAGTGAAAGAATGGGAGAAAATTACTGCAATATTACAATTAAAAGTGTATGACAGCATATTCTGTCATTCCCTCATTCTAGTTTCTGGAATGAAAGGATACTGTAAAAGGGAAAATGTGGGAAAACGTTTTACATAAACATAGCAGAGCCTTTTAACAGTTTTGCCCAGAGCATAATAGGTGTAGTTTAATTAAATTCCGTAGCATATGCTATAACCATAGCCGTTCCAAGCTGAGAAACAAAATGTATGTATCATTCGGACAACAAAACATGAAACTACAGCATACACCTAAATAGAAAGAAATCACATCATAATAGTTTTAGATGAATAAACATTCTACTAACTGATGAAGAACTCTTGTGACTTACTTAAATTGAACTTTTTACCACTATAAAAGAAATTAAAGTACTAAGGACTTGGTACTAAGTTTAAGAGCAGGTTAGTATGCAATACACTGCAATGCATTTCGCAAATGAACAATGCAGCATTCAGAATTTGGAACATTAAACCTCCTACAAATGTTAGAATTGATGGAAAAAGTAATGGTCATCATGGCACTTTCTTACAAACAGCACTTTTTTGCTAAGAATTTTCAGGTTAAGGCAGCTAAAGATGTGCAGTTGGTCCTGGGACCATTTTATAGGGCGACAGTGGAAGCTTCTTGAGAAATCTGGTATAGTCACTGGCCTATGTTTCTTTGTCTGGAGGGATACTTTGGAGAAAAGGAATAGCTGATATGCCAATTATTCCAGCTTATGTTCTCTCTAGATACAGCACTTGGTTGAAGAATACTCCATTGATTTCTTATTCCTTTTTGTATATATTTTCAGTCATCACAGAAAATGACGGACTGAATCCAGCATGTTCTCTCTTAAGTGGTCAAAGAAGTTAGCATTTATTAAACGCCACAGACTACACCACAAGCATTTACATTTTGCCAGATCCCAGAGATCAGCTTTAAATGGATACTGTCTGGTATTAAATTTTCACCTCTGTATTTCCCATCCCTCAGATTTTTTTTTAAACTCTAATTTTGTATCCAGTAAAAAAATATGAAATACTGCAGAAAGCTACATGAAAGCACAAGTGAATAGATGACATTTGACCTGAAGACCTGCAACTATTGTTAAAAAGTCAGTGCTGTAATGTGTGTGTTCCATTGTGTTTTACACAGATTATTTGGCCTCATGACATACTCAAAGCAAGCAAACACTTCCTAAAGTATTCTGTTACTCCCTTGAAATCTCTGGCAGCATAACTCAAACCAGTTAGGATCTCCCTTGACATCTGAGAAATAGCAGGGTGTATTTTTAGAGATCCGTAAGTCCTGGGAGTAATACTAAAGAAGGGTCATTCTTTCAGGCCTCAGCTGGTCAGACAGCTTGGGCTATGCCACAGAGGGAAGTAGATGTGTTATTCCTGATGATGGGAAGCAGACTGAAGGTGGGTGGCCTGTTTGCTCTCCCGCACCTTTCAATGCTTCTCAAGGTGCTGTAGAGGTGACATGATGCTTTCAATGCCTGTCTTTCAATACAACTAACCACCTTTCCAAGGTTCTGTGAAACTCATGGACTTCATACTTTGTGGATCAGAATGGTGCATGGTGGGTTTTGGTTTTTTTTTTTTTTTTTTGTTTGGTGGGGTTCTTTTTGTTTTTCTCATATCGGAGCTGATTTTTAATATTTTGTATCAAAGGAATGCACTTACTTTTGGTTTCTCTGCTCTATTGTCTTTGAGAAAATGATAAATAGACCAGTCTCTGAGGTATCAGAGACAGAGCTGTGGAACCATTTATCAGGGGGTGGGGGGGGAGAAGTGGGGAAACAAAAACCCAAACCTTGGTGATCTGTCAGTTTTCTTTATGGTGTTCTCCTCTGGTGTCAGTAAATTGCCTGGTATATGAGAAGACAAAGCGTGTGGCCAGTTTTTCTCCCCATTGCTGAGTTAAGAAAACTGTGGCTGGCTGCTTACATTTAGCCTTCAGTCTGTTCATTTTTAACTTCGGGGTAGCACATCAATGGAAGCAGGACTGTGACATGAGAAAATCCATTTCTGATATCCAGAGCTGCATGTGAGCTATTACTGATTTCATAATAGCTGTCTGTCACGCTGCCTGTGGAGTCCCAATCATTATCAAGTCAACAGTTTTCAAAGCATCCTGTAACTATCACAGGAGAAATAGAATCTGGTTTTGTAATCCTCATCTATAAAGGACAGTGTTGCTTTCAGTGAAACTGAGATCCTTGGCACTTAGAATTCTTAAAGATCTCCTGTTACTTAATGCTGGATTAGATACATAGATTATAGGTCTGGAGGTTGGCTAGAGCCTATATATTCTACTAAAAGTCTGAATTGATCTGTTATATTGCAGCACTCAGCTAATCAGCACATATTCATATAAATTTCTTCAGTGGACTGTAAAATCACACATATGTTCGGGAAGCTGTCATATTAAAGGGCCTTGATGAGTTTCAAGGGAGTATACATGCTTTAAATGTGATCTCAAATAATGCAGGTAGGTACAGATTAAAACCAAACCAAACCAACTGAACAAACCAACCCTAAACCTCAAAACAGATAACCCACCAAAACCACCCTTCCCCAGTTTTACACAATTATGCTTATAAACCTAAATTAATATTCCCTGTTTCTGATGCACTGTTAAATTGTTAATGTTTTTTCCCTGTGTTTGTTTTAAACTTGAGTATAAATTGCAAGATCAGACTATCTAAATGAATACTTTTAAATTTCCTCTTAATATCACCCTCATTTTAAACATCAATGTTTGTGCTTCTGAGAGTATGCATAAAGAAAACTATACTGCTTAGGGTAGTGATAGAATTGTAGAATCATAAAATTCCTGATCTTGCCACTGAGATCTAGAAATAGTTTTTCGTTCAGAGGCTCAGCATTTATCTTGGGTAGATGTGAGGATTCTCCATTCTTAGTAGGATCTAAAAAGCATCACAAAGTAGGTCAGTACTGGGGTGCTGAAATTAGGACTGTGGTTGCACGCACTTGAGGATGAATTTGAGAAACAGAAGATAAGGAGAAAGTTGTATTAAAGAGGGAGAGTAGAAGCTGAGACATGACATAAGAAGAACTTGCTGGATGGTTGCGTCCAGAGGAGGGGTCAATAGCTCAATGTCCAGATTGAGATCAGTGGCAAGTGGTATCCCTCAGGGGTCTGTACTGGGACCAGTACTGTTTAATATTGTCATCAATAACAGACAATGTGATCAAGTGCACTCTATGCAAGTTTGCAGATGACATGAAGCTGAGTGATAGAGTTGACATGCCTGAGGGAAAGGATGCTATCCAGAGGAACCTGGAGAAGTGGGCCCATGTGAACATCATAAGTTTCAGCTAGGCCAAGTGCAAGGTCCTGCACCCGAGTCAGGACAACTCCAGTATCAATACATATTGCTCTGAACAACCTGATCTAGTTTAAGATGTCCCTGCTTATTACAGGGAGGTGGGTTCGACTAGCCAATCTTTAAAGGTCCTTTCCAACTGAAACTGTTGTATGACTCTGATCTTTGAGAGGATGTGCAGGAGGGGGAAAAGCACTCTTCCCACCTCCTTCTTGCCTGTGCTGAACACCAGCTCTGACCATGTCTTTATGAGATGGTGTTTTCAGTGTTACTGAAATTCATGTCTGAAGTCAGAGGGAAATATCATATCTGAAATGTTAACATTTTAAAAAATGAAGGTAAGGCAAATCAGTATATCCAGACAAGTGAGGAATAACTCCAGCCATCCATTTTCTGAAATAATGCTTTGATAAAAGGCAAATCTATTTCCCAGCTGCTGTGCATACCCTACTCTTGTTTTTCTCATATGGGAGTACTAATAGAAGCTTGGATTTATTGCTGCTCTGAAAGGTTGATTACATAGTTGTGAAGTGACTTCTGATACTGGGAATTAAAGGTTAAATGGAAACTCACTGAACCAACCATTTTTGGGAGGGAAATGTATGACTGCTGGCCTTAATTGAAGAAAAATTACTTCCTTTCCTAAAAAAGAAAACTTACTGTAATGGGTGCTGAAGAAATAATACTTCTCAAATATTAGCTGTTGTTTTGTGAAGAGATGAGAGTGAGAAGCAATGATAATAAACCCCTGCAGAGTTAGCATCAGACTGAAAAAAAATAAAAAGCATTAGAAGTGGTACAGTTTTTCTCATTATGATGTAAGGGCCTAATTTCATGCAAGAAATATGATCTAATTGTGACCTCAAGGTCAAGTTCTGTAAGCTTTAACCTCAAAGTACTGCCCAAGCAGTCAGTATTGTCAAATGAGACTACTGTGTGACATTGGTCTGTTACTCTTAAGATATTTCTGCTGTCAAAAATGACTATGCATCTAGCTTACTCAGTTCAATTATATATGAAGAGCTATTCAGTATTATATAATGAAGTTTTTAAACTTTACAGGCCTTTTTGTGTATGTGATGCCTTGTCATAAAGAGAGCTGGTTTTGACAGAAAAATAAGTTTTCTACAGAGATTATTTTTTCACAAAGAATTTTTGCTTTCTGTAAGAAAAGGTTACTTCTGGGGGGAAAAACTCCAAGCCTGAAAACTGATTTTTTCTTTTTTTTTTTTTTACATCCACAGTTCCACAAATTCCTGTGGCAGAAAGACTTCTTTGCAGCTTATGCCAGCATGAGAAGCTATTTCATTCTCCCTCCATAGGCAAAGTTTCCTAATCACTGTGAAACATGTAACTCCTTGCCTTGCACTACGAAGTAACTTGTCAGTGCACTATTGAAATGTGTGTCTACATGTACATACATATAAAACCCACAGTCTGTTACTGCCTTGTGTATTTTATTGAAGAGGAAAAGAAAAACGTATATTCACTAATCCCTGTTTAAAAAAAAAATCTATTTTTTTTCCTTTTAGCCTTATTCGTATGGTGAAAGGGAGAGGAAATGGAAGAAGAAACTTTGTCTTTATACAAACTGGACAATGAATATGAAACCCCTAGAAATGTAAAAAAATGGTTGTGTTTTTTTTCCTGGTGAATTATATGGCTTTGCTTCAGGAATTACTCGCATCTCATTGATAAACCTGAGAGCAGATGAATTTGACTTAGTCTGCTGTCAGTTCAGTGGCTTCACTAATACTTCAAAGGCTTTAATGTAGCTGCACTGAACTGCACAAGCTTTAATAGCAGCTTTCAAAGGCAGTGATGGGTTTGGTCTCAAGCTTCAGTTGTCACTTAGGACGGGAGTTCTTGTAAACAAGTTTAGAGATGTCTGTGTAATCAATTCATTTGTATAACCCACTCTGCAGAAGTACTTGTTTCTCCTCTGGAAGGCTGAAACCAAATTGTTTCTGTGTAGGTATGTAGTCATGTAGTACTCTCTTACTGAAGACTATATGGGACACAGCATTTAAAACACAAATGCTGTAATCTTCGCAGTAAGAAGAGAATAGGAAGTTTAAGATATAAGTTGTGTTTCTAAAATTAATTATATACTCCCTCTCTTCCACACACTTCAGTAAAGACACTTGACAATTCATGGTATTAGTAGTCATTTAATTACTTGTAACTTCACTAGGCTTGTCTTCATCAGCCAAGATCAGAGTGAAATGAAGATTTATAACAAGAGTCTTCTGACTGGTTTTGTATTTATACCAAAAGTACTTCAAACTGTGGGAAGGTCAGTTGTCTGGATGAAAGAGAAGAGAAATAAATTATTAAAACAAATAAGAACCACCTAATTTTAAGATCTTAATGGGCCACACATTCATCTTCCTTGGTACTACATGTGCCTCCCAAGAAGAAAGTATTAAAAGTAATGTAATAAATCAGGATATTGGAGTTTAGCTTTTCTGCATGACTTTGGTATAGACCAGCTTCCCCCACGCACCCACCCTCCTTTTCCTGCTTTTTAATTGCAAGCATTGTAGAGTGGTATATTCCCATGTCTAAGTGAATGCATTGGAAGCATCATTGGCTGTAAAATGGGAAATGGGTATTGCTCAAGGAAGAAGTTCCTAAAACTTTCATTTTCCATCCACAGTCTACGTAGTGGATGATGTAGTAATCATAACTCACCATTCAATATGCTGCCTCTTTATTTCATTGCTTTAATCCACTGTGCTGTCAGAGTGCCACACATGGGCTGGCAGGGCAGGGGCTTCTCCTGGCAGGTGCTGTCCCACTGCTCCCCTGAGGCAGGGAGCAGGATCAGGCCCAGAAAGGGTAACCAGGGTCAGATGCAGTCCATTTATCACTAAGCAAGTCCAGAGTGCTGCAGCAGGACTGAGGCCCTACTAGGATGTCAGCCTGAGTCCAACATCCAGATGAAGAGGGCCCATAGCTGGGCACAGGCAGGGCTGTGATATGGTCATACATGTAGCTTAGGCAGGGGCCAAATGGAGAGGCTCAGCCTAAAAGCTGCTTCTGAGAGCACAGGATCAGTCCTGGCTGAGGTGTCCACTGCTTACTGGGAGGACCATGTACCAGATCACTAAAGAAACATATCAGTGTGTGGCTACGCTGACCCTGAGCCCTGGCAGCCAAGCCTTCAGGAGTGGGGATGTACTTGGGGCCCTGGCATTTTGAAGGTGTGCTGAAAATTCATATGCTTGTCATCATTCTGTCTTCTGAGTGATCAAAGCCCCTGATGTGAATGTATGATTGTCTACAATTTATTATGGAAACTTAACACAAAGGTGCAGACTGAGAGAACTGTCATAAAGTACCAAAGTACAAAAATCATTCTTCTGTATTGGGAGTATCCTTCTCAGCAGCAAAGTATTCAGATACAGTTCAGTCTCTGGATGTATTAATCCATGTGAATTTATATGCAGGAGTCTGTGACCTTATCCTCAATCTGGTATATGTGTATGTATAGTCTAGTCTGTATACATTAATCTTAGTTCTGGATTCAGCAAAATTATACTGAAGTAGAGTGAAGTCATTCACAGTTACTGTGAAACTTGACTTAGATCCTCCCCTATGAGGGCTTTGCAATATTCTGTTTAGCTATGACTGCCCAATACCAGCATGTCTGACAGCAAAAGACTCTTGCTTACACAAGACCTAACCTCTTGGTACTTGGGTACACTGCTGTGTTGGTTTTGTAGGACAACAGGAGGAAAAAGGACTCACTGGGATTCGGGAAAAGTGTATGAAGAACCTGGGGACTAGTCATTCAAGCATCCAGAGATCAGACAGTATGTTTGAAGTGAAAGAGCAGAAATAGCTTTAAAATGTAACACAGCAGCAGAGGTTGATTGCTACTGAGTAGGAACAGCAGAACCAGTGGATCATGTTCTCTAAAGATTGTGTCTTGCTAATTAAATGCATTCCAGCTGAATGGATGCAATAAATACTATAGAAATTCATAGTAAATGTTGGAAAAGTGTCACATAGTGACATGAGCCTTAGAGAAGTCCACTGACAAAAATCTAAGTATTTTACTGCCTGTATCTTTAACTAATAGTCATTAGACCCTCCTGTTATTTTTCACTGGAAATAACAGGTAAAGGCTCTAATTCTGCTGCTCTGCTAATTAAAAGTAGAGCAATAGTAAAGGAGTCAACATAGTTGAAGTAGTGTGCCCAGTCAAACCTAGAATCTGCCAAACAGTTTATACAAACTGCTCGCCTTATTGGTAGTGCTAGTCTATTTGACCACTACTTACAAATATATAATGTGGATTTTTACCATTTCTTATTTTTCAAATAATGTAAAATTTATGTGTGAGCTTAAATTGTCAACTTGCTTTGCATATAAATAACTTGGGTCTTGTCTTGGAATATTTGACTGCATTCCACTTTCCAGTGCTGTGAATGTTTGTTTGTGATATTTTCTAACTACCTTATTTGTCTTCAGCTCCTGCATGCATCTGTTCATGCAGGTTGGAAGTTTACATATCAGGAAACAGTCTAAGGTGCACAAGGAGAATAGACAGAATAGTCCCAACATCTGCCTTGACTGTTCAGCACTCTAGAAAGCATGCGCCCCTGGGAGGAGGAAGTAGGCCCAGTTAACAAAGGCCTCCAAAAATAGTTGGTTCTGCTGCTGCCTAGTGACTGCAGGAGGTATTTCCCATTCAGAAGCACCACCATCTCACTTGAGACCCTAAGTCAACAGGGTGCTGCTTACGCAGCTGGGCCTCCAGGAATCAAAACGTACTGTTGCTTTGAGGCAAGCAGAAGAGCCACATGCAGGAACAATGCATTGGCTGTGCATTTGAAGCATTCTGTAGCCCGGGCAAGTCACTTCCAAATGCAAATCATAACTTTACTGTTTCATTGGAAGAGAGAAAGGATAGTCAGAGAACGTGGTTAACATGCCTCTGCTCCAGGTTGTATACAATTTTAGTTGCCCAGTTACAGCTGTTGTGCTTGTAGCAATAGTGTATGTCTGGAGGTGAGCTGGAAAGGCAGCAATTTAGTCTGACAGGAGGTGAGGTGAAATTCCTATGTTAGTAAGATTTTTCCATCTTCCGGGAGACCTGAAACAAAAAGCATGTTTTGCCAGTAATGTGCTGGATGTACTACTGCAGTAGGCTTGTACTGGTTCATCCTATCTTATCCCACATGACTGACATTCTCTACAATTCCTTCTGAAGCTCTCATTCCCTGTTTCAACAAGCTACACATTTAATACTGGGTAAAGAGGAAATCAGCAACAGATTATGGCTTGGAAATTACAAGGTGGAGCTTTTTGGGAGGCTGGGGGAAGACTATGAAAATTAAATCTGTTTCATTAAAATGCCTGCAAATCTTTAGGGATTTCATAGGCTGTTTTTTTTTGGCAGCCTGACAGCTGCATAATGTAGGATGTTGAAGTAGATTCTCATACAGAAAGATATATTAGCAAGGTCCATACCCGCCTCAACAGCACTACGAGGCTTTGCAGGTGCAAGGCATGAGACCTGCAGCATCACAGCAGCTGCAGGAGGAGAAAATAATGCTGTGGGAGAGCACTGCCAGCACAGCTTGGGTGGAAAGGGCACTGCAACTAGCAAGGCCCCTATCACTGTGAAGGCTGAGGTACTGAGGTACCGCCCACCACAGCCAAATGATGGCTGTTTTGACATACAGGCATTACTGGGCAATAGAGCACTTGGGGCAGGCCAGGGTCTAGCCATGGCATTATCTGACCTCTCTTTGCCACTTGGTGCCAGTGACCTTAAGCAAATGGAATATGAGGGCAGAAGATTCATCAGAAAACCTTTAAGACAGAGGAGACTTCATTCTGTTTCCTTCAGAACTTCTTGAGGGTCATGTCCTGTCTAACTCTGAGTTTGTGTTGTCATCTTGCCAACATCTAGTTAATCAATGGAAAACTAGAATTTGAGAAAACTTTAGTTAAGAAGAAAATGGTAATTGGTTGGATAAATCAATATCCCTTCCTCTTTGACTTTGGCCTGTATCCTGTAGCTTCCAGAATTTATTAGACTCATATGCCTCTGCTGTAGTTTCTTGTTCATTCTATTCCCATTTGCACTGCATTTGAATCTGTCTAATCTGTGTTCCACATAAGTATGTTAAGACAGTAGTGCTCTGGAAAAGAGGGGCTCCTTTGAAGTACAGAACAAGAAAAAGAAACTCGTCTGAGAACTTCAGTGATGAGGGAGTCTATGTTGTCACCTCAGCTTCTGCTGTAATGTGGAAAAGTGAACTTTTCACTGAAGGTGAATGCATGTAGAAGCTGTTTGCTGCATGTAGAGTCAGGGTGATATAAATGTGGGCAACAAATTTGCATCAGTAACAGCTGGAATGTACAGCCCTGTTTGTTTCCATGTTTATAGAAACATTTTTCATTCTCCTAAATGCTGTCAAACATAATGAAGTGAATTGTGTGCACACAAAAAACAAGTAGTTCTGCTGCTTTTGTAATTTGGATGGGTTTTGTTTGCGGGGATTTTGATTTTCATTTTTCAGTCCTATAGTCTCACGCCCAGGAAAGTCAACAACTAAAAATGAAAGAAAGATTTCCACAAGGAAAGCAAGCACTTGAAAATATGGGGGTTTGGCAAGGGAAAGGAGGTGGTGGTTCTTAGATAATGCTCTCACCTTTTTAAAAAAAAACAACCTTCATTCTGATGTTTAAGAGGAGAAAAAATCTTGCCAGTGTTCTTCTGGGGCTTAATTTCTCCTCTCACTTCTTGACAGTTGCTGTCATGAACAAATCTTGGATCACCCCTTAAAGCAAGGGAGAAAATCTCATTTTGGAAAGTATAAAAGGGATACAGGAATCTGGTTATGATGGTTTCAGCAGTTTTCATTTTTACTGCAATGTTTTTATTATTATTTTTAATTCAGTCAAGTCTAGTACTTTGAGCAGGATCTGCAAGATGTGTTGTGACTTCTGTGAGACTATGAAAGCTTTTCACTCGTGCTGAGGTTATTTTGCTCTTAAGAAGACAAGGACTCTCATTCATTCCTGTGGTTCACACAGCCCGTTCAGCTCTTGGAAACTCATCTTTTTCACCTCACAATGAGGACAGCATGACAGCGGCAGAGAAGTTGCTGCATCCTTGTTTCACTCTCTAACCAGTAGGGATTACTGTATTCACAAGCCCATGCATCTCATCTTCGCAGTCCTGCAGTTTGAAACAGCCATTTGTCATCACTTCTGTTACAGCCCTTGGGGACATACCTTGTAAAAGGCTCAATACTTTTAATTGCCTCTGAATTCACTCAGCAGCTCCTGGTAGATATGCCTGGCTTGCTTCATCATCACCTCCTCTTTTTCTATGAACCACAAAGATTACATGGTGATACCAGCTTTTACTCATTAAATCCAGTCCCCATACATAATGTCAATACAGTGGTGAAAACAATCACTGGTCTTGAACCTTTGAGTGCCCTGAGCTTTTCTGTGTTTGGACTGTTATGGGAAGAGTATCACAATTAAAAAATTACCCTTGAGAAATATATCTTGAATAAGCGTAGTGATAATGGGGGCTTTGCCTTAAAAGATATCATCAGATCTGTTATATGAAGGAACATCACAGTGCACGCAGTACTATGACTACTGTGCCTCTCTCTTACCATGGTTGGAATTATGTCTTAAGTTCGTGACTTACCATTGTATATGGGGATATAATTAGGTCCACAGCTTGAACAACAGTTATATAAAAGTAGAATAGTTAGTTGAAATCAAAGTATTTTCTGAGTTAGCTATTTTGCTTATAGCACTGTCTCTTTAGAATGCTTTTTTTCTTTTGTCATGTTTTCTGCTTTGGATTATTCAGTGTTCTTGTACAAAAATGACCCAGTATCTTCACAGCTGCAGAATCCAATCATTTACCTTACAGACAAAACTAGTGCATGGTATCTATACATTTCATATAGAAACAGTCCCAATATTAGACTGGAAATGTCTTCCAAATACCTTTAAAAAACAATCATCTGCCCTCCCCTCATCATAGCCAGAGTCTAATATTTTATTATGGCAATTTAATACATTTTGTCAGAAAGAAGTTCTTCAAAACACAATGATAATATGTGAGTGTCTGAGGATGTGCTGTTCAACACTGTTTCATTTTTTGTTCTTGTTACTGTTATTTAAGCCTAACTTTTAGAGTTCTCAGTAGGATCCAAAGAAATATATTTAGAAGGAGTAGAAGGTCTGTGAAATGCTTCTAAATTGAGAGCAGAGATACTGTAAAGAAACTGACTAAGTGGTAAACATTGCTATCTGTAGCATGTTTTAATTTCTATGGATGTGTGCCACGATCTGTGTATGTTTCTTCCTCCTTCCCATTGTCTTGAAAACTTAGAAAATGTCTGATTTTATATTGTTTTTAGTAATAAGTTATAAGATGTTGGGAAACAATGAAAACACATGAGAATTAGAAGTGGAGAGTGGAGCAGATATTTCAAATACAGCTAACATTTTAGGATCATTATATCTTCCTTTTGTGCTTTTTGAGATTATGAGACCCAAAATGTCTGAAAAACACTTCTTTTTTTTTCTCCCCCCCGCAGTCTTTATGTAGGATTTTTATTACCACAATTAAATTGACAAATTCAATACTGTCTTCCATATCTGTCTTATATTTGCAAGTATACAAAGATGTTTAAAATCATACTACAGAAAAATGCTTTATAGCATATAATTTTCTGTATGTTTAAAAGGCATATTGCTTCTGAGCACTTGCTGTTCTTCATACATGAGTTCATTCCCCTCATATGAATAATTTGATGTGGTTTTCATGGGAGCATTGTCATGCAATGGACCAGTCATTCACTGAAAGCTGATATTGCTAGATCAAAAGCGGCAGTTAAGGTTATTTGCCTGGAGTACCCTGAAGCATGAAGGCCATACCTAAACTGCTCCTGGAGGTTGCTCCACAGGGTACCCTAGGGAATTTCTAATGGTCAGGATCAGTGAAATGACCTGTCTCCAAGCTTGCGATACAGGTAATATAGATTTGTAGTTTATAAGTTAGTTGTCAGAAAAGTTTCTGTGTGTTGTAGGGGCCACACCTTGTACGGGTGTAAACTTACTGTAGTATTTATGGCAGTCAGAAGTTAGACTTTACAGTAAGATGATTTTACTCTATGCACAACAATCTATATGATTTGGCTGGATGGCATTAGTTTAGTGCTAGAAGAAAAATACTACTAGCTACACTTACAAAAAGCTGTGCCTAATCTTTCATCACTGGTCTCTCACAAAGCACAGATTGAAATTTCCAAGTCAAGACAGAAGGGAAAATAGGCTGCTTTTACCTTCTGGATGTTAGTAGGTATGTGTCTAGTTCCCTTTTGAGACTGAAGCCATCCTAAGGCAGGTTTGAAAGCTCTTCTCTGTCAAATATATTTGAGCTTCATCCCATCAGTCATGCCCGAGGTATCTGATTTCAGCTGAGTCAAGGGAGGAAAGATGTAATGTTCAACTGCTTCTGGAGCTAAGATTTCTTAAGACAAAAATAATTTCCTGCCCCCTCTAGTCATGCATGTGGAAGATACAAGTCAGCGATGAATGGACAGAAGTGTGTCTGCATGCCTTACCAGAGTAACAGCACAGCGGTGTTGAATCTACCAGTTTCTGAGATAGAGAGTTCAACATAGTGGTACAAAACATTAAGCCACTAACTTCAACTTTCTAGGTATTCTAATTTCCTTGTATTGTAAAAACTATAACAGCAACACAATTTTGATGTTCTGCAGACGTCAGGGATGACAATTTGCACTATACTCTCTTTGTGAGACACACTCCCGACTAAAGGACTACAGGAGCTTCCCAACCCAAACCCTTCTACAGCCGTCAGCTTTCCTCTTGGAGTGCCCGGGGCCCGGGCGGTCGGCTCAAGCAGATGCCGCCGCTGGAAAATGTCCGCCGACGCCGGCACGCTCTATTGAGGCCGCTGTGATTGGCTGTTCTCCGCGCTGGCTCGGCTGCTACTGGTTGCTAGCCTAGCAGGATTCCGCTAGCAACCTCCGTGTCGGCACTGCGGCGCTGAGGAGGGGAGGGGGTTCGTGCCCCTTCCCCGGCAGCGTTGGGGTCAGGGAGCGCCGTAGGAGGGGTCCGTGGGGCGCTGCGGCTGGCCGGGGATCCTGTGCCGGTGGCTTTGGCCGCGGCTGAGGTGGGCGGCTCCGGGCTGCCCAGCAGGGTTCTCGCCCGGGGCTTGTCCTGTAACCGGGTGATCCCGTGGCTGTCCCCATAGTGCACGGCGTAGTCCCCAGCCTGCCATGGCTGCTATGTGGGGTGTTGTGAACGCTCTGGCTTGCGAAGAGCGGCACCCCCGCAGTTCAGGCCTACGTCCAGGTAGTTCTTGGGGTTCGGGGGCAGCAGAAAGCAATAAAACCCAAAGGCTTCCGGGCACTGACGGTCCTGCCCCGTGTATGCTGCCGGGCGGAGGAGCTCTGGTAGTCTCCGGAGAGCAGATAACCTGCGAGGACGTGCCAGAGCGATACCAACTAGGGGAGGTTTTGAGGGGATGAATGGGTGTGGGCAGCCTCTGAACCGCTGCTGCAGGCTGCAACACTGTAGTTCCTGAAAGGGAGAAACTCTCTGAGTGAAAATACAAAGAGGCACTTACTCAGCTGCTACTGTGAAATGTAGCTGAATTGCAAGTTTTACTTGCGTCAGCTAAAATAATGGTCCAGTTTATACACGCAAGAAATGGGTGAAGAACTGATAAATACCTAAGGCCCTGAATCCTTCTGTGTTAGAAATGGAGCTTGCACTACTACAATATGTGCTCTGTCATTTTCAGTTCTTGTAACAAGTATTTTGTTTTCAGAAATAAACAACTTTCCAGAAGTAGACTGGTGGAAGCAGTTAGTAAATGACTGTATTTTGAAATTGAGACATGAAATATGGCTTGTAAGAAACTATAAACTAGTGTATTGTTTATTGAGATTTATGTTAAGCCCAATATAAAGGTTATGCAATAAAAAGTATGAAATTGCTTACTCAGTCACCGGACACAGCTTACATAGACTAACAGTCGCCAACCGCAATCGCTTATCGCTTATGCAAACATAGCAGATGTTGCCTAAAGATAGCTGTAAGATGTTCCATGTGAGAAACTATAGACTAGTGTATTTTTTTATTAAGATATATGTTAAGCCAAATATAAAGGAACTGACAGAGATAAAACACAGCTGGCCAAGATAAGATAGCCGCAAGATGTCCCAGGAACTGGCAGAGATAAGACTAACAACTCCCTGCAAAGACATGAATGAGGGATCAAAGGAGGAAGACTTCTCACCTTGGTCTCATCGATCACCAGGAGGCAGGAAACTACCCCCTAACAACAACTGAAGCATGCGCGAAGTACTTCCATTATTTCATGAACAAAGAAGTAAAGATGTATAAAAAGGGGCTGTTTGAAACACTTAACACGGCAGTTGGCGGAGCGCAGACTCCCCTGTCGTCCAGCGCTGTCCTTGCTCATATTCTACTTGCTATAATTAATAAAATTTTAATTGGATTATGATCCGTTGTGGTCTCAATTTATAACATGGCTGAATACAGAAAAAAAAAAAAAAAAGGAGAAAATAAACTTCAGTTTTGCTTTGCAAATATCAATTGTAGGAAAATGTAATTGAATCTTTCCAGCTCTCTGGTGTTAAAGGAGACCAGGAAAGCAAAAATGGATTTTCATTTTACTTGATGTAGGCCAGCCACAAGTTTGCCTTCAGTATTCTAGAAATTAACTTGAAGGCTTCTAAATTGTATCTGACTCTCCCTTGAAAGACATGGAGCTAGGATTTTTGAAGAATTATTGCAGCATGGCTTGCTTTTATTTATTTTTTTTTTCCCCTCCCAGCTGTCTGTTCTAAAAGGAATACAGTATAAATCCAAAGGCTTTGTATTTGCTAATATCCCCTGATGCTGGAGAAATAGCTAGGTAGTTTGAAGGAGTTGTGCCTTTTTTTTTTTTAATCGCAAGAAAAGCTCTGCATTTAGTGGAATAGTTTTTGAGGTAGATAAATAACAATAGTTAATATGATACACACTTACTTCGAATTTTTTCTTAAGCATTTAGCTCTTCAACAGTTCATGTGCAGTATGGTAGGTTGAAGAAAATAAGGGGTAGCTAGAGATCAGAGCTTTACTGAGCTCAAAATTTTTAATCCTCCTCCTTCAGAAAATCTTTTAGATCTTTGGTTGTTGGTTTTGGTCTCTTTTTCTGTTGACGTTATTGCAGAAATTGTGTATACATATGTTTTTTGGAATGTCTGAGTTTTATATTGCTCCAGCAATTATGCCATATTGCAGAGTAGTTACGCTGATGCTGCTTCACTTTTGCACGCAAATAGTTGAAATGAGAGCACTGAAATGCAACTACTTATGACATAGATACCCACTACCAGTTTTCCACTATATAATGTGTCTGCATCTTTCCATGTAAATGATTCTGCTTCTCTTGTATTTGCCTATCTCTATTTCACTTGTCTATGTGCCTGCAATTACAGTGTAAGCATGTACATGTCTGCGTTTGTGGGCTTCTGTCTAAGTATGCGTTTATTTTATGAGAAGGATTTGTAAGGATTTACCAAAGTAGAAGCAAGCAATACTTTCTATAAATGTAGGTTGGGTTTTTGAGCAAATTGCACACACTCTGAAAATCCAGCATTTATGTAAAATTATAAAGCAAAGGGAACCTGATACATGCTTGATAAAAAACAGCAACCAAATAAGCAATACCTTAAAGAAATGTAATAAAAGGCTATAGTAAAAAAATCAAACCAAACCAAAAAAACAAAAAAAAAACCCAACCCAACAAAACAAAACCCAACTTCCAGAAAGAATTAATCTTAGCCTTTACAAATTCTTAATTCCCAAAACACTTGATATGCGTATTCTGTTGTATATACAATATACTAATTATTTGTTATTATAGTGCTGTGTATTATATTAGCAATACTGATATTATAGTATTCTGTATATTATGTAGTTATGTAATACTACACACGTGACACTGGTGCAATAATAATAATAAAAGCTGCTTCCACAGTTCTCATAGTTTCCTCGGATTTCAGGCATTTACCACTGCTTTTTTTGATTCATTATCTCCAGAGAAGTAAAAACACTCCAGTTTTCACTTGTAACACTGGCCAAGGTTAAAAACAGTCTTAGAAATAAGAATATAACAGCAGAAAGGTACAGAATGGGCAAGTATCACTCTCCTCAGATACCAGTTAGGCTTTACATAAGGTAATCTTTAGTTGTGGGAGCCAGCCAACTACCTTAACACTGTTCTACTCTGATAATTGCTTTTCAGAGGAGTGGCTCTAACTAGGTAAAAAGAAATCTAATTTTAGGAAACGCATTGTATCTTGACTGATTATAGAATCTTAGAATCAACTAAGTTGGAAAAGACCTTTAATATCATCAAGTTGAACCTCCAAATGCAGGACCCAGCACTTTGCCTTGTTGAACTTCATACCATTGGCCACAGCTCATTAATCCAGCCTGTCCAGCTCCCTCTGCAGAGGCTCACTGTCCTCCAGCAGATCAGCACTCCCACCCAACTTGGTGTCATCTGCAAGTTTATTGAGGGAGTACTCAACTCCCTCATCCAGATCACCAGTGAAGATATCAAAAAACATTGGCCCTCATACCGAGCACTGAAGGACACCACTAGTGACTGGTTGCTAACTAGATGTGACACCATTTACCCCAACTCTTTGGTCTCAGCCATCTAGCCACTATTTAACCCAGCAAAGAATCCACCTGTCCAGGCCATGAACAACCAGTTTTTCCAGGGAAACGCTGTGGAAGGCAGTGTCAAATGCTTTACTGAAGTCCAAGTAGACAATGTACACAGCCTTTCCTTCATCAACCAGGCAGGTCACCTTGTCATGGAAGCAGATCAGGCTGGTTGAGCAGGACCTGCCCTTCATGAATCCATGCTGACTGGGCCTGATGCCGCTGTTTCCAAAACATGCTGTGTGCACACAGGATGATCTGTTCCATGACCTTGACTTTCACATGCACTGAAATCAGGCTTATAGGCCTGTAGTTTCCAGGGTCTTCCTTCTGGCCTTTTTGTTGAGAGTTGTCATGTTCGACAACCTCCAGTCCTCTGGGACCTGCCTACTAGACCATTTGTAAATGATTGAAAGTGACTTGGTGAGGTCCTCTCCCAGTTCCTTCAGCACTCTTGGGTGACACCCATCCAGCCCTATAGACTTGATCCTTCTCTGTTTGTAAACAGCAAATCTAGCCATGCATCTCCCGTAGTTGTGTCACTAACCAGCTGGGTTAAAACGTTACCTTCCACACCCTCTAAGAACCTCCTGTATTGTTTCTGCTCTGCTGTATTATACTTTCAGCAGACAGCTGGTAGGTTGAAGCCCCCCACAAGAACAAGGGCTAGCTATCATGAAACTTCTCCCAGTTGTTTGAAGAATACTTCATCTATTGTTTCACTTTGGTTGGGTGGTCTGTAACAGACTCCTAATATCTGGCAAGTTTTTAGTAAGAATTTGTCATGTTATATGGATCCTGGGAGGAATACAGGGACAATGACTGAATGTGTAGGGATGGAGTTAAGAAAGCTAAGAAACAGTTGGAATTGAATTTGGCAAGGAATGTGAAAAATAAGGTCTCTTAGAGGTACATAGTCCAACAAAGACTCACCTGTTCGAGTGAGTCCAGAGGAGGGCCACAAAAATGGTCAGAGGGCTGGAACCCACCTCCTTTGAAGACAGGCTGAGAAAGTTTGGGTTGTTCAGCCTGGAGAAAAGAAGGCTTTGGGAGACTTCAATACTTAAAGGTGGCTTATAAGACAGGAAGACGCTTTAACAGTACCTGTAATGACAGGAGAAGGGGCAATGGTTTTTAACTGAAGAAGAGTAGATTTATAGTGCACATAAGGAAGTAATTTTTTATTGTGGGTGTGGTGAAGCACTGGAACAGGTTGCCTGGAGAAGCTGTGGATATCCTATTGTTGGAACTGTTCAAGGCTGGGTTGGACAGGCCTTTGAGCAAACTGGTCTAGTGAAATATGTCCCTGCCAAAGGCAGGTGGGGGGTGCAGATGATCATTAAAGGTTCCTTCCAACCCAAACAGGACTGGGCAAATTGGTTCACTTCTATTACCCCACAGAATCATAGAATAGTTAGTGTTGGAAAGGACCTTAAGATCATCTACTTCCAACCCCCCTGCCATGGGCAGGGACACCTCACACTAAACCGTGACACCCCAGGATTTGTCGAACCTGGCCTTAAACACCAGCAGGGATGGAGCATTCACAACCTCCCTGGTCAACCCCTTCCAGTGCCTCACCACCATCACAGGAAAGAATTTCTTCCTTATATCCAATCTAAACTTCCCCTGTTTAAGTTTTAACCTCTTACCCCTTGTCCTGTCACTACAATCGCTAATGAATAGTCCATCCCCAGCATCCCTATAGCCCTCCTTCAGATACTGGAAGGTTGCTATGAGGTCTCCACGCAGCCTTCTCTTCTCCAGGCTGAACAGCACCAACTTTCTCAACCTGTCTTCACACTGGAGGTGCTCCACCCCTCTGATTATCCTCGTGTCCCTCCTCTGGACTTGTTCCAACAGTTCCATGTCCTTTTTATGTTGAGGACACCAGAACTGTACACAATACTGGAAGTGAGGTCTCAGAGTAGAGGGGCAGGATCACCTCTTTCGGCCTGCTGGTCACACTCCTTTTGATGCAGCCCAGGATATGGTTGGCTTTCTGGGCTACAAGCGCACACTGCCGGCTCATGTTCATTTTCTCATTGACCAACACCCCCAAGTCCTTCTCCACAGGGCCGCTCTGAATCTCTTCTCTGCCCAGTCTGTAGCTGTGCCTGGGATTGCTCCGACCCAGGTGTAGGACCTTGCACTCATCATGGTTAAACTTCATGAGGTTGGCATCAGCCCACCTCACAAGTGTGTCTAGGTCCCTCTGGATGGCATTCTTTCCCTCCAGTGTATCAACTGAAAGATAGAGCTTGGTGTCATTTGCAAACTTGCTGAGGGCACACTCAATCCCACTGTCCATGTCACCAACAAAGATGTTAAACAAAACCAGTTCCAACACCAATCCCTGAGGGACACCACTCGTCACTGGTCTCTGGCTGGACATTGAGCCGTTGACCACAACTTTTTGTGTGCGGCCATCCAGACAGTTCTTTATCCACCCAGTGGTCCACCTATCAAATTGCTGTCTCTCCAATTTAGAGACAAGGATGTCATGTGGGACAGTATCAAATGCTTTGCACAAGTCCAGGTAGATGACATCAACTCCTTTACCCTTGTCCATCAGTTCTGTAGCCCCATCATAGAAGGCCACCAGATTGGTCAGGCAGGATTTCCCCTTAGTGAAGCCATGCTGGCTGTCAGCAAGCACCTTGTTGTTTTTCATTTGCCTTAGCATGCCTTCCAGGAGAATGTGCTCCAAGATTTTTCCAGGCACAGAGGCGAGATTGACTGGTCTGTAATTCCCTGAGTCATCCATTTTCCCCTTCTTGAAAATGGGGGTTATATTTCCCTTTTTCCAGTGGTCGGGAACTTCACCTGAGTGCCATGATTTTTCAAATATGATGGCTAGTGGGAAGGGGAAAGCAGCCCAGAAAGCCAACCGTATCCTGGGCTGCATCAAAAGGAGCGTGACCAGCAGGCCAAAAGAGGTGATCCTGCCCCTCTACTCTGCTCTTGTGAGACCTCACCTGGAGTATTGTGTGCAGTTCTGGTGTCCTCAACATAAAAAGGACATGGAACTGTTGGAACAAGTCCAGAGGAAGGCCACGAGGATGATCAGGGTCTGGAGCACCTCCAGTGTGAAGACAGGTTGAGAAAGTTGGTGCTGTTCAGCCTGGAGAAGAGAAGGCTGCGTGGAGACCTCATAGCAGCCTTCCAGTATCTGAAGGAGGGCTACAGGGATGCTGGGGATGGACTATTCATTAGCGATTGTAGTGACAGGACAAGGGGTAAGAGGTTAAAACTTAAACAGGGGAAGTTTAGATTGGATATAAGGAAGAAATTCTTTCCTGTGATGGTGGTGAGGCACTGGAAGGGGTTGCCCAGGGAGGTTGTGAATGCTCCATCCCTGGCAGTGTTCAAGGCCATGTTGGATGAAGCCTTGGGTGGGATGGTTTAGTGTGAGGTGTCCCTGCCCATGGCAGGGGGGTTGGAACTAGATGATCTTGAGGTCCTTTCCAACCCTAACTATTCTATAATTCTATGATTCTACTACAGAAGAGGGAAAGTACACTTCCCTCCCTGGGCTTGCTCCTCAAATGCAGAAAGAGGAAAAAAAAAAAAAAAAAACAAACAGGCAGCTGCTGCCATTTAATACCTGAAACGAGTTCCTTCCAACTGTCTGCAAGAGCAGTGATTATGCCACTCTTATGTCATTCAGAAACTAAACCAATTGAAAAAGGATTTTTAACTGCTTTCCCTGTGCCTTTTGTGCTGGTGGATTTTGAAACAGTTACTCATGTAGTCAGAAAAGAAAATGGCTCATTTACACAGCAGGGAAATGATAGTTTTCCAAGGAGTAAGGAATCTTGCCTATAAAAGAAATAGAAATCATAATAATTTTTGATACATTGAAATCTACTAGTTAACAGTGATCTCAGGTCTCTTAGTCTTGTTTGTATTTATATGTATGTACTGTAAGTATTGAAAATACTTCATGGTAAATACACAGTACTAAGATGAGGTTCTATATTCAGCATGTGAATTTTCCTTTGTGTTTTTTTTTTAACTTTCATGATTTAAGACTAAAATACATTATAACGAGGCAATAGCAGCAATAAATACTGTTCAAAATGCTGTTTGTAGATGTGATCAAAACATAGAACAAAGAATTGGAAACTTTCAAACTTTATTCCTCACCTCTCTTTTTTAGGTAAGCAACTTCTCTGTTTCCTCCCATGTTATTACCTAGGGAGGATGACTCTTACAAGCCTCACCAGGTTGTTGTCAAAATTAATTATAATGTTTGAAAAATGCTTTGAAGATAAAAAGTGCTAGGTAAATGCTAAGTAGGAATTTTTATTCTGCTGCAGTCAGAATAATGTTAAAGAGAATGTCAGCTTCAAAGACTTTGCTGTCAGATCTAGAGGGTCACGGGATGGATGAAGGTTATTTAATTTAATTTCAGCACATACTGAAATTAAAATAGTCAGTATAATCCTTTCTTTAATCCAGTTAATACTGGGATGTTTATATTTTATATAAGTATTTAATAATTTTTTGTTATATTATTTTTGCAAAATGGATGGATATACAAAATCTGCTAATTAGAGACAGTAGAAAATAGCATCCAAGACAGATGCTGGAGGGAAAGCAATTGTTGCTTAAGTGTTAGGGAAATCTATGTTGGTTGGTTGGTTTGTTTTGGTGGGGCTCAAGTTGTTGTAACTATGTTTTGAATAAAGTATAGGTAAAGGAAGAAGTGAAAAGCAGGAGGAAAAAGGTTGAACTGGAGCTTAGATGTCAAGATCCACAGTTTGTACAATCCTTAAACAAGAAGTCAGAAGCTATTAGTGTTCAGGCTTTATATTAAACGCACTGTAGTGATCTTATCTAGTGAGAGATCTAATATGCTCCCCTCACAAATTTTTAAAAAATATGTTATTCAATTCAACTTGATTCAGCTTTGGTTTTCATTTTAGTTTCATTAGAGATTTTTGTTTTAGTTTGATTTATTTTACAATTCATGTAAGTCTGTTAAAAGTAAACCTTCACTTTATCTCTCTGAAACTTGCACAGAACTGAGAAGATGGGACATTTCTACAAGCTTGAGCTTTAACATCTTGGTTCGTCATCACTGGTACATTGAGAAGCAGTTCTGAAGCCTTGGCCCCCCAAAATCATGTTCCCTCAAATTCTAAAAGCACCTCAGCCTCTAATGGCACTGTATTTTGGATTTGAGACAAGTAATTATGTATTTTAAGAACTGAAAAGGCATTTCTTCAAATAAATTACTTCCATTAAGAAATGTAGTTATTCTGTAACCCCATTCTTTATCTTCTTTTTTCTTTTTTTTTTTTTTTCTTCGATAGTTGTTTCTTTAGGCAATAAAGATGTGAAAGTATTGGGTTTAGTATTTAAGCATGAATGGTCCAGGGCCCTTATTTTTTTGGTTGACTTATGGGAGTTCTCATTATTTCATAGGGTTCAAGAATATAAGCGGAATCTGTGTAATTGGCAGTTGGGGCAATGCATGTTTCATGAATATAAACATCCTAGGGGACATATGGTATCTATTGCTGGAACAAGACCACTGATTTAGCTATATTTTTACTGCCACATTTAGGGGCATGAGTTGTCTTTGTTTCAGAGGCTGAATATTTACAAGTAGAGAGTCTAATAGTATAGAGTAAAAATAGCAGAAATATTGTCGTAAGTAGTAATTAGAGGTACTAAAATGTATACTTATGAATGCAGCTTTGTAAGAAACCTGAATCCAGAAACATAGATTCAGAAGTGAATTAGACAGTCCCCTGGCTGCTGATGACTTGCAAGCAGTTCAAGTCCAGTTCCTGTACCACATTTACTCATTTGCTACATGGAAAGGCTGTGCACCCACAAAGGCTTTTCATTACTCTTAGCCCATGGTATTAGGAGAAAGTAAGACTGTATGTTCCTGAAGCTGACCTTTCTTGAAGATCCTGATGCACAACCAAACTTAGCCTCTAGGAGAGATCCGAGACCTGTTATTTGCAGAGAGAAGATGCTCAGTTTCAAGAGTTCTACCTGTACCTGCCATTCGGTGCTGTGTAGTACAAATATAAGATTTTGTGGGTCCTCCAAATGTGAAGACCTTGTTGCATTGCTTTTAAAGCTGGGAAGGAATGACTGTAGATATCTTTGTATTCAGCTATGGATTTAACTGCCCACATTCCTGGTTATACAGGGAAGGGTATTTACTTTCTACCCATATAAAGTTTTCCTAACTACACCTCAGAATTTAAACTTTGGCTTAAATGTTGAGACAGTAGAAAAGCACTTTTAATGTGTAAAACACCTTCGATCAGTAGTTCTCTGAAACAGTTTGATGGACTGTTAGTAGCGAATTGGCCTCCAATTACAAAATACCTCCTGTTAAAATTAAATATTGCTGTTTTATATATGGAATGAAGTGCATTTGGGACAGTGGTATGAAAAGGGTATCAAAGAAACCCTCAGTATAATCCTTAGTTTTTGTAAGTTAGTTTCACACTGAAAAAAAAAAAAAAAGTATTTCTCATGACTGGAAGTTTGGTATCAGATACTCAGTAGCTCTGTCTTGTAAAAACTAGTACATTCTGTATAGAGAATCTAAATTACTAAGTGGTTCTTCAGTAGAGTTTGTAGAGCTGTTGGGTTTTTTTCCAGCAAGGGAATTGCTGGGCTTAGCTTCCCTCATCTAACAGTTGTTACCTTCATTTCCTTAGTTGGGAAAGAATTCTCAAGGATTGTCTCTCAAAAGTCAGGTTCCAAGTAGTACTCATCTTTTCATCCTGTCAGGAAAAAACTCTTTCTCTACCTTATGCCAGCAGCAACTAGTTCTGAGGCAGATCTGTTCCACACCTTTCCCCATATGATCTTGCCTTCTTTATTGCATGTTGATCTCCTTTTGTCAAAACTGGTCTTAGACTGCAGCAGTTCAGCTTTGAGGCTTACAAGCTGATTGCATTTGGTACATAGATGTATGCCCTGAGACTTACTGAATGCAATCTTTACTTTGCCTTAACCACACCGCACTCAGAGTAGTCTGCTGTTAATACTGGACCTACATAAAGAGTTGATGATTTTGCATTGAATCCTTATACGCATGTTCTGCGTTCAGCTGTAGCAGTCCTTTTTTAAAAAAGCTTCTTTTAAATTTTTCACCTCCCTTAATAACTGTATTTTCCATTTAATTCACAACTTCTTTATAATTTTTTTTTTCTTCATTGTTACTCTATGTACTGTCTACGAGGTTAGTTGCAGAGAGGGTTATTGTACCTGAAAAACACGTTCAGTCTGGTTCACTACAGCTTGTTTTAACTGAATCACAGAATCATAGAATATCCTGAGTTGGAAGGGACTTATGAGGATCATCCAGCCCATCTCCTGATTCCACGTAGGACAACCTAAAAGTTAAACCCATCTGTCTAACAGTGTTGTCCAAATGCTTTTTGAAGACTGACATGACTGCTTCCCTGGGGAGCTTGTTTCAAGTGTTCGAGCATCCTCTCAGTGAAATCTTTTTCTTAATTGCCTCCTAACCCACTGGAGTAAGTCGAATTACATCCTATTACTGAGTTAACCTCCTGATATGTATATACTGTTAGGGTTACACATAGCCTTGTATGAGACTTTCTTTTCACTTGTCTGTCCAAAGTGGAATCCCTAAGTTGGAAGTCTGGGTTTATTCATTTCGCTGTTGGAATTTTCATGCTTCCTGCAGCTGATAGGCTGGGCTTTGAGTTATAATTCAAATGTTTTTGTGAACTCAGAACATGATGATGCAAGCAGCTTTGGGGATTTTTGGTTATGTCTGCATGTTGTTGTGGGCAGATGTGACCTTAGTTTTGTGCACTGCATCTGTCAGTCATTTGTGCTGTTTTCTTCTATGAACATGAGGCAGTTACGCTTGAAGTGTCACAGAAGGACAGCATAATTATTTAGTCATTGAAGACTGACAGAAAAAATATATTTAGGAATTGTGTTTTAGATAAAATTCTCCCCTTGCTTATACCTTCAACTTGTTTTCCAAGTACCTTCAGCATCTCTCCTGCATTTCCACCTAACAGGAGCAGAAGGTCCTGCTCACAGCACAGTCTCTGCTGTGTGCATTTTCTGCAGGCAGTGGCAGTCACTAGTAAATCTCGTCCACATTCAGAGCAAATACCAGCTGTCCTTCGTTGTTCTCTGAACCAGCTGGATGCAAGCCAGCTCTAAACTGGAAGCCATGTAGCTGTGTTAGCATGGTGCTGAGCCTGAGTGCCACAAGAGCCTGAAAATCCTGTCTCCCAGCAAGGCTTATTAGCTCAAACTCAGTGCCATGTTAATTGTACGTTGGCATCTTCTGGTCTGCTGCTGGTTTGCATCCAGCCAGCCTGGAGTGCAGTCAAAGCCAGTAGCAACCGCCTGTAAAATACCATGTAGTTATAACCCATGGTTCTTTCCCCAGCAGCTGGCCTTCTTTTTCCTACATCCTCTTTAAAATTGGTCTGCAAATAGGCACTAGAAGCTTTGTGCTTAAACGTTTATTCCCCCAAGGAAGTGGCTCTTAAAATGTCTGGAGCCAAGTAGGGAGTATTTTGCGATAAATATAATGTTGATAAATAACCCCAGCTGTTTCTTCAAGAATACTTATCTATCATTGCCTTTCATGTTTGATGCTGTAACTGTTTTTTTTTTCTAGTCGTCTGTATTCGGGTGAAAAAATCCCCATATTGTTAGTGTGTGTATATATATATATATAAATAACTTAAAAAATTCATATTAAAAGTCAAACAAACTCTAAACTATATTTACGCTTCTGTGCATCCCAGAGATACATTTTTAACTATTACATGACATTCTGTGTCATGCTACATTTTACTGGTATAACATTTCTTAATTAACTTCAGAGTTGAAGATCTCACAACAGCAATTTTCAGGTATTTTGTAGTTTATTGTAGCTATAATATTTATTATTGGCATATTAAGAGAAAGCAGGAAGCCTAAATAATAGCTGCTTTATGGGCATCTTTTAACTGTGATATTACAAAGATTGTTAAAGTAAAAACTCTGTTCAGAACTTGAACTATAATTTGCTTTGAAGACACTCCTGGACACTGAGTTAACTCATAATTCTAAATGTCTGTTTCTGCATTTCAAACAGCATAGCTTACTATTGATGAAATAGCCACAAGGTAATTTTTATATTTCATCAATGGAGATCTTATCATAATATCCAAAAGGCACATACTGTGCTGCCATCTGCTTATTTTTTTCTTATTGAACTAAATGAGACCAAACTCTTTACAAAATATTTTAAAATATTTATTAACACTGAATGTCTGTGCATGGTAAATGTGGTTTCATTTTTAGCTTACAAAATGTTTTTCACAGAAAATGTCTTTGATAATTATGTTTTATACTCTTAACTCTTAAATACAGTGTGCTTTGCGGGTTTTTTTTTTGTTTGTTTGTTTGTTTGTTTGTTGCTTGTTTTACAACATTACTTTTGTTTTTAATTTGCTTTATTTGACAGAAACAAACACATATTGAAAAGTGGGAAGGAAAAAAAAGCCCATGCCAAAAACCCCACCAAATGTCAAGGACAGAATAAATGAAGGCTCATGAGACAGGGGGAGAAAAACTTGCACAACATAGGACACAGTAACTAACACCTTTGTTCATGAGATTTCTACTAGGAAAAGAAGGACTCAATATATATAAATGTGATGACAGATTAAAAGACCAACAATTTGACTGCTTTCAAATCATATCTGCAGAAATCAGTCCACCAGAACTTCTCTAATGAACTGGCATTTTACTTTCCAAACCTTCCACACCTCAGCAACATCTGAGGATTTTATTGAGGACACGCTATTTTTATTTGGTGTTTAATGGCTAACTCAGAAACATGCCTTCTTCCTCACCACCCAAATGAATAGTGTCTGCTTCACATCCTTTTCTCTTGTAACCCATATGAAAAGACAAACTTATGATTCACCATCTCTCCTTGAACAAAAAAAAGGTTTCTTTTGTCAGATAGATAGCTAGCGACTTAGCGTAAGGTACAGAAGACTGTCTGTTCTAAAGAGTTGATTTTCTGACTTACTACTGGAAAATATACTTTGGATTCATTACACAGCTTTGTGGTTTGTTCTGACATTTGTATAGATGTACACAGTAAAAAGAAAAATAAGCCCAACATTGATAAGCTTAGCATCTGACTGCACTTCAGAGTAAGACTGAGGCTATCCATTTCAGAAAGAGGTTTAGTTTTGGTGTGCATCAAAAAAACCCCAAACATAATGGTATGGTGCAGTAGGCACATTTCCTTATTAAGACACATGAAGTATTCATAAATTTAGTTCAGATTTTTGTGTTCAACTAAACCAACAGAATACCACTCCTAACACTTTACCATAGAGAATTGTATTAATAACCTTAAAATGATCTCCAGAATCATAGTAGGTTCTTCATGTTGTTTCAAATTCAGGTTGTATTCTGCTATTTGCATCTACTGCTGTATTGAATGTCCTAGAACTTCTGTTTAAATCAAGCAGATGAGGCTTAGGTCTTAGAGGAGACTCAGTGGAACAACAGGTGGATACTGTGGGGTGTCTTAAATGGTACCAAGTAAGAATGTGTAGGCAGCTGAATTGCATGCTTAGTGACCAAATGCATGGTAAATTCTTAGCTGCTAATAGGAATGGTCAGTGGCAATTGTGATCATTGATTTTCAGGAATTAACAAAATTATGGGGTAGGTTTGTGGTTTGGGTTTTTTGTTTGTTTGAGTTTTTTATTTTTTCTCCCCCAGGGTAACTATCTCTATTTATTCATCATGTTATAGTTGTAGTGAAACCATCCTGTAATTTCATTTCTGATCACATGCATCTTTCAGCTACAAAGATCTGTACAAAGAAACAAGTTTATGTTGAGGCCTTAAAAACTCACTTTCTTGTCAAGTACTAGCAAATAAGGCACATAGGGTAGTCTACTTTTGCATAGTGGAAACCAGGAGGGTAGTAAGTGCATACTTTTCTGTTCCACCAGTGGTGTCTATTCAGACAGCTAAAGCTGTATTATTTCTGCTTTTTCCAAGTCTGAGCTTGGAATCACAAGCTGTCATAACAGTTTATTATTGCTCAGATGGATACTTGGATTGAAAACATGCACCTGTTTCAAAATTACTCTCCAGTGATTTACAGTGCTGAAAACCTGATGTGATATCCTTCATCACTGTCTTGATAAAGCAGGGTTTTTTTCTGTGTGGAAACATTTGGTTTTTCCCATTAAAAAAACAAAAAAAACAAAAAAAACCAAACATACACACACACAAAAAAAAATTGTTCTACAAGTACTAATTTTAGTGGGGATCAGACATTTTTAAAGCCAAGAAATAGAGACCATTACTCCCTGTTTCTCACTTAATTAAGCAACTATACCTCCTCTTTCTTCCTTCCCTCAGTTAATCAGCTTTACTTCTACTCTTACCTAGTCAGGGCTTTCTTACATAAATCTTGTCAAATTACAAGGAAGTAATTTGGGTCCAATTCACTGTGATCCTTGTTTTGCACCTTTCACTTTACAAAAATTTAATTTTACTTTCCTCGATTTATTTTTTCATTTTTAAGTGCTGAGCAATTATGTCACAAGAATTACTAAGGTTCTTCGCTCTTTATGGTCTCCCATCATGAACCTGGGTTATTTCTTGGCTGTGAGCAAGGTGTTGGATAGTCTGCTCTAGGGATCTCATGAGTTTTCCAAACACCTGTGCATTCGCTTACACTATTTTTCTGAGGAAATAATATCCTAATTCTATAGCAGATTTTTGAGAGTCAGATCTTCTAGGGATCTCATACTTTCAAAACTTCTAAAAAGGCAGGAAATCTGGTTTCCTGAGGCAGCATTAAAGGTGTTAATCTTGTAAAAGCCTGTTCACTAGTTAATAGTAATTTCACCCTGATTGTTTCTAATCAGTTCTTCCTCTAAATTTACAAATTTATTCAGCAGCTCTGTATCTGTACCAGTAATGATGCTCTTAGTGAATAATGAAGCATTCAGTAATGAAAGCTCACAAAACATTTGATTTGTTTCCTGTTGTGGTTTATACTTGTTTGTTTTGTTTTATTTGGGTTTGGTGGGTTTTTCTTTGTTTTGTTGGGCTTTTAGTAGGATGACAAGTTATGGCAACAAATTTTTCTCCTAAGGCTTTTCACTTACTGTAATTGTAGAATCATAGAATAGTTAGGGTTGGAAGGGACCTTAAGATCATCTACTTCCAACCCCCCTGCCATGGACTCCCCACACTAAACCATGCCATCAAGGGCTCTGTCCAGCCTGGCCTTGAACACCACCAGGGATGGAGCATTCACAACCTCCCTGGGCAACCCCTTCCAGTGCCTCACCACCATCACAGGAAAGAATTTCTTCCTTATATCCAATCTAAACTTCCCCTGTTTAAGTTTTAACCTCTTACCCCTTGTCCTGTCACTACAATCGCTAATGAATAGTCCATCCCCAGCATCCCTGTAGCCCTCCTTCAGATACTGGAAGGCTGCTATGAGGTCTCCACGCAGCCTTCTCTTCTCCAGGCTGAACAGCACCAACTTTCTCAACCTGTCTTCACACTGGAGGTGCTCCAGACCCTGATCATCCTCGTGGCCTTCCTCTGGACTTGTTCCAACAGTTCCGTATCCTTTTTATGTTGAGGACACCAGAACTGTACACAATACTGGAAGTGAGGTCTCAGGAGAGCAGAGTAGAGGAGCAGGACCACCTGATTAGGATCACCTAATCTCCCATCCTGGTTGCTAAAACTGTAAAACTGCCCCATATTGCTTGCATTTTTATCTGGTAAGTAGTATATGTTTCTGTAAAAGTAATATCCTCAAATTCATAGGAAGTAGGTGGCCAGCATTGGGGGTAGGAGGTATTGTGTCTGAGTAAATTATGGTAAAATATATTTTTACATTTATCTTTACAGTTAATGCAGGTGTTGTTTATTCAGCTTCCCTCCTCCTTGTTCCCTTCATAAGTGTACATGAATGCAGTCTGTGAAAATACAATTTTCAACCCTCTCATTTTTTCCAGATCCTACTCTTATAAGCATTTGAAAGAAATATGAACTGTAAGACTGAGAAGGTCTTTGTGATAATTTAGGATAATTTCTGCGTGGAGAGTTTCTGTGTACCAAAGCATTGCTTAAGTATTTATGATGTATTGCATATTGTTAACAAAAAAAAATCTCCATTGAGAAATATTTTGTGACACTTTAAAGAAGTTCAGTCTTTTTGTGCATCTTAGAGATAAAAAGTATAGTTAGTTTGTAAGTTAAGCTGACTTCTTCATGTTTCCTGGGGGGGGGGGGGGTACCATTTGTTATTATTAATTAAAACTATAACATTGTTAGAAACTTTGAATATAGTTTTGTTTCTAATGACAGAACAGAACTGAAGGGGATTATGGAGTTTACGGTGATGTGTGGTTCTTGTTCCATCAGCTAGTGCTCCATATTACAATTTCATGAAGTCTGGAGAAAATCCAAAGCTTTATTAAAAGCCTGAAATAAGAAGTAAAATGGAAGAAAATGATGCCATAAGAAGATACTAAATGTAGTAGAAAGTGAGAGAAGAACTGGAGTGCATTATGATCTTTCCCACATTATGACCCCAGTTTCCTCTAACTAGACAGCTGGGACCTGTAGACACTGTCAGTCCAACTCCTCCTGCTTCAAGCCTGAAGTTATCTGAGACCTCGAAATTAAAAATTGTGAACACAAAATAGGGCATGCAAAATTAATGTTTAGCATCTAAACAGATTCTTAACTTGTTATATGCTGCTTCTTTAATTCTTTGAATGCTATGAATTTAATGTTGCCAGGTATCTTGTGCCCTTCCAGATGATCAAATACAGCAAACCACAAGCCTCTGAAAACAAATAAGGAATTAAGATACAGGATGGTACTACCTGTAATCTGTCCCTTCCAGAGCCAGAAAGTTGTCATTGGAGTTACCTGCATACAGTCTGCTAATATTCATTATGTTAGACATATCTGTATAGCTTGTAGAAGGAGAACCCAGAAGAATTTAGCAGCGGGGGGGGGGGGGGGGGGGGAACTGCATGTTGGTGATCTGGGCAGCTTGGCTGATCTTTTTGTGACATGAAGAATTCAAATGGCCTTTTGACCCTTTCAGGTTATTAAAGCCATCCCCATTTTTCTTTTGATAAAAGGGAAGAAAAGTACATATTATTTAAAAGGACAAGTGAAGTTCTTACTGCAGAGATGGTGAAGTGGGATACTAAATAAATGAATATACTATGCTTAAGAGTCTCATAGAACTAGGAGGGAGTAAGAATGAGTTTGACAGAGAAGCTAGAGAACCATTAACTTTCCCTACTATATTATATACTGAAAGTTAGCCTTCACCGTAAATCTCTAAAAACAGTCTGATTTTTTCCAAGTAAAATTATGATACTTCTCTTCCCAGTTATCTTAAAACAAAATAAAAGCAAATATCAGTCATCTGTGGTATTATTAGTATGCCTGTAGTTCATTCCTAGAATATTTGGAAAGATTTTTACTGAGAAGGCAGGTTGAGTAACAAAGGCATTACTCACACAAGCAAGTTCAATCTCATGAAAACTGGACATCTTTAGATAGCTTATGTTTGCATTTTGAAAACGAATGAGTGTTTTAGCACCAGTTAGTTACTGAAACTGGTAATTCTGGAGGGTATGACACACAGCTACATCCACATATGAGGGGTGCATATGTGATTTTAAGCAAAGGTTATATTATGCGAACCCCTTCTTTGAAAGATTCATGTTTAGATCTCCAACCAACATAGCAAATTTCTAACTACTTGAAATTATCAGCAGAGCCTAGATAAGCAGAACTTTGGCTCAGAAGTCCTTGGCATTTGCTAGCCTTTTAGTTTTGTTTCATGAGAAGTAGTTTATCCTGGTGAAGTTAATGGAAGGATAATTTGTGAAGGCGTACAGAGTTCCAAAATTGCCATCTACAATTTGTGAATTTCCTAAGTCAGATCTTTGGAACTGGGGAGGCTACAGTTGGAAGGTATTGCTGTATAATTATTATTTTTTATATATCTTTTCCTGAACATTCCCTTTCTCAATTCTTACAGCTATAGCACTGGACTAAATGGGCCTTTGTCCTCATCCAGTACCATAGATTTTTTTAAGCGTATGGATTTTTCAGAATAGCTGATCTTTAAACAGTAAGGACCTCTCAAACTTAATTCTAACAAAACAGGTATTTTGTCATGACGCTGTTCTGATTCTGCTGAAATCCACAGGAAAAAGTTGCTTCACTGATGCCCCCCACTTAGAATCCTAATAAATAAGCGATACGTTTGGCAGTGAGTGCTTTTTCAGTCTCAGTGACTGGTGTTAAAATAAGAGATGGCCTCCAATCAGGGAGATATTTTTAGTTAAAAGAACTGCTGTATGAAGTGAGGTTTTCAGCACTATAGTGTCAGATGCAAATCCGTATTGATTCTGACCTCTCTACATTATACATCTTGCTGATCAACTCTGATAGTCCTGCTCTGTCAGACACTGGAGCACACAGTTCAGAATAAATAGACCTGTCAGAGCAGGTTTCCACCATGATTGGATCAAAGGCCTCAAAGTCATTCTACAATTTCTTCACTGTAAAAGTCCTCTCAGTGTCTGTTCAGCTTCACAAACGGAAGTTCAACATATCCTGCTATGCACTAACATTTCAGTTTTACTTGTTGATTAATGTTTTCACTGATGCTTTCTTGATCATCCTCCAGTACTTTAAGTAATCTGTTAAATTAACATGCTTTTTAAGAAAAGCATTCCTTCTTAGCTCCTGATCAACTTCTTTTGCAAAGAGCACAATTACATGTTATGTAGTATCTATATGGCTGCTCTGAAAGCCCACCAGCTAAGGTTTGTGAATACTGAACAATTTGGTTCTTACGATTCTGTAGACATGAAATTAAGATCACATTCTTAAAACAGAGGTGGTGTCACTTTCTTTCAGCTTCAGAGAGATTTGCTATTCAAGCCTCAGGACCATTTTGCATTTCAAAGACGTGTGTGTGTGTGTGATTTAAAATGCTATCCCTCTCAAAAAACAGGCTGGATTAATTCATTTGGTCTCTTATACAACAGCCATGGCTTTCTTAAGCTAAAAAAGTCATCTGATCATGACATGTCATTTAATTAATGTCATCTAGGTATATGCAGGCATCACCGCTGGTCTGTAGATTTTTGTGCCTAATCTAGCTAAAAAATGTCTGTTCTCTGAGCAAAGGAAAGATATGTCCATGGTGTGAAAGTAAGTGAACAGATAAAAGCGAGTGTAATTATAAAATTAAAACAAAAAAAGTGATAGTTTTTTGTTTGCTTGTGGTTTCTTCTGTTCTCTCCACACCACTTAAGAAAGTGAAAATAAGTCCTTCTTTATGGTGCTCAATGACAATTACATTTTATTTCCTCTGAGTTTTCCTTAGGGTTTTGAGGGAACCTCTGTTCCCCTGCTTAGCTTCTTCTGAAAGAGATGGTATCAAGTGCATACCCAGAATATTTCCATCGTTTCCTTCATTGTGTGCAACAGGCAAATTGATGGCTGTTGTTTTTTTTCCCTTCAGTTGCTGTGTGGATCTTTGTAGAGAATGTCTAGAGTGTTTTGGTGGGGTTTGTTTGCTTGTATGTTTTGTAGCGTGCTTTGATTACCTGACAGTGTCAGGTAGTGCATGGATATACAGCTTTCCCATCATACTTGGATCAGCAAAGAAGTGGGATGGCTGCTTTTACCTGCTGGGTTTGGTTTTGGTATTGTTTGTTTTGTTTTGGGTTTGTTGGTGTGCTTGGTTGTGAGGTTTTTTTTTTATTTCTCTGTTTTGGTTTTGTTTTTCTATCAGTATTCTGTTATTCTGTAGTAAATTCACTGTAGAAAAAGGTATTTTTTCCTGTTACGACATTATAATCTATGTTTGGATGGTGTAGGCACTCAGGAAGCAAATTCGGTGGAGTATGTTAGGGTGACCATGCAGCACTGCTGTAACTTACAACCTTAAGTACTCTCAGGCATTCTAGGTAATAGCAGTCCTGAATTCAGAGTATCAGTTTGATCTCCCTTGAATTATACTTTCTGTGCTGTGACTCCCACCTTACACCAGTGTCCTAAAGTCATACATAGAGCCATCTGGGAAGACAGATATTTAGCAGTCCCAAAATTCGCACCTTTTTTGGATAACTGACCTTTGAAAAGAAAAGGTGGGGTTTCTTTGGAAAGAAACTGCATATGGATGTCAGCAGCCCAGCTCTTGGAGTATAGGAAGGAAGCTGAGCAATTTCCCAATAAATTGATTCATCCTCCACACAAATACAAAATTTTAAGGCCACTTCAAAAAGCAGTGATCATCATTATTTTGAATGCTGTAAAGTCATTTGAGATTGGGAAGATGTGGGGTTCAGCATAGCTCAGAATGAGATGGTTATTTGGCATAACTGAGAGCTTCCTAAGATATAGGGAGGGTAGCGAGCTTTCACTTTTGTTTACATACCTAGCAGAATGCAATGAATAGGCAGTTCGAAATAATATCCTGTACAGGCCATACAAAAGGCCTCATCGTTTACTCTTGTGAATGTGTATAAGCACAAAATTCTGTTAAAAACGGTTAAGAAAATAGCGAAGTTAATTTTTATTTCTGATGAGTCCCTCTTCTATTTGTGCTTGCTTACTTGTTTTGCTGTTTAGGCAAAACAGTGGATTCTAGTAGTTGAAGCTTTTTTAACTGCTCTCCACTCAACCCACTCCAGTGAAGCCACGCATTTCCTTACAGGAGGGCTTTGCCTCTTTATTACTTGCTCTGTTGTGAGCAGCAGCCCATGGAAAGGACTAGAGTGAACCATATAAAATCATTACTATTAATGGGCTCAGAAAGCACAGTCCATGAAAATACACTAGTTCAGCTTGGGGAAAAAAAAAAAAAAAAAAGGAAAAAAAGTAGAAGTTTTACCACACCTCATTCAAATGATGAATGAAAATGCTGAACCATTTCTACAAGACAGATGAACACTCTAAGCTGAAGAAGGTTGTTCAGGCAGACTGCATCAGTGAAACCTATGGTTATGAAAGATGACTGCAGTATCTTTTCTGTATCAGTATTAATGATGCTTAAAATGCATTCCTGAATCTACACATCTGCTTACACATATAGATAGATTTGAAGGCATGACATGCTTTGTGGGCTTTTTCTTTAACTAATAGATTAGTAGAAGTGGCTGCCATAGTTCAGCTTCATAACTTCACTAATGTAAATTGTAAAAGTTTGGTTATAGTTTAACAAATGTTCCTGTCTACATCAAATCCTCTGAACTGTAATAATTTTTATCTAGAGATGTGCCAAAGTGCTTGAGAATAATTTGGGCAGCTGGTGAACTCTTACCCACTAGTTCACAGACAGAACTTTCACCTCTTCCTTTCATTTCACTTCGGTGAATTTGGCTAGAAAAGTTGATAGCACAATGGGGGAGAATTTGCTTCTCTGAAATACATTATTTACTTTTACAGTGCAACAGTAAACAATGGTTAATCACATGTGTGCTGACATACTTACATGGTATGCTATTGAACTGCTGTGATGGTAATATAATACCACAAAATATTATTATTTTATTAATATATGGTTATTATTAAAATATTATTTTTAACTGATTAAACTCATGATTAACTGATCTGAGTGACCTATGCTTTAGTATTTTCTTGGTAGGCCAATTCTGGATGACTTTCTGAATGGCAGAGCTCAATGACTAGTAGAAATACTATGAGAACTAGCAGCTTGGGAAGTGAACACAAGAGGCAGAATGAAAAATTTCCCATTCTGTGTCCTATTGGTGTTCCCAGACCTCTACCCAGAAGAATTATTGTTGTTACGAGTACATGGTAATTAAGTCTCAATTTAAAGTATTTTTCTAGTCTCTAACATTGTCTTTTAGTGATTTGTTGCTCATTGAAATTTGTGAAAATCAGTAGCATTATCTGCTTCATTTTGTAATAGTAATACAGCATTAATCCTTCCAATAAATACTTCAGCTTGTCAAAAGAGTTTTAAAGACTTGTGGATGGATACTTATATTAAAGAATTAAGAGCATGCATGAAAGAATACTTTTACCTCTTCTTTACTGTAGAAGCAGATAACTTGCAAAGGCTCTTATGAATGAAACGTGTACCCTTTTGTAGAAATTAGTCTAATGCAAGAATGTTCTGCTGCACTGCACCCTCTGCAGTGTGTGGGCTAAAGTATGCTTTGTATTGGGAGTCTCATCAATGTCTTGACAGTCTAATCAAACTCCTACAAACATTCATCATTATTCTGAACACAATGATACTAACCTAAAATTTCAACCCATTCCCAGGAATGATCCGTTTAATAGCGCCATAAAAAAGATTTCTTGTTTCTACACTTCGGTGTTATGCTCCCCTTTCTGGAATGCTCTTATGGCAAGCTGTGAGCATTCATGTTCTTTTCTGGAAGGACAATATTGCTGGTGGGGAGTTTTCTTTATCCTCAGACTTGCTCCTTTTGGGGTTGCTTTTATATGATTTTCCATTGCTAACACTTCTTTTCTTACTGGTCCACAGGTTTAATTATGCAATTGTTGCTTAGTTTTATTATACCTTTACCATGTGCAGTTTAATATCTTTCAGAAGTAAATCCATGCAATTTCAGAAAGATAACCTAGAACAACTTAAGTATGCTCACTGAACCACCAGGCAATATGCTGTTACCTAAAACAAGCACAAGTGAAGAGGCAGCCAGACAAGTCCTGAGGCCATGTTCAGAGTACAAGAGCCTGTGGCATATTACTAGCAGCAGCAATATCATATTGCCTGGACTTGCAAGGCTGCCATTCTAAATACAAGGGACTGTAATACAAAGTCATTTTGTGGCTAGTTTATCCAGAAATAACTTTCTGGTTTGTACTGTTGCAGCGAGCTCATGATACTACAGCTATGGAACAGCTTCTTCCCAAAACAACTTGGAAGATTGTGGGTATTTCCTCCTATCCTCCTGCTGTAAACAGTTGCAGTTTTCAAACTGAATTTTAAGTAAGAGCAAAAGCTCAAAGGTATGATTCTGGGTGGCATGAGAAGATGTTACTTGGGGATTTGAAGGACAGTGAGGTGTATTTCTTCCTTGCTTCACCATAAGTAGAGAGTAAGATGTATGTACTTTTTGATGGGGGAGGGCTCCAAGCAGCAGGATTTGCATAGTAAACATTAAATTCACAGTGTGCTCTGAACCTCAAACTCTCTGTCTGGCAGTGCTGCAGCTTCTTGTGTAGTGGGTTCTGGATTAATGGTGAGCTGCTTTGAACATTTTCAGCAAGATTCACAAAATATTTGAACATGTCTAGGTTCACGGTACATGAGTGTGATTAGGAAAAAGACAAGCTATGTAAGTGAGAGAAAACATATTTAAAAGATATATAAAGAACACCATAAATATACATTGCATTGGACGCTGTCTGATGAAGTTTTCATGCATACAAGTATTTACAGTAAATAAAGCAATAAAAAAAAAATCTTCTGTCCAGTTTGTTCCTATTAGGCTAGAATAGCTACGTTGTGATTAAGATTTCCAATAGAGTCACAATATATTTATATTGAGAAAAAAACAAGAATGTATGTTCTAAGTGTCAGTCATTTCATCAAGTATTTGGGCTTGAAATCATTTGAGGTAAATTCTGACAGACACATCTTGTGGAAACAATATTTGAAATGTCATACCAGCTTCAAAAAATTAGTATTAAATTGAAGATGTATTTTTTTTAATTAAGTTGATGCTATCAAAATAACCTATAAATTAGGAAGGGAGTTGTATGAAAAATATCTAGAGTAAATGATGCTGGTACTGTCCACCTCTTCAGCAAAATATGTCACACTAACACAAACAGATAAAATGATCCAGCCTTAGAACAGACTGAGAGTAATTCTTCATGGATGGCAAAAGGAAGCAGGACAGATTCTTCCAAGTATAAAATTACAGTGGCTACACAGGTGAAATTGCTGCATATGATTGGATTCTTTGCAAGGACGTTTCTTCAAAATATCATATAACACAAAATACTGCATTGCTGAAAAATGCTAAGTGCAGGCAATAGTGACTGTATATCAAGAACAGTTACAGGGCTTTAAACTAGTTAGGAAGGGGGGAGGGGATTTAACTGGGCCTGTTGGGGACAAGCCCAAGAGGAACATGCTAGGGATTGAAGGATGGCGGGCTAAGGAGGACTATCAATCTCTTGTTTCACTTGTGGGAAAGGATAGCTCTTTAGACCCTGTCCCGCAGGGGAAAAAGAGTACTAGGACTGGCTCCCTGAAATGCCTGTACACCAATGCACGCAGCATGGGGAATAAACAGGAGGAGTTAGAAGTCTGTGTGCGGGCTAAAGGTTATGATCTAGTGGCGATTACAGAGACATGGTGGGACAGTTCACATGACTGGAATGTGGTCATGGATGGCTATGTCCTTTTTAGGAAAGATAGGTCAGCGAAGCGAGGTGGTGGAGTTGCTCTTTACGTGAGAGAGCAACTAGAATGTATTGAGTTCTGTCCGGGGTCGGATGAGGAGCAAGTGGAATGTCTGTGGGTACGAATCAAGGGGCTGACTGGCACGGGTGATACAGTTGTGGGGGTCTATTACAGACCTCCTGATCAGCACGAAGGAGTTGATGAGGCTTTCTACAGGCAACTGGAAGTAGCCTCGCGACTACATGCCTTAGTCGTCGTGGGGGACTTTAATTACCCCGATATTTGCTGGAAGACTCACACAGCCAGTCATTCACAGTCTAGGAGGTTCCTCGAGTGCATTGATGATAATTTCTTAATGCAAATGGTGGACGTACCAACTAGGGGAGCAGCGCTGCTAGATTTAGTACTCACCAACAAGGAGGGTTTGGTCGAAGTGGTGACGGTCAATGGCAGCCTTGGCTGCAGTGACCATGAGATGGTGGAGTTTAGGATCCTGTGTGGGAGGAATAGAATACCTAGCAAAGCCACAGTTCTGGATTTCCGAAGGGCCAACTTTGGCCTCTTCAGTCAACTGCTAAGGGAAGTCTCATGGGAAAGTGTACTAGGCGGTAAAGGGGCTCAAGATAGTTGGTTAGCATTCAAGGACCGCTTCTTCCAAGCTCAGGATCGGAGCGTCCCAATGAGTAGGAAGTCAAGTAAGGGATCTAGGAGACCGGCATGGTTAAACAAGGAGCTGCTGGGCAAACTCAAGTGGAAAAGGAGAATCTATGGATTATGGAAGGAGGGGCTGGCCGCTTGGGAGGAATATAGGACAGTTGTTAGAGGATGTAGGGAGGCAATTAGGACAGCTAAGGCCTCCTTGGAACTCAATCTTGCTAGTCGGGTTAAAGACAATAGAAAGGGCTTCTTCAAATACATAGCAAATAAAACTAAAACAAGAGGCAATATAGGCCCACTGCTGAACGAAGTGGGTACCCTGGAGACAGAGGATATAAAGAAGGCAGAGGTGGTGAATGCCTTCTTTGCCTCTGTCTTTACTCCTGCAGACTCTCCCCGAGAGCCCCGGATTTCTATAGCCCCAGAAGGAGTCAGGACAAAGGAGGAGTTTGCTTTGGTAGATGAGGATTGGGTTAGGGATCAGCTATGCAAACTGGACATCTGTAAATCGATGGGTCCGGATGGAATGCACCCATGGGTGCTGAGGGAGCTGGTGGAGGTCATTGCTAGGCCACTTTCCATCATCTTTGGTAAGTCGTGGGAAATGGGCGAGGTGCCTGAGGATTGGCGGATGGCAAAGGTCACACCAATCTATAAGAAGGGCAAGAAGGAGGACCCGGGTAATTATAGACCGGTCAGCCTTACCTCCATCCCTGGAAAGATGATGGAACAACTTATTCTTGACTCCATCACTAGGCATATCAAGGATGAGGGGGTCATTAAGAACAGCCAACATGGTTTTATGAGGGGGAAGTCATGTATGACCAACCTTATAGCCTTCTATGAGGAAGTGACTAGGTGGAGGGATGATGGTAGAGCGGTAGATGTGGTTTTTCTTGATTTCAGTAAGGCATTTGATACTGTCTCCCACAGCATCCTCATAGATAAGCTGAGGAAGTGTGGGCTTGACGATCAAGTAGTGAGGTGGATCGAGAACTGGTTGAAAGGAAGAAGGCAGAGAGTTGTGGTCAATGGCGCAGAATCTAGCTGGAGGTCTGTGACTAGTGGAGTCCCTCAGGGGTCGGTGCTGGGACCGGTGCTGTTTAATATTTTCATCAATGACCTGGATGAGGGAACTGAGTGCACCCTCAGCAAGTTTGCTGATGACACAAAACTGGGAGGAGTGGCTGACACACCAGAGGACTGTGCTGCCATTCAGCGAGACCTGGACAGGCTGGAGAGTTGGGCGGGGAGAAACTTGATGAAATTTAACAAGGGCAAGTGTAGAGTCTTGCATCTGGGGAAGAACAACCCCATGTACCAGTACAGGTTGGGGGTTGACCTGCTGGAAAGTAGTGAAGGGGAAAGGGACCTGGGGGTCCTGGTGGATAGGAGGATGACCATGAGCCAGCAATGTGCTCTTGTGGCCAAGAAGGCAAATGGCATCTTAGGGTGCATTAGAAAGGGAGTGGTTAGTAGGTCAAGAGAGGTTCTCCTCCCCCTCTACTCAGCCTTGGTGAGGCCGCATCTGGAATATTGCGTCCAGTTCTGGGCCCCTCTGTTCAAGAAGGACAGGGAATTGCTTGAAGGAGTCCAGCGCAGAGCCACAAAGATGATTAAGGGAGTGGAACATCTCCCTTATGAGGAGAGGCTGAGGGAGCTGGGTCTCTTTAGCTTGGAGAAGAGGAGACTGAGGGGTGACCTCATCAATGTTTACAAATATGTGAAGGGTAGGTGTCAGGATGATGGAGCTAGGCTTTTTTCAGTGATATCCAGTGATAGGACAAGGGGCAATGGGTGTAAACTGGAGCATAGGAAGTTCCACGTTAACATCAGGAAGAACTTCTTTACTGTAAGAGTGACAGAGCACTGGAACAGGCTGCCCAGGGGGGTTGTGGAGTCTCCTACACTGGAGATATTCAAGGCCCGCCTGGACAAGTTCCTGTGTGATGTACTGTAGGTTACCCTGCTCTTGCAGGGGGGTTGGACTAGATGATCTTTTTAGGTCCCTTCCAACCCTTGGGATTCTGTGATTCTGTGATTCTGTGAAATGCTCTGTCATGTCTAGACGTGAATAGTGCCAGCAAACATTGGGTCTCTAAGCAGAATCTGATGTACCCAGAAAGGAAAACGTAGAGTGATTAAAGCCCATGAATTTCTGGATTAAACTGGGAGAAAATCTCTCAGAAACAGAGTTTATTAAATAGAAAATATTATCCATTAACAGAAATAGCTCTAAACTTTAAAAATAAATGCATGAGAATGAACAGTTCCCATTAAAAAGTTGCAGTGCAAACACACGACAAAGAAAAAATTGTTTATCATTAAGTTCCAGGTGAATTAGGTAACAGCTCACTCTTATGCAAAAATTCATTCCAGTACATCTTTTTCATATGCATTCAACTATTTTCTGTTAACTTTTTATGGACAAATGAACTAAGAAAAAAAGATTTAATACAGCACTTGAAAATAACTTTAATATTAGTGAATTAAATTGCAACTTTTATGTAAACTAGTATCTTAGCTTTATCAACTTTTCCAAGCTTTATTGCAGTCACCAGTTCATACTGGCCTCATGAGAAACGGCTGAGGGAACTGGAGAGGTTTAGTCTGGAGAAGAGTAGGTGCAGGGGGGAACCTTATCACTGTCTACAACTACCTGAAAGAAAGTTGTAGTGAGGTGGGGGTTGGTCTCTTTTCCCAAGTAACAAGTGATAGGACAAGAGGTAATGGCCTCAAGCTGCACCAGGGATGTTTAGATTGGATATTAGGAAAAATTTCTTGACAGAGAGGATGATCAGGCATTGGAACAGGCTTCCCATGGAAGTGGTGGAATCACCATCTCTGGAAGTGTTCAAAAATTGTGTAGATGGGGCCCTCAGTGGCATGGTCTAGTGGTGGTCTTGGCAGTCCTGGTGTAATGGTTGGACTTGATGATCCTAAAGGTCTTTTCCAATCTAGTTGATTCTATGATTCTACACAAGCATGCATTTTAGGGCTGGAGCGAACAAATGCCAGTCTAATCTAAAATTAAATATTTGGAACTCCTTTTAATGCATTCAGCCATTATTGGTCATATAACTTTATGAATATATCCAAACTCAGCTTAGAAATGTGAAATGATGGCTAAGCTGCAATATTCTGTAGCAATTTTTTTCCTTTAGCCAATTCATTTAAAAAATGTTTCTGATCAACTTCAGCTATTATATTCTGGCTAAACAGATAGAAGGTTCCTCTAAAATTCATTATCATTTTCTTGTATCAGTGTTTGCAGGCTGTGACAAATACTTCTATTAACCTTTCACATCTTTGAAAATATAAATAGGTTGATCTCCTTATATCACTATCAAATGTGATTGGTAGCTGAAATAGTGTTGATGAGACTCAGTTTCCAAACTTTGCTTCCTGACATTGCTGAGAGCTTTAACTCTGTAAGAAATGATACCAAACTCGAGTTCTTGATTCTTTGACTGATCAAGTCCTAACACTGTATTTTTTTTATGATGCGCGATCTTGATTACGATCAAGATGCCACTTGGACACAGAATGTTATTTGAACTGAATGTATTAGATACATATATACATATATTTTTAAAATATTTATTCTACTTTTGTAGTTGTCCAAACAAGAAAATATTTAGCCACTTCAGTCTCTTTTGTCTCCATCCACTTGTCCTTTCTTCTGATTAAAAAAAAAAACAACAGAAGAAATAGCTTAAATTTCTTACCTATTGTACGCAAATTCATCTCACCATAGGGATTGTTTACTGTTTATTTTTCAACTCTGCGAAAAATGACAAACCATTTTTTCTTAGAGACATTTATTTTCCAGGACTGCAGCTTTCAGCTGCTTCATGGTTGGCACCAACATGACATCTGTGTGTGAACAGCTTCAGGCCACATCCTGAATTATGTCTTAATTTCTGTTCCCATTTCTCTCATATACAATGTCCTTACATTATTTCTCTGCATGTATGTTGCTGACCCCTATTGCTGCTTTACAGATGTATGAAAAATCAAACCTTATTTTAGGTTGCCTTGTAAGTTTACCAGACTATTGGAGTATTATGCAATATTTTTTCTTAAGTGTGATGAGGGTGTGGTGAGTTGACATTGACTGTCTGTCAGACATCCACTCAGCTGCTCTTCACTCTCCCTCCTCAACAGGACAGGGGAAATAAGATGGAAGAGCTCATCGGTTAAGATTAGGAAAGGGAGATCACTGACCTATTACCATCACTGGCAAAATGGACTCAAACTGGGGAAAATTAGTTTAATTTATTGTCAATTAAAAATAGAATTAGATGATGAGAAAAAAGTAAAAACCTAAAACATCTTTCCTCTGTTCTCCCTTATTCCCAGACTTACCTTCACCTGTTCATCCCCAGGTCTTCTACTTTCTCCCCCCTGAATAGTGCAGGGGATGGGGAATGTGGGTCTGCTGTCAGTTCATAGCAGCTCCTCTCTGGTGCTGCGTCCCCCTCACACACTTCTCTGCTCCAGCCTGGCAAAGGCCTCAGGGAACCCCTTAGGGCCCACCAGGGTCCCTGCCGGTGCGGCGTGGGCATCTCTGCCGGGCGACCGGAGCCCCTCCTGCCCTCCTCCCACTCTGCCCTCGGGGCTCACAGGGCTGTTTCTCACCCGGTTCCCCTCAGCCCTGGCTGCCGGGCACCGTTTGCCCTTCCTTACCCAGGCATTTCCCGAGGTGCAAGCCCGTGGCTAAGCAGCTCAGCTCTGCCCTTCTGTGGGGCCATTTTGTGGTGGTGAAAAAAGAGGAACTGCTCCTGTGTTCAACAGTTTGCTCTGGATGAGTCTAATTCATAGTGGAATAAACCCAACATTGAGATATAGTGAGTTGTATTGTTAACTGTTGAATATTTTATAGGCTAGTGGTCTATGTTGTCTCAATTTTACCTTGTTGGCACAGTTTTGATCTCCTGGGTCTGTGTGTTCAGTAGTTGACAATTGAAGAAATAGAATCATACAGTTTGATGCTGTTGTTGTTGTTTATACTGATCAAATATTTAAATTGCCTAAAGACAAAAAAGAAACTTGAGGCAGGAACAAAAAGAAAGAATATTAGCTCATAAAAATTTTGAGTTTAAGTTTGCTTCACGAAAACTCAAGAAGGTGTTGCTCCCAGAAGATGTAATTGGACAGTTACCTTCTATCATGGCACCCAAGAGTGAGAGAGTATGCTGGCAATTCCAAGATTATATTATCTTTGGTTGCTTTTACTAATTAATAGTCCAAAGGGAATTTTGTAAAATATGAAAATAAAGATTGGTAATTTTGTACTGATAAAAGCACATACTTGGAGAAAGCTGTTGCGCAAGACCGAAGGCTGAATGAGGGTTAAGGGTATATAATTTCTCAGGAATGTTGTTTAGATGGGAGTATGTAACACTTAAAAAGTACCAAACAGAACCACAGGAACAAATATCGGTGACATTAATTCCACTGCCCTAATTAAAAGAAGTAGTCTTATCTCTACATACCATACTTTTGCAAGTATGTGATATCTGCAAAAAAGCTGTAAAAGTGGCCTATCATTTCTGTCTGAAAATGCCTGGATTTTGCCCTGGAAATGTTCCTGTTCTAAAAGTACATTTGCTGCTTTTTGTAATACTTCCTATTTTGGTGATTAGATGATTTTAAAATGGAGGCAAAAGTATCAAGCAATTGGTATTCTTTAGAGAGGGCAAATGTGCTGCATACTGCAACACATTTAATATGATGAGAATAAGCAGTGCATTTAAAATTAAAAGTTACTCAAATTTCATAGGTTAATTTTATATTGTGCTGTCTGACCCATGTTACAATTCTCTGCAAAAGAACTCTTCTGCTCAGAAGAAGCTTAGGCTTTGTGACAAAACATGCTACTTTTAAACAAATGACATATCATGTGGCTAGATAACTTACAAAGGCTACAGAATAAAGCACTCACAGCGTGTCCCAGTGGATAAAGAATTGGCTGGATAGCTGCACACAGAGTTGTGGTCAATGGCTCAATGCCCAACAGGAGATGGGTAACAAATGGTGTACCTCAGGGCTCGGTACTGGGGCCAGTCTTGTTCAACACCTTTGTTGGTGCCATGGACAGTGGGACTGAGTGCACCCTCAGCAAGTTTGCTGATGACACCAAGCTGTGTGGTTCGGTTGATACGCTGGAGGGAAAGAATGCCATCCAGAGGGACCTTGACACGCTTGTGAGGTGGGCTGATGCCAACCTTATGAAGTTCAATCATGACAAGTGCAAGGTCCTACACCTGGGTCAGGGCAATCCCAGGCACAGCTACAGGTTGAGTGTAGAAGAGATTCAGAGCAGCCATTGTTAATGTTGTATTGCACATTGCTTGCGATACTGTAACGTTCTTAAGCAATGTATAACAAGAAGTCTTTGCCGTATTTTGTGAATGAATCCCTAATAGAATAACAAGTAATCTTAAAACATAAGGTCATGTATTTCTCCGTAATTTTTTTCATAGAACTGTTCTCTTGACTTGCATCACTCATTCTTGACTTACTGACGTTACTTGACTCTCTAGTAATCCAAAATGTCCTGAGTATGCCATGTTTCAGTTCAAGAGTTTAAAATAGTTATTCTTTTGCTTCCATGTTGAGAAATATTAAGTTAGCTGCAATATTGTTATACCTAAACAATTCATGGTGCCTGACTCTCTATATCCTGATTAACAGGAAGGACAAGAAGTGGTCCTTGATGCCAGAATTGAGTAGGCCAAACTGGCTCACATCATGCTGCTTTGGAGTTGCTGTCCCTGGAAGAAACTGGACATGTCCACACTGCACAACACAGGTGTTTCAGCAAGTTCTACTGTAACCCTATGATGTAGCTGTTATTCTGATACCTTTTTCAACAGTTAATTGTGCCTGAATGAATGTGAGACTTGGGTTACTGCCTGCTTCTTTTGCTTTCTGCAAAACACTGCGGTGTTGTGCTGTAAACCTGAGATGTGGTATGAAGACATGCAGAGGGTCTGAAGGCACAAAACTGGTACTGCTGGAGGACTGTATGGGTTGAAAGAAGTTAAAACTTACGTATTGTCATTCATTCTGCATATTGAATCCTGCCCTGACATCTGTTTTGAGATTCAGAACAGAGCTCGGGAGCAAGCTGTTAATTAAGGAACAGGTAGTCAGCAGTCCTGTGCTTGGTCTCATTCTTTGGACTACTTGCATTTTGAAGTGCAGATGTGTACAGCCAAATCTCTGAACTGACTTCTTTTACCTCGTACATCTGTGAAGCCTTTTGTGGATTAGATTTTGCATTGTTTTGCATGTTCTTTTCCACTCATCAGCTCAGCCTTTTCAGTTTTTCAAACTTCAAGTCTGTTTTTCTAACTCTCTTTCTCTAGAAAAAGTGAAAGGCTGAAGGCTTGATCCTTAGTTACCATTCGTAAAATGAACCTTGCAAGAAATACCTATCTTGGGAGTCTTTTTTCCAGTTATACCTGTGAACGCTGACTTACAGCTACAAATGCTTTTGATCTTTTGATGATCACAGGGTTTTCGGGGGTTGTTGGGTTTCATTTTGGTTTTTGTTTGTTTATGTATTTTTTGGGGGGGTGGGGGGTTGTTTCTATAACAGCGATTTACAATAGTCCTGTTTTAAGTGTTATGGTTATTTAATCAAGTACTGGATAGACAGCAATGTTTTTAAAATAATACATTTTGCAAAACATTTGAGCTTTTAACAATCTGATTATGTTCTACTGTCTCTCAGTACTGCAGCTCCTATGGTTTCGCAGCGTTATTTCTGGATAGCAGGTATAATACTTAAAAATTAATGTATATTTTCCAATAACTATTTGATCCATCATGAAGATCATGGAAGTGCCCAGGAATTTCTTTTGCCCAGTATGTTACTGTGTTTCTTTGTATTTCCATCTGATTTCAATTGACAATTTCTTATCTTCCTACCCAGACTTTGTAATATGATGCAACTGTGCTCTGCATCTTTTAGAATTCTTAGTTCTTTATTTAAAATCTTCTGGCAGTTGTCTTCTTAGTGAGATGCCAGTAATGATCTGAACATGAATTAGGATTTCAGAATTCCTCTATATACATCTGTGCTTAGTTGATCTAAATGCTAATACAAATAGCTGTGAAGTTCTTCTCCCTTTCAAAATTGAATACAAAATAGTACATATCAAGTTTAATTTGTTCTTCACATCTCCATAGGACAGCCTGAAAACTGTCAAAAATTTTAGCTTGACTTTTGGTTCCTGTTCAGGATGAAATAAGGAGGAGAGAATAAGGTTCTGTGTTTGAAACAAGGCAGCCTGGCAGAGTTTTCTTAGAAAATCAGAAGGAAGAAAAAAAAAGTTGTTTTTTTTTTGTTTTCTTTCGGGGGGGGGGGGGGGGGAATATGTTTAAAACATAATAAATAATAACAAAAAGAAAAAAATAGTTCTTTCCTTGAGACATTGTAGGCATTTCAGTGAAAAGTGATGTTCTTGTAAGAGCTAGCATGGTCTCACAAAACCAGCAAAAGCAGGAACTGTTTTCATGAATCAGCCCTTTAGGCTAAAAAGGTGTTATAGCAGAATACTGTTGACAAGATCAGTTTCAGTTGAGTGAAGATAACAGGATGCTTTTACTGATTGAACAATGACATAACAATAAATACAATAAATCTGTGCATAACAGGATGGCAGTGACTGACTCTGCAGTATGCATATGAAAATACATAATGTATTTTCTACATTACTAATTCAAGTTGGGAAGAGTGTAAGATATGATAGCAGTTGGATCAGGACCCCTCTCTCAGCATTTATCTGGAAATATAATTAAATGGAATTTCTTCTGATAGGAGAGAGCATGGAAAAGTAATATATGAATTTAAAAACCAGGATCATAAGTGGGCAGACAATGATAGCAGAGTGCAATATTAATATATGCATCTCACATGGGGAGGTGATAAATGAGACAGCCCTGTGACAAATGGGATAGGCACGTAATAAATAACTCTGCAGTTTATCAGATTCGTTTTGCCATTACCTGCCCACTAATCCATCTCTTGGGGATTTATTTTCACAATCCAGATCCCTCAGCAGCTTGAAACACCCAACTTCTTTTAAAGTTCAACCTGCCAAAAAAACTTTTCTCCTGTTCTCCCTACAATAAATATCCTAGAAGCACATAATGAGCTAGCTTGGGCTGTTGAACATTAACAGCTTTGCTATATATGAAGATAGTCTCACAGTTCTAACATACATTAATACTCAGCACAGGAAATGGGCTACTGAAAATCATAGTTTCCCCCACTTCGCAATGGGGTATATTACTTTCTTGTATCTGAATCTCTTGCAGATATTTTTTTGAAACTATTTTATATTCCTAGGTATTTTTCTTCCCTAGTGCAGTTAGCCATGTACTGCTTCAGGTGTATTTTTGTAGATGTAAGTATAAGTGCAACAATCCATTTAACAAATTTCCTGTTAAATTAATGTCCCCAAGCTTATTAACACCCCATCTCACTAAGTCTGAAATGCCAACTGTTTCTAATAATAAAATCCACTTCCATCTTTCACCCTGCTTTCTTTTCACTGAAGAATTGCTTTTGGAAAGATCAAAGCCACAAGCCTGTATGAATTACTGATTTCAAATGGGTAACAACCTCACGTTTATTACAGGTAGATATCATTTAACAGGAAGGACACACTTGAACAGGAGCTGATTTAAAAATGCTTATGCAAATTATAGTTTTGTCTTTTATAAGTGACGTGATTTTTTGGATATGGCCTATGTCAAAAAACTGTAGGTCTTTTCCAAAGTGAGGTTTTGAGGGATAGTTTTTTAGCATTTATGAAATTTGTCAAAGTATGGATCCATTATATTTCTTCCATTTTGAATTTCTTCATTTTATCCATTTCACCGTGTTTTCTTTGAAGATTCCTAGGAAGTCTGTCATGGTGACCTGCCCAGATACACAATCGTTCTCTACAGGCTTTTTTTAAAAATTTAAATGGTATTGTGAAAATTGACTTAATTTTAGAAATTGTGCTAAATGTTTCAGGGTGATATTATAAGAACCAAATCCCTCCAGTATATAGTCTGGTCAGTTCCACTGTGTCTGAAGTAAATTTTTTTTTAGTTCACCTTTGATTTTGTGAAAACATTTGAAGTCTTACATTGTTATTCTCATTCAAGATGAAAGGGTGCTCTAAAAGCTGACAGATGTGTTCTAACTACCTATTGCATGAAAGAGATATAAATGAATATGAGATATTTCCATCATTTATCCAGCTATTAAACTTGTTTCCCCACAAAAAGTTAAAACCCCCCACATAGTTCTTGAAAGTTCCTGTGGTTTTGGACATTATTGTGTCGATTTCAGAAGATGGAGATAGTTATTTTAAGTGACTTATAAATGTTTTATGTCTACTTTTGTACCCTCTATGGTTGGATCAGTGGAATTCTAGTGTTCTGATTAAATGCAAAAAATATCTTAAAGGAAAAAGTGAATAAAAGAATGTGGACAAAACTAAGTTTGGCTAAAACTGTCTATATTGGTTTCTTTCGCTGTTTTAGATTTTGTGAATGCTAGCTAAATTCATACTGATTTGTGTATTCTGAAATTCTGTATCTAGATGTTAATTTTTAGATTTGTTCACATGTTTATATGGACAAATGCAGTAATAGTAAGATCTCTTTGAAGAAACTTGCTAGTTCCTTCAAGCAACTTGATACTGCAATGAACTTGCCTTGCATTATCACTTACAAATAATAACAGCTTTTAATTTACTTGTTTGGCTGCTTTAAAAAATGATTATACTTGATTTTATAGGCAGCCATGTGTCGCCTTTCTGGATAACCAACAGCAGCTACCCACTGGTTTATGTTCATAAAGACCAAAAATTGCAGTAATGTACATAAGATAAATACTTCTAAATTGCTTATCTTTAAAGCATTTCACTGAGTCAGTCTTTACATGTTGCTTTATATCTTGTTTGGTGCATGTTTTGTTCTATAATAAGTACTGTGTGTTATTGCTTGTTTAAAGATGTACTGTGTCCAAATGATGGTCCATCCCTGGGATAGGGAGGTCACTCTTGCAGTATTTATCATATGTAGGCATTGGACCAGCACAGTGCTAAAAGGTCATGAAATGCAGGAAATTTTAGTAATGGTACAGGGAGAGAATTATTGAGGTTTATTCAAGGGTGTGTTGTTCTTGATTTCTTTAGAAGTCATAGGCTGAAGCTTGGCATGATTTTTGGCATCCTGTTCTTCTTGTCCTCTGGCAAGGCTGCTGTACTGTATGCATTCTTTACTCATAGTGATACCAAAATAGCTCCTTATGGCCATATATCAAGTAAATAAAACAAGGTGTGGTCTGAACTAACTTTTTCAGAGGTGTTTTTTTGGGTGCTTACATAGTTCTGTTTAGTTCATAACATCTAGGATCACAATCCTAAGCGAAGTTAACTTCCATGAGAGGTGGGCTCCAACTAGCTTTTTTAACTGTTTGTAGGGATTCAAAGTCTGTAGTGTTCGTAATTTCATGAGATTTAGCTGTTTTAACAACATTCTGTTTTTAAAGGCTAGTGAACTTTCAGAAAGGTGTGAACTTTCAGAAAGGTATGAGCTGTGTATGATCTGCCCCTTTGTGAATGGTAGTACTTCTGACTCCTCTCCTACCTCACACATACATTTCCTACCTTGAAATCAATGTGTGGGAGAGATGGATTTCATTGCAATATAGTGTAGAAAAACAGGTGAATTGTGTACTCAGGGAACACAGTTGTACTGTTTTGCCCTGGTTTAGCTTAGCTGAAAGACCAAGTGAGTTGTCTAAATTTTAGAAGGAGCACTGGTATGGTGAGAGTCAGAAAATCAAATCTAATCCTCTTGTGTCCTAGGCTGTACTGATAGTTATACCAGTCTTCTCCTGTGTATTGTCAGTTTTAGATTATGAAAGCTTTCTGTGTCCCAGGATACAGCTTGGATTTCTGTGTGTTTCCTAAGAGTTGTTTTGTATGTTGAGAGAGAATTCAAATAATAAGAAACATGATCTTGAAAATAAGTTGTTATAGATTTCTGTTAGCACTACTTGTGAGGGAGGAAAGTAATGTCTTTTTCTCAGTGTGCCATTTATCAGTGAGCACAGCAGCTCAAAGCAATTTCATGCTCTTCTCTTGTCCCAGGCTTCCTCATACGGATTTTTGCTTCTGCTAGTAGGACGGAACCCTGAAATGCAGCCCGATGCTTTGTCCTGATGAGCTGCTGTTTATTGACTGCGTATTTGGCCTTACAGCACAGTGGTAAAAAGAAAGTTGTCATACAAAGCAATCCTTACGCTTTTTTGTTTCTTTCAATACCCCATGGGCAGAAGTTAAAACTTTGATGAGGAACATTGCATTATTGATAAAAATCTATCTCAACAGGCTAAGCCTTAAGCATAGATTTCGCTGAGCACTTGTGATTCCTGAGGATGCTTGACAGTAGTAGACAGAACTTCCCTCCACACCCTGAAATCATTAACGAAGTTAGAAGGAAAATGAGCTTCAGCAGCTGATTCTATCTTAAATAAAATAAACTGTGTGGAGAAGAAGGGATAAATAGTATTTATATACAGACCCATCAAATTTTCATATCTAGTAAAATCTGATTAGTGGCATTTAAATGATGTCAGAGGCATCAGAACCTGTTGCTTTGTATTTATGCCATGAAAGATGGCACGAGAATGCTCTGGGGGTTTCATGAGATTCCAGAAATCAATAATTTGCCATGTCATTGTATTAATTTTTCTGTTATTTGCGGATACTGGAAGGGGCATGACATGGGAATGAAACATGTTTGCTTTGGTTAGCTGCTGTAAACATGAGGTACATTGAGAGAATAACAAAGCAATGCCTTCTAGGATTTTAGTTCTCTCTACCAAATACCATTATTTGAAGTGTCACAGAAAGAGTACTAAATATAGATCTTTTTCTTATTTTTTTTTTTAAGTTGGCCAAGGTCCAGCAATAGCAGCAGACTTTTAATAGTAGGAAAAATAAGCAAAACAATTTTAACTGAAATAATTTCCACTTCTATATTTTATGGCCATGCAATCCCAGACAAAATATCTTACTCTGGGCATTTTCAATCAAATTTTGTGTTGCTGTGTTTGTAACAAATCTTGGTTTTGCAGTTCATCTAAAAAAGTAGGACACCTGATTCACTGAATGCTATGTGAACATCTGTAGTCTACAACTCGTAATTTTTCTGCCTTGATTTTGGAGCATAAATTTGCATATATTATTTATTTCCAAGCATCTGAACTAATTTATATCCATGGAGGATTTTGATCTTTATGCAGAAATATTTTAACTACTTATTTTTTAATGTGTTGCCATCTTTTGCATTTGTTCTGTCATACGACTTTAAAATTAATTGAAAAAGTGACGAATACCATTAATTTTATAAGGTTTAAAATAAACTTGTTCAGATAGTGAAATATTACTAAATATACTAAATACTAAAATATGAAGAGATATTTTTGTGATGTTACTTCATTGTGTTTTTAATATCCTCCTGGCTATATATTTCATTTAGTATGTATATTTTAAATATCTAAAGATGTTAATAACGTACTTTATGTTTTCTTACTTGTTTTGTTGTCAGTACTGTAAGAGATATGAAAAGAATAATTCTGACGCATTCTGAAAGTAACTAAAGGCAATGAATAATTCTGGAAAATACAAATCACTGTCTGAGTCTTTACCCATTTAAGTGCTATTTGTATGCAGTGCATTTTGTTAATACTCTATTCATAATAACATAAAGAAATACCTTTTGCTGCCAGGGAGCATGGAATCAGATTTAGTATTTATTTAAGCTACACTTCACTTTAATGACTAGGGGGGAAATAATGCATATGTGCATGAATGCATTTTTGAGGGGGAGTAAGTAGGGGAGCAGATAATTTAATTCAGTTCTAAAGATGAATCATCTGTTTAGCTCTATAAAATTATTATTTCTCCTGTCCAGTAGCATGTTGTCATGGTTTAAACAAAGTCAGCCATAAATCACGCAGTCATTCACTCACTCCCCCCTTCTTGCCCTCCCCCTACACCCAGAGGGAGAGAGAGGAGAATCGAAAAGAATGCAACTCCCACAGGTTGAGATAAGAACAGTTTAGTAGCTAAGGTATAACACAAATCACTACTGCTACCACCAATGATAATAATGATAAAGGAAATAACAAGGGAAGAGAATACAACACCTCAGCACCAGCCAACAGATAACTTGCCCAACCCCACCCAACCGAGCACCAACTGATACCTCGTCCAACCCTGCAGTCAACTAGCCCTTCTGGGTAACTACCCATTACATCCTGGGCATGACGTGCTGTGGTACGGAATACCTCTTTGGCTAGTTCGGGTCAGGTGTCCTGTCTCTGCTTCCTCACAGCTCTCCCTCCACCCTAGCAGAGCATGAGACTGAGAAAATCCTTGGTCAGACTAAAACATCGATGTTATCAGTTCTGTTCCCAAGCTAAAAGTCAAAACATAGCGCTGCACCGGCTACTAAGAAGGAGAAAAATAACTGCTACTGCTGAACCCAGGCCACATGTGCAGTGAAGTGTAGAAGTACCCTTTGTTGTGGAGAACAGGAAAAGATGATAACTTGTGAAGGAACAAAATGACATTTTCTTTCTTCTCCTACTAGTGAAATGGTTCTTTATAGATGAGAACAGTGTGGTACTGAAGGCTTTCTTTGGGTGATACAAGGATATACAGCCACTGTGGTATCCTTTTTTAAAATTCATGAGGCAAAATTTTAACAGCTTGGTCATTGTCATTCCACATACATAATTAGAAATAATTATTTTCACAAAAGAATGGCAGCATGTCCTTCTGGAAATTTATGATCATAGAACCATAGAATCATAGAATAGTTAGGGTTGGAAGGGACCTTAAGATCACCTAGTTCCAACCAGCCTGCCATGGACACCTCACACTAAACCATATAATCAAATGGCTCTGTCCAACACTGCCAGGGATGGAGCATTCACAGCTTCCCTGGGCAATCCATTCCGGTGCCTCACCACCCTTACAGTAAAGAACTTCTTCCTTATATCCAATCTAAACTTTCCTTGTTTAAGTTTTAACCTGTTACCCCTTGTCCTGTCTCTACAGTCCCTACAGTGAAAGGATCATGCTACTCTGGAAATGAAACTGATCTTTATTGGGAGCAAGGAGCTAGTCATAAGGTTCCCTGTGAAAGAGTTGCAGCTGATTATTTATATCTTGTTCTTCCACAAGAAAAAAAATAAAAAATATCTCCAAAATCACTATGGTAGCTTTGTACAAAAAGTGGCATTAAGAATAATTTAAATGAGAAGGTAAGGGAATTTAAGGAAAATATTTGTACTGTGAAAATGAGAGTTAATTGGTGTAATAGAGTACCTGAAAAGCTTTCCTGAAATTGTTAGCTCACTACCTGGAGAAAATGCCTCTTAGAGCACTATAGCAATCCTTTCCTATTTTATTTTTTCTATAGAAACAAACTGATTTCTTTCATAAGAGAGAAGTAAATTCCTCACTTTTGACTGAGAAATGTCAAATAAAGATAGCAGTTGTAGTTAATACAGGATTTTTCCATGGAATCTGTTAAGTAGCTGTAAGGGAGATGATAGTTCTGTCCTGGACAAAATTACTTTGACAATGCCCTCTGTATGTGGATCAACAAAAGTTTAGAGCCAGTGTTAGATTCCATAACCCTTGGAATTCTTTATAGATGGCCTTCTGGTCTCTTAGGGTCATCTGTATCAACCTCTATTCAAAGCAAGACTAACTTAAAAGTCAAATCAGACAGCCTACAGGTTTGCTATCAAATTTTTGTATGTCTAAGGGAGGAGATACCACAAACTCACGTCCTTTTTATGTTGAGGACACCAGAACTGCACACAATACTCCAGGTGAGGTCTCACAAGAGCAGAGTAGGGGGGCAGGATCACCTCTTTTGGCCTGCTGGTCACGCTCCTTTTGATGCAGCCCAGGATACGGTTGGCTTTCTGGGCTGCGAGTGCACACTGCCAACTCATGTTCATTTTTTCATCGACCAGCACCCCCAAGTCCTTCTCCGCAGGGCCGCTCTGAATCTCTTCTTTGCCCAGTCTGTAGCCATGCCTGGGATTGCTCTGACCCAGGTGTAGGACCTTGCACTTGTTGTGGTTGAACTTCATGAGATTGGCATCAGCCCACCTTACAAGCGTACCAAGGTCCCTCTGGATGGCATCCCTTCCCTCCTGCATATCAACCGGACCACACAGCTTGGTGTCATTTGCAAACTTGCTGAGGGCGCGCTCAATCCCACTGTCCATGTCACCGACAAAGATGTTAAACAAAAGCAGTTCCAACACCGATCCCTGAGGGACACCACTCGTTACCGGTCTCCAGCCGGACATCGAGCCATTGACCACAACTCTTTGTGTGCAGCCGTCCAGCCAGTTCTTTATCCACCGAGTGGTCCATCCATCAAATTGATATCTCTCCAATTTAGAGAGAAGGATGTGGTGTGGGACAGTATCAAACGCTTTGCACAAGTCCAGGTAGATGACATCAACTGCTTTACCCTTGTCCATCAGTTCTGTAGCCCCATCATAGAAGGCCACCAAATTGGTCAGGCAGGATTTCCCCTTAGTGAAGCCATGCTGGCTGTCACCAAGCACGTCCTTGTTTTTCATGCGCCTTAGCATGCCTTCCAGGAGAATGTGCTCCAAGATTTTTCCAGGCACAGAGGTGAGACTGACTGGTCTGTAATTCCCCGGGTCTTCCATTTTCTTTCCTGTTAGGGTGGTGAGACACTGGAATTGGTTGCCCAGGGAGGTTGTGAGTGCTCCATCCCTGGCGGTGTTCAAGGCCAGGTTGGATGAAGCCTTGTGTGGGATGGTTTAGTGTGAGGTGTCCCTGCCTATGGCAGGGGGGTTGGAACTAGATGATCTTGAGGTCCTTTCCAACCCTAACTATTCTATGATTCTATGATTCTAACAGCCTTTCTCAGTGCTTGACCAACCTTATAATGAAAAATTTTATCATCTAATCAAAATTTCCTTTGCTACTGTTTTTGAACATGGCTTCTTTCTTTTCTGATACACCTCTAAGAAAAATCTGACTTCATCTTCTGTAATTACCTGTTACTCATCTGAAGACAGTGATAAGATCTCACTCTTGGCCTTCTTTTCCTGACTGAAGAAACCCAGCTCTCATTGCCTTACTTCATGGCCTTCAGTCCCTTTCCTGTGTTGTAGTCACCCTGTTTTTTCAATATTTTTTTTATACTGTGAAGCCCAAAACTGGATGTGGCACTCCAGGTGTGGTCCTGTAGTGTTGAACAGAGGGCCACAGTCACTTTGTATGGGGTTTCATCATTGCAAGATACTGTTTGATACCTGAAAGATTTCTAAAAGCATCTCTACTTCTTAACTCCGAAGTTCTTGAAGTACTACTACCTTGCACTCATCTTTCTGCAGACACATGAGACATACTTCAGGACAGTCCAGCTTCTATTCCTTCCATGGTATCTGGCCTATAGAGGTCATGCCTTCTGACCCATTGTTGTTGTACCAGTCTGAGAAACACACATTGTATCTGCAAAGAACCACATATTTAAAGCTGAAAAATATCACACCCATGTGAGAAGGAGGAATTATGAACTGACACCTTCTATGTCTGAGGATGGCAGAGCACTAAGTAGAACTATGTTTGCATGGGCTGGTAGGAGAGAAGTAGAAGATGACATGGTACTATATTAATTGCTGAACTCTCTTGCATGAACTTAACTGTATATGAAGTAGGACCTACTTTTGGACAACTGATTTCACTTCCTAAATAAAACATTTGCATTTTTAAGTGAGAATATATGTGGATGTAGCTGATAATATCCTTCAGGTACTAATGTATTCACACAGTATTTTCTTTGGGCAACATTTTCATACTGTCAAGAAATACTTTTTACAAGTTATATAACATCTTAGATTTGTAAAAGTTGATTGTTGACATTTTGACAAGCTAATCACAGTAATTCTTAACTGTAGAGGAGATCATGAAGTGAAAAAAAAATGAGCATGATACTTCTAACAGTGAGTTGATTATAGTTAACTCTGAAGGCAAGCTTCAGTACATGCTATAAGAGAACACCCAAGGATATTCCTAATTAGTACCGAGAGAGATAATTCCAAGTGTCAGAAAAATCTGCTGCGTAGTCCTTTTGGTTAGCTTCTTCTTTAAGGATGTTATGTTAATTGGGCAGGGAGAAAGCATGGAAAACATGTAAAAAATCCCTACATTAAAAACTAATGTGTCTGTTTCACTGAAATACTCTTTTTTTCTCCTCTTTTTCTCTCAAAAATCTACAAAAGAATTTTCAAGTTGCCTTCAAGTGTCCAGTAATCTCCCACTTACAAATAAATGCAATTGTATTCTCACTTAGACATGTTCAGAAAATACACTGATGTCAGACAATTATTCACTTATTGTTTGCATTATTTACTTAAGACATGCAAATATTTTGCAGTTATCTAGTCTCCAGAATTATGGATAATGGCTTTAAACACAACTAGTTCCTTTAAGGAATATAATATATACGAGTTTTCCATAACAGGAGAGATAATGATTAATACCTGCGTTGTTCTCATATATCGACCCATTGTTCTAGCTACCTTATAATATGAAATTCATGGTATAATTAGTGACTTTAGTAAACAATCAATAAATTTAGTTTGCTAAATTTAATTTAGTAAACAGTGAATTAAAAATAACTGTTAATCTGATGATCATCAGACAAAACAAGCAGCTAAGCTTGTAAGACCTTTGCTGAGTATTTCTCTGTATGTTTGTCAGTAAGTAAAATATAAACATTGCATCTGCTTAGTTTTGCAGTATTAATGAATTTTGTAGGCACTATAGGCAGGGCCCTGTTGACTTTTATGATTGTTGAAAAGTAGAGGGGGAAAAATCAGCTAGTCCTCATAATCAAGAGGGGTGAAAAGCTGTCAGAAACTGTAGGGAAGAATCGAGGATTTCTGGGTGTTTGCTGTTTGGGCTATAGTCAGTTTACTCAAGTAAAAAAGTGTGCACAATATCCTAATGTAATATTTTCCGTATGATAATTCGTTCCCCTTTGTTATGATACAAGAAATACTATGCTTGAAAATATGCTGGCTCCTGGAGCCTGAGCTGTAGAGAAACAGCGTGGTGTTGAAGTCATAGCTAATTAGAAAATGGTTATAATAGTTTGGCTTACTTCAGAAAGAAAAGAGTAAAAGTAGCTTGGAGTATATTTCATTAGGTAATCAAAGGAGGTAACTGAATTTTTATTATTATCTTTATACTTTTTAAGACAATATTTGGTTAAAATAAAATCTGGAACTTTTGTTGTTTGGGGGGTTTTCCCTTCTTTCAGCTAGTGCAGGAAGATAAGTTTATATTCCCTAACAGTGTTCCCCTGCTTTTCTTTTTTATTGCCGTTGGTGTTATTTATCTGTTTGTTTGGGTAATTTGCTTAGAAAAATATGTTTATCATGTTGGTTGTTTTGATTTTAAGTATCACAGACTTGAAATTAAGAAATTAATCTGTAAAGATGCCAACAGACAATAAGGCTTTGGGTGATGTAGCCAAGCTTTAAAAAATAGACTGCTTTTAAAAACATCAGCATCAAAGATTAGTGTTTTACTTTGGCTGCAGGCATTTAGATGATGCTTCAACCTGAAGGGTCTGGATTATTATGAGCAGGAGCTCTAAGCAATCTTAAGGAAGAGTGGTATGAGGACACAGGCTGCTGGACTGTTAATGTAAGTGATGTTTTATTGCAGTACTATTAGGTAAGTTGTAATAGTGCTGCAAAGTTAGTAAGGCATGGAAATAAAACCTGTACGAAGCTACATTCCCACTCTGCTTTGAGAAGAGTGTCCCTTTACTGGACTGTGCTTTCCCACTGCTTCAAAATATTTTCTTGTTTCACAGAGATTATAATTTGGCACTGAATGAGCACAAATTTAGGATTAGACTTCTATCTCCCTACTGTGAGTCCATGATTGTGTCCTGAACATCTCCTGCCTTGATGAATGAAATTTTTTCCTCCCTAGATTGCATCCCATGCAAATCACAGCCCTCCAAATTCCTACATAATTTGGCTGTTACAATTACACATAAATACAGACTATTTTGTCTATTTTCCATTAGCTTTTCCTTGGCCCTAAATGGAAAAAAATCCATTCTTTAGATGTCTGAAGCACAGGTTAGATTCCTGCAGCATTTTTTGAATGCATGTACACTTTTAGCATAATGAAAACAACTTAATCTAAATTAAATATGCATCTGAAGTCTGCATTTCTCTGTTGTAATCCCAAAGGAACTAAATTGTAACTGTCAGAGAAGTTACCTAGTCCATATCTCTGCACAAAAATTCTAACAACTAAACTATTAAATAATGCATAAACTATTTGATAGGTTTTTGTTTAACCTATTTCAAAAATTCTTTATAATTTAATTACTTTACATTATACATGTGTCTCTTTGGAGTTGTTTTCGTTTCTGATAGCACATCTGGAAGGGCTTTCTTTTCATTTAATTTGTTTCTTTTTCTATCATTAAAAGCAAACTTGAGTGTCCCTTAACGAAGAACAGTCTAGTGGCAGAAGTGTTAACTGTTTGATTTTTTCAGAAAAGATCCACTGAGAAAAATCATGTAGCTAAAATATTCTGAAAAAGAAGAAATGGCATACACATATGAGGAAATCCCACTTCAAAACTATCAATTTAGCTCTCTTTCGAAATTATTTATACGGTTCTTAGCTTTAAATTTGGACAACTCAGTCAGCCATTCTCTGCTTTCAAAAGATTTTTCCAGAAATATTCTACCTGGGTTTTTTTTTTTTTTTTTGTATTTAAACTAAGGAAACTCATACCTGTTTTTCTTTATATGAAGAGAAAAACATACAAAGTTTTTCTGGCAAAATGAGTTTTAATCTTTCCTCCACTTAAGCACATCCTTCTGCCTTAGACTTTCTATTTTCAAAAAGGGGGAAAAAGTCCTTTATGCTGTGCCATCTCTCTCAGCTTTGAAGCACTGCTGAACTTCTTCAAAGCTGTTTCAAGGCTTCAGCTTTGTCACAAAACCATCATATACAAAGCTTTTAGCAACCTACATAACATTTTGTTTTATAAAGTATGTCTTTATTACTGACGAAAGGTTAACTCTGGTGATCCTAATAAATTACCTCTGCATTATAAACTTCTTTCCAATATATGGAAAATATCTTCATACAATACTATTGACTAGAAAATGTTTCATTAAAAAAATTAAAGTACAAAAAAGTGACATTATATGTGGAGAATTTTTATCATTTAACTCTCCATTTGACTAATATGCTCTTAGTAAGAATCTGAAAGTGGTTTTGAAGAAAATTTCTTAATAGATACCCTTAAAGTTTTGTGATGTTGACCCAAAATTGTAGGAATTTGACTGGGATTTTTTAAGTCCTAGCAGTTATTTTATACTTAGATGTGTGTGTATAGAAAGATGTCAAATACATAACATTTTGAACATTCAAATTAACTTTTATAAGCATAATAAGATTAATACAGAGAGCAAAGAAGATACTGCTTCTGGCGCAAGTACATGTATGTAGATAGATGGAATGTTACCAGTTCGTCCTTACTGGTGTAGGAATCTTTCATGAAGGAAACTGCTATGTTCACACAAATAGACTCTACACACAGTAATAAACTGAGCAGTGTCTGACATCCAGGTCTGTATGACTTACACTATAGACCTAGGTGGCGTAACCTGTAATTTGACTCCTGCTTGGCTTTGTGAAGCTTTTCCTAGTAAAAAAAGCTAACTTGGTTTTGAAAACAGACACACTCAATGCTTAAAACAAAAGTATGTATGATGGTCTGCAGTCTGACTTGGACAAAAAAAGAGCTGAGAATGAAGAAAAAATACAATTTTAGATCATGAGCTCTTTATGGTTCTTTATTGGGTTGTTTGGTTATCTTCTTAGAAGTGGAATTTTTTTTTTTTTTTTATTATTAAGGTGATCTGTCTTGTGCATTTTTAAGCAACATAACGAAAAGTGGAAAATAAAGAAATTGTGAAAAGTGCATCTTCTAGCATACTACGGTATCAATTGCAAAAATCTTACCTCTGCTCACTTAAAATAAGGTGTTCCATAAAGCTGTTTTCTCTAACATAGGCTTGATGCATTCTGTGTTATTAGAGAGGGGCTGCTAACACAAAGTGAATGACTGCTATGAAAGATTTTCACAAAGTCTAGCACTGTATGCTAAATGCTGAATGACCTTCTGTGTCTAATTGAACAGATTAATGGGAAAGGAAATGGATAATTTTCACTTCGCAATTGCACTTGGGTTCTAGTGTGTATTGAAGAGTTATGCACAAGTTAAAACACAAACTAGTCACTGTCCATTGCTGCTTTGATTTACTAACTGAACCTGAATTTAAGGGTGATATCAAGTCTCATAAAATGGAAAAATAGTGTAACCCAAGTGCTGTGTAGTTCTTTTTTTTTTTTTTTTTCCCCCATGTGCATTAAGGTATAAAGTATTACTGGTTTTATCTTACTAAACTTGTAAACTTCTAACTAATTCCTGAAATTTTATTTGCAAGCAGAGGTGCCAAAGCCAGGAATATAAGGAGCTTTGTCACCAAATAGTGCAAGCTCTGAAAAGTGACATTAAACATCATTGCAAATTCAGTGAATCTAAACAGCTGTCTAAACTGGGTTGTAAAGAAAATAATGAGGAATATTTTTAGCTCTATTAGCAGCTAATGGAAAAATCAAAAAACAACTTCAGTCTATGTGTCTGATGTGGCAGGATTTAGTAAAATATGCTGAGTACTGGATCAGCACAAAATATAGGACTGTTTAGTAGAAAGCAGTAAAATCTGAGAGAAGTGTTCCAAACAAATCACTTGCCAACTATTAACATGCAGTGTGGTTAGCTGAACACTCAGGACAGAAATTTGCCAAACTATTACCTGGAGGTGTACCCATCTTCCACAGATCAGTCAATATATCCAAAAGTAAAGCACTTCTTGATTTAGACACTCAGAAGTACAATCTAAATCTAATACTTGCTTATTCAGACTATTGTTAAACTAGAAGAGTACAAATTACACAAACGTCACTTCTGAATGAAAGGAGATTGCAGTGAAGTACTATCTGTTTTGATTCTCTGAGAAATTATGGAAATTATGATCAATAGTGATAGTAAATTGTTAAAAGTAGGTAGAAAATAATTTCTTCCTTTTTCATTTTTGACGTTTTGTTTGCTACAGTTGCCTTGAACGCAACATTTGCATTTCAAAACAAAACAGCTCTTTGAGCAGAAAACCTGGAACTGCCTGTTTTTTCAAATTAATTTCTGAACAGATAAATTTATCTTCTATGTGAAACCATCCATTTTAAGTGTGTCATACTTTCTAGCTAAAAAGGTCAAAAGCAATTTTTGCCATCCACAATGTATTCCTAGGAAACTATTAATTCAAAGCACAGTTCAGGTTGTAAAGACAACCACAGACCTGGGAGACTGCTGTGACTTTTCACCCTTATTAGAGAACAAAAAATTTCAAAATATAGTAATTTTGTTCAGGATATAAGTATTTTTTCAACTGTAATGAAATATAGGATGGAATATATGTTTCAGTTGTCTGAATGGGGAGGCTGTTTGGAAGGCCTGTTCATATTTCAACACTATGCTGTTTGCACAGTGAGGGGATGGGTCTCAGAATAATTGCATTCAGCTAATGAACAAGACATATATCTATTTACCTCAGCTGTGGTGCTTCTGTGAACCCAGTTATTTTCCTTTCTTTTCATATTTTTTACTTAATGTGAAACTCTGTGAGAAGTAAACCACTTCATACAGAATACATGACAACTTTAAACTTCATGCTGACACTTTAATTCCTTGTTGCCCAAGAGCTACTAATTTAATTAGAAACTACTATGGTGGAACTAGTAGAGAAATAAAATACCCCTTCAGAGAAATTTCACTGAAGAAGATTAAGAGAACAAGTGGGAAAAAGAAAATTACATCCACAAGCCTGTTTCTCTCCACTGTCTAAAAAAGGAGTGTAGGGTGACTAGCAGAGTTGGACATGTCTAATTGTAGACATCTAATGTTAGCTGAGATGATCTCCCCTTCATAATTTGAAGATTACCCTTTGGTCTCCCTAGTGGATAATCACTGAATTTCAATTTATATGTTTCCAAGTTTTCATGTGTTTTTTCAACAAAACATTAAAAGTACCAGGAATATGGGAACTACTTTAGTTCATTGGGTTACCTGTCTTATTTTTAAGTGAGGCTTCTTTTTAAACAATTAAGTTTAACGGTTAGTGACTCCCACATTTACTTAACTTTTCATGGGGTTTCATTTTCATAATTTCTACCTCACTTTTCATAATTTATAATGCTCTCAACTATTGAAAAGCTTCACTAGACTTGCTTGCAAAATGCACTCAAATATTTTCAGCGACCTGTATGCTCTGTTTGAGGTCAGTAAAGAGTAAAATGAGGAAAAAAAAAAAACCAACAGTTACTGTATTTCTTATCTATATATATTTACTTCTTCTATTTGTCCCTGATGCTTACCGGCAGCAGTGGAAAGTTAAGTTTCAAATCACATTTGTGGTAGTTAGTAGAACCCTGACTTTCTACTTAAGTAAAAAAATTTACACAAGAAATTGTCATGCCTTTATACAATTGTAGAACTAAATAACATATGCTGCAGCTCAGCATTATTGTTCCAGTTCTGAATACTCTGTGACAATAATTAATATTTAAGTGACAGTGTTAAAATAATACTGGTGAATAATAATGCATGATTACTGTAAGCAAATATAATTATGATGTTTCTTAAATTAGGAAGAACAAGGTTATTTAATAAAAGGCCTCTGATATATCTGAGAACTTGATTTTGATCTCATTTTTAATTTTTTTTTAATCTCATGCATTTGGAGTAACTCCACTGAAAATTGTACCGGGGCAAAAGAACAAGGCTTCGTATCCTAGGCTTCATGTTCCAAGACAACTGTTCCAGATGGGGTGAGACTGAGGCCGCTTCTCTTGAAAGGCAGTCTGAACACTACAAAGCAAATGGAAACTTTTTACAAGGAGTCACATGGAAAAGATGAGGGCTAATGGGCACAAGTTACTTCTGCGGAGATTCTGACTGAGCAGAAGAGGAAATTTAATCACAGTAAGAATACTCGGCCATTGGAATAACCTCCCAGGGAAGTGGTGGATTCCGCAACACTGGACATGTTTAAGATTTGGCTGGATAGGGTGCTGGGACATGTAGTCTAGGTCATGTTTTGCCTGGAAAGGTTGGTTCCAGCCTGGTATTCTATGATTCTGTGATTCTCTGTTTATAAAGAAGAAACCTCATTAATTTGATAACCAGATGGTAATTTAGATGATGACTATTTTTCATACGAAGTAAATACCTACAGTAACTCTGACAAAGCAAAACCAATTTACGTAGCTGAAGCAGGTAAAGCCATGCTTCCATGGCCCTCAACAGATCTTTTAAAATTGTCTTGATGAAATTAGGCTACCCTAATTAGGTACATCATATGTATCACGGAATAATGCTTTTAGCTATGCATATTCAGTAGTGAGACACATTTTAATATATTTAACATTTTAATAACTAACCTTTTATTTCTCTAAATATGTGGATTAGGTAAGACAGCTGAACTATCACAGTCTCAGTTCTCCAGCTACACAAGGTCTTGATGTCAGACCAGTAGGTCAAGACTTTTCCCCACCCACCAATAACCTACAACAGACCTGCATTAAATTGATGCATGAATGTGAATTTATTGCAGGTTCACTGGAGATCTCTATCCTTAGTCAAAACCTTTATATGCTATAAATAGATTCTCAGTATCTCTTTTTTCTTGTCTCTGAAGTGACTACAGCTGTGGGAGATAATGTACAGGCTAAAGAGAAGCTGTATTTGAATCCCTTTCAAACTGCTGACATCTTGGGCATGGTAGCACAATGCTCCTGATGGCGTTGCGAGTGAATTGTTGCAGTTTGTGCCAAATCGTCTGTCACTGCAGCTACCCTGACAACAGCATCTTACCCAGTTTAAATTTAGCTGAGAAACATGTACATGAGGTGCATACATAGCACTAACTGTAGTATATATATGCATAAGTCAATACAGTCAAACCAGCCTACACGCAGGATAATTTCATATATCCTTTCCCAATGCTTTAGAAAAATTGCTGCTGTCAACATTTAAGTGTTGTTTAGCGGTGAAAGTGGAGGCACAGTGCCCACTGTGTCCACGCAAGGCTCAATGCCAAAAGGCAGGAGGTATCCTGTTGCCTTACCATGACTGCTGGTAGAGCTGGCAAGAGACCCTGCATTTGGCCCCTAACAGTAAGAAAAATGTTTTCTTCATTCCCTGAAATAATCTGTGTGGCACAACCCCCAGTTTAATGTGAGCTGTTCACTGTTTCTTGGCTAAATGAGCTTTCCATTAGCAAATACAGTTTTATCAGCATCATATAGTTTTGCAAAAATATGAAGGTTTTAATTTTCTGATTATCTCTACAGGATGCCTTTGCAGATGGAGAGGAATGGTACTGTTTAAGTACACTCTATTGCGTGGATTCTGTGTTTGAATGTGAGCACCTTGATGTTGGTGTAGGTGGGCCCCACTAATTGGGGAATTGTGTTGGCATATATTAGTATATCAGTCCCTGGAGAGAGAAGGCAGTGAACAGAAAAGGATGAGCCAAAGTTATTAAACTTTGCAGTTAAATATAGATGAGCCTTTGTTACAGGATGTAAATCAGAGAATTGTAAAATCACAGAATTGTAGAATCACAGACTGGAATTGACTTTAAAGATCACTGAGTTCTAACCCTTCTGCCACAGGCAGGGACACCTTCCAGTAGATCATATTGCTCAAATCCCCATCCAGCCTGGCCTTGAACACTTCCAGGGATGGGGTATCCACAATATCTAATCTTAATCTACCCTCTTTCAGATTAAAGGCATTCCCCTTTTTCCTATTTCTACACACCTTTGTAAAAAGTCCCTCTCCAACTTTCAAATGGAAAAGTTTCTGATACCCTCGGGACCTCTAGAACCACTCTCTGCTCTCATCTTCAAGGCCTTGCTACCACCTCTTGTGTGTATTTCTTCATGCTTACATCATTATTCTGTGGTCATACAGAGTTCATTGCACATAGCATATCTACTCGTAATTTATATCTGTGTCAAAATTCTTAACAGTAGACATTACACCACACAATTACACAAAGCTCAGCAAAACTGAAACAAATTAGGCAACAGCTACCTGGTCATTAGGTGGTTGCTGCTGCAGCGAAACAAGCTGAACAAAGTTTCAGGCAAGCCAAAACAAGACAAAGCATAGCAAATCCCAATGTCCTTGTTAGCCTAGCACAAAGCCTATGACCTGTTGTTGGTGTTTACTGGTTTGCAGGGTTCACATGGCAGTGTGTCTGAGCTGATTACCCCAGTGAAGGGCAGCTACCTGGCTTCTCCAGTGAAATTCATTCACACTTGGTCAATCTTGAGTGCTAACAGTGTAAAAGCCTGGTTGTATAGGTCTGTTTTGGTATTCATCATGCTGGGTACAGCATTGACCAGTAATTATGAAAGTGACCAAAACTACAGTGATTTAAAACTAGCTTGTGATACTTCAGCTGGTGTGCACTGATGTACTAAAACGTTAGCAGAGATACATACAGTGTGTCTGATTTTGCCAGCTTCCCTAAGCTCAGAGATTCTGACTTCATCGCAGGTTTTTCAGTAATCAGGATTTTTCTGCATAGAACTATTTGCTGGATTAGGGCTTGTATTTGGTTAGTACTTTTAAAATCAGTTTATAGAGTGTTTTTTGTCAGCATCAAGAATTCCCAATCTTATTGTTAGCAGTTCCATAAAGCCCCTGCACAGTCACGAGTAGTTACAGTGTGCCGACATGAAGGTATGGTACAGATTTTGTCAAGAGATGTTATACATCAAACATAGGGAAGCTGACACAAAATGCAATGATGACTGATCAGCTGATGAGCCTACAGCAAAGTAAAGCTAAGATACAGGTTTAGCGCTTTGTATTTTATTTCAGGGGTTCTGTTTTCCAGAGAACTGAAGAAGGATCAGTCTTTGCACTCTCTAAAGCTTTTAGATGGCTAGACTGGGAGAAGGTGTAAACTGCCTTTGAATTTCTTACAGTGCTGTGCTTCCGTGTATGGACTGCTTCCAACAAGGAACAAAGTGCAAAAATGTGTTGGAACAGCTGATGATTTTGTCTAGATGGGCTGCACAAAGAAACACAGTGTGCTTTTTCTGACAAAATGCAGGGGCACTCTGCATAAGTAACTGCAGAAGTGAAACACTTGGCACCTAAAGGACATTGCTACTGATGTTCTAAGTGTAACACAAACATTATCTAATTAATCAGAAGAAATGACAGATTTGTCCTTCTGTCAGCAAAGAATTTGAATGATGGATACAGAGGTGAGAATGTTACTCCTGTTTGAAACCATGGGATATACTGTTAAGACTGAAAAGTAATAAACGGAGGAAGGTATAGCGAAGGAAAGGTGTTACGTCTAGCAAAGGTGTGGAGATATGAAAAGACAGAGAGAAGCAATTTTCTGGGGGATAAGAAGACTGTGATTTTGCAGTGGTGAAACAGAGCTCGCAAGTATTTAGGTTTCTTATATATCTTGGTCTCTCACATCTCCATGATGAATTTTCATAATTCTGTGGCTGAATTATCACGAGGAACATGAATTAAAAGCTTTTTTCCCCTAATATGTTTCTAAGAAGACCAGCTAGGATCATGCTTAGCTTGCCTTCCTCTGTAAATCAGACATGGACTGTGCTGGCAACTACAAAATCTCTAAGGAACCTGAACAGAATATTTTTTGGAGAACTTCTGTTTAATTTATGTGGAATAGATTGCTTGGCACCAGCCACTAAAAACTGAGTTTAAGCACACTGTGAGAGACAAATTGTCTTCCAAAATTTTGTCTTTGAAGCAGTGCCAGCATATATTATTGGAACTGCTAAAATTCATGAGATGATCTCAAGCAGTTTCTTCTATATAGGAGAGATTTCAGAAAGGCATCTGAGAATTCATGTCTTCTTCTTTCCAAGTCACTGGTGAGAACAATTAGAATTTCATCCAAAGACCATCGCCGTAAATAGGACCCCATCTTTCACTGGATGCTATAAAGAACTCTCAGTCTCATACAGTCTTTTGCAAAGATATTAAAAATAGGTTGCTGAATTAGTGATGCTGTGTAGCTATGGCAGTTGTCTTCAGTATGTAAGAAAAATATAATTTATATCTTTAATAAAGTAATGTTCTTTAATTTATGTTATGCATGAGAAAATAGCTGAACTATGCCTTCCGTAAACCACAACCAGCACTTAGGGTTAATGTAATTCAAAACAAAACAAATATATTGCAGGAATGAAATTATATAGAGTATTCAAATGTTTTGAAAACAAATAAGGATGTTTACATCTTTATAAATTTATTTCAAATCACAAATCTTCAATGTTTTGACATTCAAGATGAAAACAAATGCATGAATATTTCACATTTCAGAGGAACAGAAATCTCAAAATTCTTGTGCATTTCTACTTTGACTTTTCTGAATGACTACGAAGATTACAAGTGGGCTAATTTAAACAAGATACTACACACAGGAAAATAAAAAAAACCACAAAAGCCCCATAGCTTCATATATGAACTGTTAAAATTGTTGGAGATGAATATAATCTGACTAGAATAGCAATTATTATTAACACATTATGTACTTCATGTTCTGATCAAGAGACATTTGTTCCATGTACAGAAGACTTTTATAGAAGTTATATGTAGTTTCCTGTAAATATGTTGAATTGGGCCTTTTTGTTGTTGTGGTTGTTTGTTTTGTTTTTTGTGTTGGGGTTGTTTTTTTTTTCTTAAGAACTTGATTTGAGTTCAATTATGCCAGTGGGAAGCTCCTTTTATTTTAAAAGGCTATTGGATTGAGCACTCTCTCCCCTAAATTACTTACTGCATATAAAATAAATTGTGAAAAATAGGCAGTAAGGTGTTCCAGTTGCAGAATCAGCATAGATTTCCTACTGGCATTTGTGCACTTATGTTTTGTCCCAAAGTGTGCACATGTGTAGAGCTGATGGACCTTTCTTGATTGCAAAGTTTAACTTAGCTTTTTATTAAGCCCTATTCACTTATGAAAAATCTCATCTAAATGTATTACAGCCTTCATACTGGTCCAGCTGGCTTATCTTGGACTAGGGTCAAACCTGCGAGTTCAACTTTTTCTCTGTCTGATGCAGGGAAATTGCAATGTAGATCATTGTTACACAGACGACAGTCCTTTAGCCCATCCCTGTGAAGTTCTTCAATCAGATCCTTGAAATCCAATACAAGGGAATTTTTACAGTCCGATTACTCATAGGCTTGACAAAAAGAAGAAGTGAATGCAACACAAGAAAAGATGTAGAATGGGATTTGCCTTTTTTAGCATTTCACTAAGAAATGTGTCTTGCTAACATAAATTGGGGGATCATTTTCTTTATATCATTCAGTGTCACACAGGCTGTTGTTACAAGTGTTCTCTATCAGCCACAGTGTGGTCAGGAGACATACATTACAATGAAAAAATGGAACAGGCATGAAAAGATCGTGCAAAATGTGATTTTTGTTGCCCTCCCTCCACTGATGTTTTTTATCAGTGCTGCAAATGCATTATTTAGCAGAATCCCATAGAAAGATGGAATAAAAAGTAGTAAGTACTGCTTTCATCTCTAGTGCCAGTGAACAGAAGCAGCAGTAACATACCTAGAACCTTTCCTGATACATCCACTCAGTTTGGACTGTCTAGTCCTTATCTAAGTAGAGGGTGAAAAAATATAGTAGAAGATTGGGCCTCATTCTTAGAGAATGCAGCTTTCTGATCAGATTTGGCTGTGATCTGATAAGATTAAGTCCTAGGGGATACTGGCTTAATGTAAAATTCATAGTTACTTTGTCTGACTCTATAGTCTGATGGGAAATCTCGTGAAGGATATGACAGTAAGGAACTGATTTGGAAATACTCTTCAGTAAGAACAAAAGTCTGTGTATTTGCACTGTATTTTCTGTGTTTGTTCTATGATTCTGATCCTAATGCAGTAAAAAGCAGGCATTGGTTTAAACAATCTAATACCTGATCTGACGCATACATTGTGCCTACTGATCATCCTAACCCATCATCAGTTTTGGATGTGCATTAATTCAAATACTGCTCATTTAGGCTGTTGGTTTCTGGAGAGGCTTTTTAGCTATCACTGCTAATTACTCAGAAATGTATTGCATTCTGTAAGACTGGGAAGGAGCTGGGAGGCATTTGCAAATTCTGTGTTCAAGGAAAGATGTAAAGGGCCATCAAAGCAGAAATCACACAATAGTTAGAAATACCAGTCTCATCTTGAAACAGCAAGAGAACTCTTTCTTCAAAACTGCAGAAAGCATGGGATACACTCATCTGAAATCAGACTGCTTAGAAATTCAATTTGCAAATACTACTTTTTGAGGCAGATCAAGCATTTTCTTTCAGAAATACATATATAAACATTGAATCATGTAAGTACAGGTCAAGAATCTTTAAATTTAGGACTTAAAGAGATGAGAAAAATTCTCTCAGGAAACATTTAAGCAGGTAGGAATTAAAGCAATATTATCCTGGTGTCTATTTAAGAAATCCACCATCCAGTGCAGGAAGATGAGTCTTTAATTGCTGAGGTGAGTAGCTCGAGAGAGGACGCCTTCAACACCAGAGCCAGGGGGGAGATCAGCGTCCAGGAGCCCCAACTCAGAGCAGAGAGACCCACCCTGCTAGCCTCAAGACCTCGACAGGACCTGCCCAGGCGCTGGCAGCTCGGCTGACTCGAGCAGCTGACTCACAGGGGGCAGAGCCAGGAGCAGCGGCACCAGCCCTGAGTAGTTAAAAACCTGCCCCAGGGAGCGCGGCAACCAGGAGTGTGGTGAACAGGGCGGGTCGAGGCAGTTTGCGTGGGCAGGCGAGAGGGATGGTGGGCACCCGTCGTATGACCAGAGCCCAGTCTGGGAGTTCTGCTCTGGCTGCCCTACCGGTGGCCAGCGTAGGCACCCAGACAGAGCAGATGACAGGGGAGGCTGCAGTGCAGAGCTCGGAGTGTAGAGGGTGCCTGCACTGGTCTGATGAGGGAAAGGTGCACGATGGGCAGGGCTGCCCTCGGTGCTCCCTGGAGGAGGTCCTCCTGCAGCAGGGGCTGAGCTGCGGGATGCTATTAATAGGCTGCAAGATGTCACGGTAGCTGAGAGGAAGTGGGGCTGCTTGCTCCAGCCCCAAACTGTGCAGGGGTCTCAAGCTTCTGCTCCAGCTCATGAAGGAAAGAAGGAGGCCGTTATCCCGGGAAGCTGGGAATTAATGACAAAAAAAAAACAACAAACAAAAAAAAAAAAAAAAGAAACCCAACAAAAGAAGGAGGCAAAGGACAATTAAAAGCAAGGGGTTTCCCCCTAAATCTGTTGTCCCCACGCAGAACCGCCTTGCTGTCCGGAAGGAGGATAAAGAAGAAACACACTTGCACCACAAACAGCCGGATTATGCACAGGTAAAGATCTCTACTGGCGCTGCCAAGAAAAAGCGGCGGGCCGTAGTAGCAGGGGACTTTACTTTGAAAGGGACAGAAGCACTCGTCTGTTGGCCTGACCCGTTCTTGAGGGAGGTGTGCTGCTTACCAGGAGCACGGATCAGGGATGTTACAGAGAGGCTGCCTGCTCAAGTAAGTCCCACGGACTATTGCCCATTCCTGTTGATCCATGTGGGTGCTAGGGATATAGATAGTAGTAGCCTGGGGACCATAAAGAAGGACTACAGAGCCCTGGGAGAGGTGGTTAGGGGCTCTGGAGCTCAGATAGTCTTTTCGTCAACTCTTCAGGACACAGGGGAGGACCTAAAAAAAGCTAGGAGGATTGGCCAGGTTAATAAATGGTTAAAAGGGTGGTGTCATAGACAGGGAGTTCGGTGTCTTGAACATGGGACTGAAGTTTGTAGGCCAGGTCTAGTGGGGACTAGTGGAGCTGGTCTGATGATAAAGAAGGGGAAGAACAGTTTTGGTAGGAGGCTTGCCAGACTGGTCAAGGAGGCTTTAAACTAGATGTATTGGGGGAGGGGGGCATCATTCCATCCCAACACACCCAGTCAGTTGCCAACACCTATAATAAATGCTCGGAGCAATGTAGAGATATTCCAGCCGCTCCAGCCAACGAGCCAGCTTCATTTGGAGCTCGGCTCAGATGCCTCTATACAAACGCCCATAGCATGGGGAACAAACAAGGAATTAGAGATGTGTGCATGTCTACGGGGGTATGATATAATGGGCATCACAGAAACATGGTGGGATGGCTCCTATGACTGGAGTGTTGGAATGGAAGGTTACAGGCTCTTTAGAAAAGAGGCCCGGCAGGCGGGGAGGTGGAGTTGCCCTTTATGTTAGGGATAAGCTGGAGAGTATGGAACTCTGTCTGGGGGCAGGTGAGCAGTTTACAGAGAGTTTGTGGGTCAGGGTTAAAGGGAAAACAGCCATGGGAGACATTACTGTGGGGATCTGTTACAGGCTGCCTGATCAAGGAGAACCTGTGGATGAAGCACTCTACAGACAGATAGGAAAAGCCTCACACTCACAGGCCCTTGTTCTCATGGGTGACTTCAATCACCCTGACATCTGTTGGAGGGACGGTATAGCCCAGCACAAGCAATCCAGGAGGTTCCTCAATTGTGTGGAAGACAACTTCCTTCTGCAAGTAATAGAGGAGCCAACAAGGAGAGGTGCCATGCTTGGCCTTGTGCTCACCAACAGGGAAGGGCTTGTCGAGAATGTGGTACTCCAGGGCAGCCTTGGATGCAGTGATCACAAGATGGTCGAATTTGAGATCCTCAGGCCAGTGAGAAGAGTGTGCAGCAAGCTCATTGCCCTGGACTTCAAAAGAGCAGACTTTGGCCTCTTCAAGAACGTGCTTAGTAAGGTTCCCTGGGATATAGCCCTGGAGGGCAGGGTGGCCCAAGACTGTTGGTTGATATTCAAGGATCACCTGCTACAAGCTCTGGAGTGTTGCATCCCAACTAGAAGGAAGTGCAGCAGGAGAGCCAGGAGACCTCCTTGGGTAGATAAGGAGCTGATGAGGAAACTTCGAAGGAAAAAAGAGGGTTATAAAAAGTGGAAACAAGGACAGGCGGCCTGGGAAGAATATAGGGACATTGCATAGGAAGCTAGGGACCAGGTTAGGAAGGCTAAGGCCCAGTTAGAATAAAACTTGGCTAGGGATGTTAAGGATAACAAGAAGGGATTCTATAGGAACATTGCAAATAAAAGACAGACTAGGGACAACGTGGGGCCCCTCTGGAAGCTATCAGGAGAACTGTCTACACAGGATTTGGAGAAGGCTGAGGCTCTGAATGACTTATTTGCCTCAGTCTTCACTGGCACATGCTCTGACCACACCACCCAAATCTTGGAAGGTAGACGCAGGGACTGTGAGAATGAAGACCTTAGGCCCACTGTAGGAGAGGATAAGGTTCGAGACCATCTTAAGAACCTGAACAAGCGCAAGTCCATGGGACCTGATGAAATCCATCCGTGGATCCTGAAGGAGCTGGCAAATGGAGTTGCTAAGCCACTGGCCATCATATTTGAAAAATCATGGCAGTCAGGTGAAGTTCCCGACGACTGGAAAAAGGGAAATATAACCCCCATTTTCAAGAAGGGGAAAATGGAAGACCCGGGGTATTACAGACCAGTCAGTCTCACCTCTATGCCTGGTAAAATTCAGAGCAGCCCTACGGAGAAGGACTTGGGGATGCTGGCCGATGAGAAAATGAACATGGGCCGGCAGTGTGCCCTCGCAGCCCAGAAAGCCAAACTTATCCTGGGCTGCATCAAAAGGAGAGTGACCAGCAGGTCGAAGGAGGTGATCCTGCCCCTCTACTCTGCTCTTGTGAGACCTCACCTGGAGTATTGTGTGCAGTTCTGGTGTCCTCAACATAAAAAGGATATGGAACTGCTGGAACAAGTCCAGAGAAGGGCCACGAGGATGATCAGGGAACTGGAGCACCTCCCATACGAAGATAGGCTGCGAGAGTTGGGGCTGTTGAGCCTGGAGAAGAGAAGGCTGCATGGAGACCTCATAGCAGCCTTCCAGTATCTGAAGGGGTCCTATAGGGATGCTGGGGAGGGACTCTTCGTCAGGGACTGTAGTGACAGGACAAGGGGTAATGGGTTAAAACTTAAACAGGGGAAGTTTAGATTGGATATAAGGAGGGAATTCTTTCCTGTTAGAGTGGTCAGGCACTGGAATGGGTTGCCCAGGGAGGTTGTGAATGCTTCATCCCTGTCAGTACTGAAAGCCATGCTGAATGTAGCCTTAGGTGAGATTGTTTTGTGTGAGGTGTCCCTGCCCATGGCAGGGGTGTTGGAACTAGATGATCTTGAGGTCCTTTCCAACCCTAACTGTTCTGTGATTCTATGATTCTAATAGGTCTCTTCTCCAGCAATAAAATCAGAAAACATGGGAAGAAGACCATTTATAGTGTTCCCAGGATGTGGGCATAGAATCATATTATCTTTAACATCCCTAGCTAAGTTTAATTCTGACTGGGCCTTAGCTTTCCTAACCTGGTCCCTAGCTCCCCGGACAATATCCCTGTGTTCTTCGCAGGCCCCCTGTCCTTGCTTTCACCTTTTATAATCCTCTTTTTTACCCTCTACGTTTTCTCAGCAACTCCTTATCCATCCAGCGAGGTCTCCTGGCCCTCCTGCTGCACTTCTAGTCAGGAGGCAACACTCCTGAGCTTGTAGCAGGTGATCCTTGAATATCAACCAACAGTCCTGAGCCCGCCTGCCGTCTAGCGCTATATCCCATGGAACCTTACTAAGCAAGTTCCCAAACAGGCCAAAATATGCTTTCTTATGCAACTTACCAATATCTACTCTCGTATGCATCTTATCAATGTATACAAGTATCTTAAGGGCAGGAGTCAAGAAGATGGGGCAAGACTCTGTTCAGTGGTGCCCAGACATAAGGAAATGGATAAGGGGCAACTGGCACAAACCAAAACACAGCAAGTTCTATCTGAATATGAGGAAAAACTTTGAGAGTGACAGAGCATTGGAAAAGGCTGCTCAGAGATTGTGGAGCCTCCTTCTCTGGAGGTGTTCAAAACCTGCTTGAATGTGATCCTGTGGAACCTGCTCTAGGTGAACGTGCTTCAGCAATGAGAGGGTTACAATAGATGATCTCCAGAGGTCCCTTCCAACCCCAAACATTCTGTTTGTGGGGGTATTACTTGCACTTTCTTCTTAAAGCAAGAAGATGAATTATATGTGATGGCCCTATATACAGGAACATATCTTTAATATTATACACAACTTAATGCTGACTGCTACATCTTAGTAATGGATGCTCATGTGGGAGTGTGACTATGTGTTTTCAAGGCCTATCATGATTCTGTAAGTTACATTCAGTGACAAATATGCCAGGAAAACACTGCTAGATATACGCATGATTTCTTTAATACAAGAGTTGCATTAAAAGAAAATAGTATTATATTTTGCAAGAGGGAGAATAATCAGCAGAGAGAAATATCTGGAACAAAACCCTCTCGGGACTCCTTCTATGTGCACTTTGGCTGATTCATCTCTGCCTTGTTCTCACAACCAGTACAGGCATCTTCTAAAGAATTTTTTATTTAGTTCATGCAGCACTGCATTATAAATACCAGAACTACTACCACCACTTTAAACTGACAGCTACTTTGACTTTGGAGCTGTCTTTGTTGTGTATTGGTGGAAGGAAGCATCTGAGAAAAAATTCCAGGAGAAGCTTAGGTTGAAAGCTTCTCTCGTACAGATTACTCAAACAGCTGTATAAAATTGAAAGGTTACCAAGTTAGGGCAGATAATGCCCAAATCTGTCTGACTGTTGTTTCAGATTGCTCAGACAGAACAGAAGTAGAAACTGAAAGGGTTGTGGGAGGAAGGGAAGAGCCAAGGTACATGTGCAGGTAGCAGTGGGAGTTGGGAGGCCGAGGCAGTGTGTGCTGGTTTTTGGTTTGACTTTTAATGCTGCCTAGTAGCTGACAGTGATTGTAGCCTTTCATTTGTACAGCTCGTCCTGTGTTTGAATCATCAGGACTCAGTGTAAAGGACACTGACTCTCCCTGTTTGGGTGTCTTATGTCCCCAGTTGTGTTCTTTAACTTCATTGTGTCATCTCTTATAGCATAATCTTTTGTTTCTGAGTGTTGGCTTTTACTTGGTTTAATTTGTCTTACATTTCCCAGTCAGGGTGTCCCCAGGTGTGCTGGATTGTTGATCATGTGTTCATCTAGGCGCCGTCAATACATGCCATTCTTACAGGTCTTTCTGCCTAGTTTGTTCCTTCTGGTTTTTTTTCTGAATTTTAACATTTCTATTCCAGTTCTCTACTATAAAATCCTTCAGAAGATTATCTGCTGTTGGTGTTAGGATATCACCCTTCAGAGTCAAATACACAGCATGACCTCGAGGGAGTGGAAGTTAAAATCAAGAGGATTAGCTTTAGGGATTATGGTAATCCCACATGTGAATATATGTGCTCCAGCACAAACCAATTGATGTTCCAGCAGAAATCTGGGGAGCTAGAAATGTAGAAAATTTGAAACCTTATGTACTGATCAGACTACGTATCATCTAACTCTCAAAAACATACTCTACCACAAGCCTTTTGTCTGTTAGCCTCCTGTTTTAAATCAGAGATGGTATTTGAGGAATGAAGCTACATTCAGCATGAATAAAAATATCAGTAGACCTCACCAGGGGAAAAAGGAAAAAAAATAATTTAAATAGCTGAGGTAATATCTTAATTCTAAAATGGAGTAGGATTTTTACATGTGAACTAAATATGAGAAGATATGATTGTGATGCTGTAAAAGGCAACTGTGATCAAGACCATATTTAAAATATGGTGAACAGTTCTTATCAGATCATTGTAATAGAGGTATTAAGGAAATCAGGCAGCAAAGGAAAGGGTAGAAGAGGGCATTTAGAATTGAGACGCAAGGATTTTAGTTATTCAGAAGGTCAGAAAATCAAGGGTCAAGTTCTTCAGAAGGAGAAGATTAAGAAGAGACCTTAACCAGCTGTGCAGTGAAAAGATGGGGGAGAACAGTTGATACAAGATTATTAAAGCTGGTGTCAAGTTAAAGAATCAGCTTTAAAAGGCAAAAGCTTAAGTCAAGGACTGAAAATTGCTGGAGGAATTCAAGATGAGCTCTTCAGATAGAATAACTTATAAAAAAACCACCAGTAGATGTCACTTGAATGTGTGGTACTTCCATAGATATTTTGCTTAATGGATTCATTGATAACAATTTCTTAAAATAAATACTGTCCAACCAAACAAAACACTTTCCAGAAAAAGAATAGCAAGTCTTAGGAAACAGATAAAGATAGATAATCTAAAAAATAACGTTGTTTCTTAAAATTGCACGCATGCCCTGCATACACAAAAATGTCATTGCTCTCTGTGGCTTCTCAAAATGACCCATGTGCTGCTCTTATTAATCAGGACAAACAGAACCATTTTATCTTTCAGTTTTGTCATAAGTCTTGTTATATTTAATTTTACAAGATTTTATGCCCTAGAGTCTAGCAGTTAGTGTCTTTTAAAGGCACAGTAAACCTCCTGAATGTAAAGAAAATCAAAATATGACCTGTGTTGCAAGTTTCAGAAACTTATAACTCTTTGAAATTTTTTACTCAGAATTTCTATACACTGAGGATTTGCAAGAATGCAAAAACTTTTTATTTTTTTTTATTAGTAAAGATAACTGAAGTACTGAAATTATAATGACCTGTGAATGTGAAATAGGCCATAATATCTGAAATGTAGTGAAACATTGCTAAGATCCTTACCAGTTCCCTTATACTCTCTATGTTCAGTGAGGTTATTTAACTCACTAGAGCTTCTGTTATTTCTGTCTCCTTGAGCTGTTCAGGGGTCATTCAGCACCAAGAATTCTAGCAGAGGTTTTCTTATTTCAGGTCAGATAAAGAACTGAATCACTTCAGTAATTGTAAACAAACACAAATACCTAGCAGGAAATAAGCCAGAGAGATACATTAAGAGGATTCCTTGATTCAAACTCTTACACTGATTCCTGAAAATTCTTGTAATCTTTTTTAGTATTATACTTCAGAATGTTCATTAAGATCAGATTTTAGAGCTGAGGGTTTTAGAGCATCACGTAATTTTATTATTTTTTAAATATATTTGCAGTATCATTAATCTATTTCAAATGCTTAACACTTAATACTTAGAATCAAAGAAAGTAATCAGCCAGACTTAAAAGTCATAATATGAACTTTGTGCAGTGCGCACAAAAGTAGCTATTGTAAGAACAAAGGTAGCGTTGTTATGGCTGTGAATGTCAGAGAGCACCTATTTGTGCATGGGAAGCAAATCTTTCTTAGATTTGCTGCCTATAGGGGTCTTCCAAAGTATTGGATCACCTCATCTACCAACAAGTACTTGTTAAGCAGTCAAATTAATCCACCTAGAGTCTGATTACCTGGCTGTTGGCATCCACTGACAAGAACAGTCATACTGGGTTTGGCTTTGTCATTGTTGTATTTAGTACACTTTGAGATGCTAAGAACAACTGGTCTTTTTTTGCTTGCACTTTACATACTGAATTTTGCTTCTTCTTTGCCAAGGAGTTCAAAACCATACCGAACAAGGTGAAGAATGACCATGTCCTTTTATATTCTTGAAACTATTCCAGCCAGCTAGAATAGCTTTATAATCTGTTGTCCCATGGTGGTGAGTTTTGGAACAGACGTTCTCTTGCTGTTTCTTTTGATTCTAGGAGACAGTAAACAACCTATTCAGCTTCTCTATGAGATCTTGTAGTAAACGTAGTAACTACACTTACTGCAAGTCTGTCTTCCCTTCCACCTGTCTTCCCTTCCACCTGGTTGTACTTTGGGATGCTAGGAGAAAGAACAGCATGGTAATATCTGGTAACCTTTCTAATTTCTTGAAAGGCAGCTAGATGAAAAGAAATTCAGTAAGTGATGGAGGAGGTTTGACAGAAATAGTGACTACTGCTTCCTGCAGATTATTTCGCCATAAAAATGATGTCTCAGTGGGAAACATGATTAGATGTGGAATCTAATCTCCACCTAATATAAATCTCCAATGAATTCACAGCAACTATAATAGAAACTTAGTATGATGAGTACCTTTATATTTAGTGGCAGGAAAAATTCTTTTTCAAAGAGTTACTAAAAAATACAGATCAAAATAAAATTTACAAAAAAAAAAAAAAAATCCCAAACCTTGCATATGTTCCAAGTCAGTGTGCAGATCTGGAGCTCAAAAATCTTCATTCATCATTCTCCAGCTTAAGCAAAACTAGTGGCAGTAGCAGATTGTTACTCTCACAATGAGCAAAAGGCATCAAGAAGAAGTGACACACCTCAGAGCATACAATCTTAAGAGTTGTGAGATACAAAGACATTCTGGAATCATGATTCCAACTTTGTTATTCCTTGTGCTGGAGAGGGGGATAGTGTGTGTACATCCACTACTGTTAGCTCATTCAGCTTTGCTCAGTTTTTCATAAGCAGCACAAACAAGTGCATAACTTGGTGTATTTGGCCTCAAAGCCAGTGGGGGTTTCTTTATATATGTGTTACTCATTCTAAAAGAGGAAGATATTTACCATCTTCCAAGCACATTTGTTTCAAACTTTGTCGTGTAATACGGACAGTAAAGGGGATGATACTGGAAAGCTTCCTTTGCTTCTCAGCCCTAGGTGTTACTATTTCTATCTATCAATGTATTTCTGAGAGTAGAAAAAAAGTACTACGTACAGTTTAAAAATCAAATTCCCATTGGCATTAGTTCAAACTAGTGATATTTTTCCCCCTAGAGATTTGTATCTAAATTTAATAATCTTAGGTGTGTGTTTCTTCTCCTCAATGAAATCTGATGCCTACAGAATCATTGCACCTCTTCACTTTTTGGCCTGTGTTTGGAAATTTCTTGTTCTATTCTGTTCAATTTCTGAGTATTTTTAAATGGAGAACAGCAGAACACAGAAGCCTTATCCAGTTTGCAAGGTTCCCACAATTGTACTAGGTGACAAAAAGGTAGACAAAAGGAAGAATAAGATTTTTTATTTGTTTCTCCTAATAATGTTGGTATTGGATGGCTTTCCATGTCATTCTTTCATACCGATTAATTCCATAATACATAAATGCAAATTTGGAATAAGCTTTCAAAATCTCTGTTCTGCTGTATAATGTGGCATGTATTAAGTCACATTGAAACTTGATACTTCAAAATAAAAGTAGTTAAGTGCTTAACATAAGTTCTGACAAAGGGAACAGGTATGTAAACTTGTTAACATTTTTGAAAATGTTATTCATTTAGTAGAATTACATTTATACAAACCAACTGATACTGAAATTTGCAGGGTTATTATTCAGAGTGCTATTGGGATGGCAGGATATTCACAGAATTTTGTGTTCACCATGGGATGAACCCTAGAACAGAAATAAGAGCAACTTGACTCACTGTGGACGTGGACTGGAATGTACTTAAGTATTTGTTCCCTTGATCACATGAACAACTCAGTTAAGTTATAGTATGAATAAGAAAAAATATGCCCTTGTGTTTAAGTATTTGTTTGATTTAGTTCTTTAATAACAGATAATCTCATATAAAAAGATGTAGAAAAGGGCTGGAATGGTTGAAGTTATTTATGGATGTTTATGAAAAATGTAAGAAGAAATAGTGGGATGAGGAATACATTTTGATGTATAGCCCTTTGCATATAGCAATGAGACAAATCTTTTTTAACATCTACCTGCAGAGTTGTCCCACTGAGGTGAACAAATTTGCACTGCTGTGAAATTACTAAAGATAGAGAGAGAATAAAGACCTATTCTTGTCATCAATACATCTGATAAGTATGCTATTCACCATACTTGTTACTTGATTTGCCTGACCCTAACAAAAAGTCCCATCTGTTTCATAAGGCTGATGAGTCATAATGCCTCCTGCATAAGTCATCTTTCTGAATGTCTCTCATTATTTTTATTTTGAACTATAAAAAAAAAAAGCCACAGACATAAAATGTAATAAATGTGGTTTGTACTTGTTTATTATAAGTGCCTGAAAATACTTTTTATATCATAACAATACAGTAATTTCTCATACTATTTTATTATATTGTAAGAGTAATCAGGTAAAGTGCACAAATTGTCATCTGAGATTCAGCGTCCCCACCACTTTCTTTTCTACATAAAATAGACGATATTAATGTCTCCTTAGCCTTTTACATTATTCAGTCATGACTATAGTTCAGAAAACAAAAGCTGTGTTGCAGAAATGCTGCTTCTCTGGGGTGACGAGAATGTTCATTTTAGTAGTATCCCCATTTCTAGCCATATTTTCATTTGTCGGATGTTTGCCATTCTGTGGTAACAAAACATGGTGACTCATCCAATACAGAAACTTTCAAGTTGTTCCTAAACTCTGTTGCTGAAACTGGAAAACCATTTAGTTTAATGTGTGTAAATCCTAGCAAGGGACCCAGGTACTTCCTTGTGTATGCCATTGCCCTTGAAATGATAGCAGTATGCCTAACTAAAGGCTACCTACATAGTGATATAACAAGGAGAGACAGAAAGAGGCTGATTATATACATTAAAGCCAATTCAAGCAGATTTCAACCTGTAGCATTAATAAAGCATAAAGTGCAAAGATTTCTTTCAGAGTCAGCAAAACAATTTGCCAAAGCACCAAAAGAGGCTGCTTGATGAGGGAGGGGAGAGCCAGTGCTGGCAATTCACAAGTACAAAGAGAAAGTCTTCTTCATTTTCTCCTCTTTTTTCTCTGAAAACAAAAATTTCCATTTTCTCATATACTGATGGGAAGAACAATAGACAACATACCACTAATGTTTTTAGTGTGTAATTTGAGAACTGCATGAGCATAGTCTTGTGCTTTTAAAATGCATCTTTTAACTGGATTTTTCAATTTCATTTGGTTTTTGGATTTTTTTTTCTTTCTTGAATACAAGCATGTGTGTAACTTAGGGCAGATATTACACATTTGCAGTATTAATGTGTGCATGTATATGTTTTGTATAGGCTCTTGTCTTCCCCGCCACACACACCTAAAATACAAAGAATAAATGTAAAACCCCATCCTATTTATCTAATTAATAGGATGGCTTTACATTTTTCAACAGGAATTTCTGTTAGTGTCAAAATTTGTTTATACCTTACCATATATCTGCTTTAGGAGCAAACAGATTGTGAAAGCCTATAGGTAAATTTTTGTAAGTGCTGTCTTACAGCCTCTAAAGCTTTCATCTCTTGAGGTAAAATTCCTCAGGTTTGAATTTTGCCAAAATTCAAGGCTCACTTTTGCATTTTGCCTTTTGAAGAAAAAAAGCCAACAGTATTTTTGCTATCTTTTGTGGGCTGTTATGGAGCCTCAGTGAGCTTAGTTTATATATGCTCAAAGTCACTGTGGACATCATGATAAGATACAGATTCTTTCTCTTGGAAGAAGTAGGCTGTTGAAACTGCACCTGCCTTTGCATGCCTGGTTGAAAGCCTGAAGATGCCATTTCTCCTTTTCAAAGAAAGGAGGGAAGGGGTATACTTCTTCCCTGTGTGTATGGACCTGCCATTGTAGGAGTTGCCGTTGTATCTGACTGAGAAGGGAAAGAGAGTTCTGACTAAGCATACTTGCTTCTTTGAGTGTATTGAGTGCATACATGTGTGGAAAATCGGTTAATGAGGGAAGGAAGAAGTTATTTATTCGTGTCTAGACTAATAGAGCCCAAACAAATGCTCGTGCTGCTGAGATTTACCAGTATAAGATTTCCTGTATGACTCATTAGCACCATTTCCTGTATTAAAAGCATGTGGATATATTTTCCTGTATTTCTGAACAGTTTTAGTATTAATTTTGAAATCAGAGGTTTAGATACAGATGTCTCAATGACATTATTTTGTTTTTATCAAGGCCTGTAGTGATAGGACAAGGGGCAACAGTTTTAAACTGAAAAACTGAACATAAGGAAGAATGTTTTTCATGACGGGGATGGTGAGACACTGGAACACGTTGCCCGGAGTTGCGGATGCCCTATCCCTGGAGGTGTGCAGGTCCAGTTTGGATGGGGCTTTGAGCAGCCTGATCTAGTAGAAGATGACCCTGCCAATAGCAGGAAGGTAAACTAGATGATCTTTAGAGGTCACTTCCAACCCAAACCACGACAATGATCTTAATTTTTATGGTTTGTCTTCTCCATAGACTCATTGTGATGAGAATGGAAGGAATACAGAGAGCTTCAAAAATTTGGAAACCAATCTACTTTCCAGAGTCAATAATGCCTGAAGTATGAACTCCATCTGTATAGCCGTCTTGGATAACCGGTGTTAGGGTGTTTGTGAACTAGAAACAAATCCAAGCATCAATAGGATAACAAATGCATGTTTTACCAGCTTCCCAGAGAAAGTGGATTGAATGAAATTACCTATGCCTTCCTGCATTTACCTATCTCTTCAGCACTCTATAAAGATTTTAATGTGGAAAATATAAGTAAGCCAATTTAGTATATCAAAGTGCTGAAAAAAGCACAGATCTTTGGTTCTGAGCAAAGAGAAAACCTTTTGTTCCCTTTAGCTAAATAATTCATTTGTGATATGTTTCTGGCCAAAAATAAAGAGTAAAATACCAAAGATCTTTTCTGTATTCTTTCATTCTACATTTCTTATCCTCTGAATTTTGGTTGATAATGGTCCCTTTATATAGTTATTGCATATCTTACAGCTCCTAATAGTTCGAGGCATAAAATATTCTGATTTAGCACATACTTGTGTCTACTGATGAGATACATTTTCTTGTCTTTTTAATTTCAAAATTGCTCATAATTTTTTTTAGATGGGGATAATCTAGTTACAATTTGAGTGAAACAAACTCATTTTTCATTAACTGATGATTTACAATGTTTCTTCAGATTCTTATAGTAATTACTGCTATGAAACTGAGAGGGAAATCAAATGCATTGTATCCAATAAAAAACTTGAAACTATACACTGTGACATTGAATACAACAAATAGCAAAGATCGTTGGAGACAAAGCTAACATCTAGTTAAGCTTGGCACAGTTTGCCAGTACCCTCTCTGAGTATTTTTTTAGCTAACATTTCACATATTTTAAGTAAATACAGCCTGAGACAATTTTCATCAGAACATACATAGAAATCATTTAAGCCAAAAGATTTACATTTTAGATTTTCCTTTCAAAGATTCCTATTAGTCTGAATGCAGTCAGATGGGGAACCATCTCTTTGGATTCATTTCTGTTTATGATCACTGCCTAAATACAAGCTACATGCTCAATAGTAAAAGACATAGCTACAATCCTTGAGCTATCTGTCTGGCCAGTCAATGAAGTTTCTAAAAAAATGGACCCTCTCTTCTTCTCTCCACTTGTATCTTCTGCTGTCAGCCTTCAAGGCTGGACGAGGAAGGCAGATATTTATGCAGTTCTTGGCTTTGATTGCAAAACCAGATTAAGAAATTCCTGTTCCTCCTCTGGCCACTTACCATTGCCATGACAGTTGCATTAATGTTGCTGTTTGTAGGCTGTGTTACACACCATGTTACTGAAAAGATTCATCTTAAATAAAACCATAAAGGTGGGTTATTTTAATTGTTGCAAGCTCCGGTTTTAGTTTTACAGTGTGAGCTCAGCAACAGCTGTACTGGCACAGAGGAGGGTGTAGATGAGGTGCAGAAATGATGGAATTTTTTTTACCAGGCTTTCAAGCAACCTGCGCCGTTTAGTTATGAGACTAACCTGTTCAGTCCATGATCAGGTTACACAGAGCTTTGAAGAGACTGTAACAATACAATGTGCAGACTTTTCAGTACTTCTCAAAGTGGATGTTTTTTACTTTCATTCAGATATTTCATATTCGGATTTTTGGATAACAGCAAACAGTTGCACTGGAAACATGGTACTAGAAGTGTCAGGATTTTGTATTTTCCTTATAGATATTCTTTTTGATATTTTTAATTTCCTTTTTCTCTTTTGATTATTTATATAATAAAAGTCTACAATTAAACCTTCAGCTATAAAACTCCAAGCACAAACAAGGCTGACAGCATTTGTTAGAACATCATGCTAAGCTACCTTAGGTTATGTTTTTCAGATGGGGGAAAGAGTCCAAGTGGTATTGGATGACTAGAGATAGTAGGTAGCTGGGTTTTTCAGCTCACTAATACAAACCCTAAGTCACTAATGCAAACCCTAAGTAAGCTGTGAAATAAACCCTATTTTAGCCAATTACAACCTCTGAAGAGAATTTGAAGGATTTACACTAAGAATTGTTTCAAAGGTAGTATGCATAGCATGCATAGATTTATTAATTGGGGAAAATACGATTTAAACAGTAATACTTGAGAGCAGAAAGCTGTGACATTTCAGGGCATCTGAGTATTTTTGGAGGAATTACCATTTAAAACCAGATTGCTTTCCTATGAGTAATTCCCTCTTTGTTGGCAACTACTCTTTCAGTGGGTAGCACTTTTGATCTGCCTGTTGGATGACCAGCAGTGTGTTACAACAAAGGCTTTTCAAGCACTGTAAAAATCACTAACCACTGAATTGTAACAGAGAAGCTGACTGCTGAAAAAAAAAGCACTAAACCTGCCACTAAGATGATTCAAGACACATTAAAAGTCTAAGGAACACAAAAATTGCCTTATAAAATGAAAAAATTACCAGAAGTGCAAACAGACATTTTTATGGATAAAAAGAATGATAGTAAGTACAATAAATACTAATTACTCATATGAACATATTATCATTTGTTTCATAAATTAACTCCAGCCATGTATTTACAGCTTCAGCTTTGTATCTGCACAAATGTGCGTTTTGACACTTTTCAGATAATAAACCGTACTTCTTACTATATATTCACATATTATGTGACTTTCCATACTAAAACTAATAATTGCAGAGAAACAAAAAATAAATTAATGGAAATGGAACGAAGCAATTTGGAAGAATTGAACTGTTTTGTAAGAAATTAAACGTCCAGAAACTATTGCACGTTGGAAAAACTGAACAAAGGCACTCTCTGAAAAAACAAAAAACAAACAAAAAAAAAAACCCACACAAAAAAAAAAACCCACAAAAAAAGAGATAAAATTTAAATCACAAACCAATGCAAAATTTTAATTAACATGCACAAAAGCAGTCCTAGGTATTGTATGACCTATAAAGTAAGTGTAGACATAAGGTGATGTCCTAGCAAGAATACTTTAATGAGAAACTATGTTTGAAGAACAGAAAAAATACTGCAAATTGTCTTTATGCCTTTTAACACATTGCAAACTACAGTCTTCTGTCACTCACTCAATGCTGTCTAGTATAGATTCTTTAATATTGCCTAGTGCTGGTAAAAGATCACAGTCTCAATATATTTTTCACAGTTACATAGAATCATAGAATAGTTAGGGTTGGAAAGGACCTCAAGATCATCTAGTTCCAACCCCCCTGCCATGGGCAGGGACACCTCAAACTAAACCATCCCACTCAAAGATTTGTCCAACCTGGCCTTGAACACTGCCAGGGATGGAGCACTCACAACCTCCCTGGGCAACCCATTCCAGTGCCTCACCACCCTAACAAGAAAGAATTTCCTCCTTATATCCAATCTGAACTTCCCCTGTTTAAGTTTTAACCCGTTACCCCTTGTCCTGTCACTACAGTCCCTGACGAAGAGTCCCTCCCCAGCATCCCTATAGGACCCCTTCAGATACTGGAAGGCTGCTATGAGGTCTCCATGCAGCCTTCTCTTCTCCAGGCTCAACAGCCCCGACTTTCTCAGCCTATCTTCATATGGGGGGTGCTCCAGTACCCTGATCATCCTCGTGGCCTTCCTCTGGACTTGTTCCAGCAGTTCCATGTCCTTTTTATGTTGAGGACACCAGAACTGCACACAATACTCCAGGTGAGGTCTCACAAGAGCAGAGTAGAGGGGCAGGATCACCTCTTTCAACCTGCTGGTCACGCTCCTTTTGATGCAGCCCAGGATACGGTTGGCTTTCTTTGCTGTGAGCGCACACTGCCAACTCATGTTCATTTTCTCATCAACCGGCACCTCCAAGTCCTTCTCCGCAGGGCCGCTCTGAATCTCTTCTTTGTCCAATCTGTAGCCATGCCTGGGATTGCTCCGACCCAGGTGTAGGACCTTGCACTTGTCGTGGTTGAACTTCATAAGGTTGGCATCAGCCCACCTCACAAGCGTGTCAAGGTCCCTCTGGATGGCATCCCTTCCCTCCAGCATATCAACCGGACCACACAGCTTGGTGTCATTTGCAAACTTGCTGAGGGTGCACTCAATCCCACTGTCCATGTCAGCGATGAAGATGTTAAACAAGACCAGTCCCAACACTGATCCCTGAGGGACACAACTCGTTACTGGTCTCCAGCCGGACATCGAGCCATTGATCACAACTCTTTGTGTGCAGCCATCCAGCCAGTTCTTTATCCACCAAGTGGTCCATCCATCAAATTGATGTCTCTCCAATTTAGAGACAAGGATGTTGTGTGGGACAGTGTTGAACGCTTTGCAGAAGTCCAGGTAGATGACATCAACTCCTTTACCCTTGTCCATCAGTTCTGTAGCCCCATCATAGAAGGCCGCCAAATTGGTCAGGCAGGATTTCCCCTTAGTGAAGCCATGCTGGCTGTCACCAAGCACCTCCTTATTTTTCATGTGCCTTAGCATGCCATCCAGGAGAATGCGCTCCAAGATTTTTCCAGGCACAGAGGCGAGACTGACTGGTCTGTAATTCCCTGGGTCATCCATTTTCCCCTTCTTGAAAATGGGGGTTATATTTCCCTTTTCCCAGTGGTCGGGAACTTCACCTGAGTGCCATGATTTTTCAGGTATGATGGCCAGTGGCTTAGCAACTTCATTCGCCAGCTCCTTCAGGACCCGCAGATGGATTCCATCAGGTCCCATGGACTTGTGCACGTTCAGATTTTTAAGATGGTCTCGAACCAGATCCTCTCCTACAGTGGGCCCAAGGTCTTCATTCTCACAGCCCCTGCATCTACTTTCTAAGACTTGGGTGGTGCAGTCAGAGCCTTTGCCAGTGAAGACCGAGGCAAAGAAGTCATTCAGAACCTCAGCCTTCTCCAAAAAGGCAGCAGTAGGAGTCAGCAACAGTGTATCAGTGGACTATTTTACTAAGTACCTTTCCCAAACAGTACAAGTTTTCATTTTCTTTTAGACTGTTGACATACGTTCTCTTTCTGTAAAACCCAGGAACATGAAAATCTATAACCTGAATATCTTTTTTACAACTGTAGGGGGTTTTCCCAGCTGCCCTCACTCTTTTAGCTTGATTTGTGAACACCTTTGGCTTGTTAACACCTCATATTCAGAAGTATACATTATATTTACAAATGAGGAAGGATAGAGATTAGGCCCTTTAATATGTGTTCTATTTCATTTCTTTCTTTGAAAAACAACCAATAAAAGCTGTAATTCAGGCTCAGATCACCCTCAAACATATAGTCCAGTCTAATAGTGGATGTGTGTAAAGTAGGTGGCGCACCTAAGTCATTGATGTCTAAAGGTTTTACTTGCTTATTTTTTCATGTTAGAAAAGCTTTTTCAAGTGTGCTGCCTAGTGCTGTCCTGATGAATAACAAGCACTAGGGTGTTTTCATCTCAGTAGCTTTGAAATCAGTAGTGGAAATATTCCAATAATGTTTTTTATTTTGTCACTCAGAATGAAAAGGTCTGCTCCCTACTGTGTATCATAACTACCCTGCAGATTACTATCAGTTGATAGGGGTTGTCACTTTAAGCAGTGTCAGGTTTAATACCGAATGGTAACAAAGTACCACACAGCCACTTAGTCATTCCCCACCTCTGGTAGGATGGGGGAGAGGAGAATTGGAAAAAGGGAAAATCTAAAGGTTGAGATAAGAACACAAGAGATGCTCTCCACCCGTGGACTGATGCCCAGGCTGCCCCTGAGCGGCAACCAGTGGCTCCCAGTCAGACCCCCCCAAGTTTATATACTGAGTGTGATGTTCTGTGTCATGAATATCTTTATACTGAGCAAGTACATAAAACAGCTTTGTGAAAGTATCCAAGGCAGCTAGGGGAACTTTCACAAGTGCAAAGTTGAACAAATTTCAGTATTTTAGACTTTAATTCTGGCTGTTTTATTAGTACTCAGTACCAGTAAGAGATCCTCTTCAAAAGCTTTTTTCTACTGTTTATAAGTATTCTTACATTGCACTACAGGTGTTAGCTGAAGGGATCCGGGGATTCTAACGTATACACACAGAATCTGGAAAATAGTTGGCTGTTCCCCTCAGTGAGTGGACTCTTTTAAAACCTGTTCTACTTAGCCATTCTTTAGTGGCTGTCAATTTCTCTGGCTGAAATCTCTGTACAGGTGTCCCTTTTGGGCTCTTCACATAATGTATCTTAAGGCTGTAAAAATCACAAAAGTTCACTTCAGTCTAAAGGGTGATTGAACAACTCACTGACATCGAGGGCTATCAAATACAGATATACTACCTTTGTAGGAATGTCCCTCACCTATAAAGCCTGAATTTTAGGCAGAGCTCCAGTCTACGCGGTAAAGACGTGAGGGGCATGGTCAGCTCATTATTTCAGGCTGCCAACTGCAAGTGCTACAAGTTATGGACCAACTGAAACTATCCCTTTCCCTGGGTTGCTGCTCCCTTAGAATCATAGAATCATAGAATAGTTAAGGTTGGAAAGGACCTCAAGATCATCTAGTTCCAACCCCCCTGCCACGGGCAGGGACATCTCACACTAAACCATCCTACCCAAGGCTTCATCCAACCTGGTCTCGAACCAGATCCTTCCCTTCTTTGAACAGTGAACCATCACACAGCTTTTCCAAGCATTATCTTTACAGATTTAAAGAAGAGTGGAAAAAAAACCAAGATGTCCCTTTGGTTTGACTTAGTATTAATTGCTGTTACTGTAAAAGTCAGTTGGAGAAACTCTCTAAGACTCAATTAGGAGTTTTAGAAAGCAGGCATTCTTTATTACGGTACTGGGTGCACAGGCAGATAGTTTCGCAAAGGTGAGCACAGTCATTACTTACCCATTACAGCAGCAGCTACATATTTACGATACTGATGCATATTTACAGTATTTCCAAGAAAATATTTACATATTCATGATATTTAGAGGGACTGATTATAATGTTTGCATTCTAATTACACATGTGCTTTCTTGCTGAGTGGGGGTCTCTGGAGGTCGTCAGTAGTCTTCCTCACTGTGTTTACTGAATGACCTCAGTGTTTGTGCATGCTCACAAGGTCCTAGTGCTAAGTTATCAGTTGGTATGTCCTTGCTTCTGTTCTGTTACAGTCTCTTTCCACATTGGTCACCACCCTGTTACCCTGAAGGCTAGCATCTTTGGTCTTATTTACTGTCTCTTTAGTTGTTACCATTCCTGTGATGTTCCTTCCCCTGTCAGTTGAACATTCCTTTCTCTCTATGTGTTAGCAAGTTAAAACAGTTTGCTCTATTTTCTGCATTAGTTTAAACCCACACACACTTTTGTTAGTTCAAACCTATGATTTAAGCCTACATTGCTTTTATGTTCTTTTATCATTTTAGGCCTGTCTTCTTCTAGGGTGGTATTCAAATGCTGGCAGCCATTTAAGAGTGGTTGTACTGTGGATATCTTAGGGCTGTCCATAGTTGTGCATTGGCTTTTCTTTGATATTTCTTTCTGGTACAGGATAAGATCATCAGCTATGATCTTGACTGTCTGATATTCTTGTGTTTTCTTTGAATAACTTCACAAGTGGATTCATGTCCTGTGACACTTACTCAGAAGACATGAGGAAAATTGACACATCATGTCTCAAATGTCAGAACACATTTAGAGTTGCAAGCACTGTGAATGATATTGCCATGGATAAATCAAGAAGTATGTCTAAATGTAGATCCTCTGTTTACTTAAAGGTTGTCTTGCTATTGCAAGTCTGCTGATGAGTTCTGTGTTAGTCTCAAGAGTTGAAACATGCTTCTTCCTTAGTGGCTTACTAACTTTTTTTCACTGGCTTTATATTTGCTATTTTTTGATATACATAATGCAGCTTACCCTCTATATGAATTTACTAAGATATATTCTCTCTATATTCTATTAGAAAGCTGAACAGAAACTACAGTGATGTCCTGCTCTTCCAGTGCCTCAGTGTGTCAGCTGTTAAAAACTCAGCGCTGCAACGTGTCTTGTTCTGTGAGTTTTTTACTGACAGCCTGAATTTATCCACCCACCACAGAATGGTTTTATTCTACATCCCCAAACCTTTGATCACAATCTTCCAGTCTGTTACAGCTTTGTATTGTTGGGATTACATTGCTGCTGGCTTTACAATGCAACTGAAGAGCAGTGGGTTATTGATCCAGTAGCATGACTGTAAATATGACAGCTGGATGGCTGACATCTTTTTTATTGCTCACTGTGCATATCGGAGATGTCTGTGTCTGCTAGGGTCCCACTGTAGATGCACTCGTCTGCTGCACGTGTGTAGTCTCAGTTATAGTCTCGATTTACCATATATTTTCCCTTCCTCTCTCCCCTCCCACCCCGTGTTTTGCTTAGGCATTGGACATCGTTTATTTTGTGTTTGGTATTCCATTCTGTTTTTTCCTTGGCTGTCCATCCTGCCTCCCTATTTTTTAAAGTTTGACCTTAACTTTATACAAGTAGCTACAAATACTTACGCTTAGGCTGTAGTATAGTGCAGATACATTTGAACTGTCATTAAACTTGCCAGCAATGAAGCTGAATAGGATAGAGGTTATACAGGCCTGAGCAGCTATCCAGATTCTCATGACATTTTTGAACTTTATGCGTTGAACTTTATGTTGCGGTATCTTTACTGCTATGTCTCTCACTTAAAAGTAACTTTACTGTGTCTATTTTTTTGATCTTGGATGATTCAGTTACACTCGGGTTTTTGGAGGAAGTTTGCTTGTGATTTATAACTGTTCTGTTAGATCTCTTAGAGACGTCGCTCCTATTAGATGACATTGCGAGTCTGTCTCTAATTAAGGAAAGTACCATTCTAGAAGTTCTATATGGAGACCAGCTTTAACCAGTCTATTTCACCTTTTGCTTCTTGGTCCCAAGTGAAAAACTGTATCTTGTTCTCTTGAGGGTTATATCGCTCATTGAAAACCTTTGCCAGGTTTATTTCTAGCATCAGTCTTACTTATTGCTTCTTCAGAGAAACAGAAAAGACTCTGCCTTCATCAACTTGCCTTTATCTTGCATGCTTAACTCTACATGTAGACTCATTTCTTGGTACCGTTTACAATATTTCTTTTCCTTTCTTCCTTCCTTTTGAAATCTCGTTTACCATCTAGTCTGAGTTCTTCTGTTCTTCAGTAATGGTTTCCAAATGCTGCTTGATTTGACTGTTAATTATTTTTTTCTTTTAGTAGATTTGTGGCTGTCCATTCCATGTTTCATGAACATGGTATGCTGGTTAATAACTACACCAAACCAGGATTTTTTGTTTGCTTGTTTTTAAAGGAGCATTTCTTACCAAAATGTGTCTATTAGAAGCTGAACTGTATATTCACTCTGTTTCACTCTCTAGCAACCTCTGCTCTTCCATGCATTTTTTTGCCATTGACCAGTGATGATAAGAGAGGAAATGACTCTGTGTAGTGAGGGTGTATTAGTTTTTACTTCCTTCTTTAGACTCCTGGTACCAAACTTTCAGAGGATGGGAATAGGTATCAGCCTTTCACATTGAGATAAATCAAGTACTTGGATACACTAGACAATGCTTCATATAAGACTCCAAATTGAGAAAAGGCTAAGAATTCATTTTATGAGAATCTGTTTGGTTTACAGATTAAGTTCAGAAATATGGTTGTTTTCTGTTTTGTTTTGGGTTTTTTTTCATAAGTTTGTCTCAGAATATCTCTGTTTCAGTCTAATAGAAGTAGCCACTGTTTATGCTGCCTCTCCTAAAATAAAATTAGAGAAATGTTAAGCGGGAATTTGGGAGAGAGAGACAGAAATGATGTTAATGTGTCTCACTGGTCTACTGGTTTATTCCTTAATTCAGGACTAAGCCTCAGCTTCATTCCACTTTGTTCTATCTTATCTTTCTGTTGACAGGGGAATTACTCTGTTGCAGAGACAAGATGTATCTACTACCCCACTTATAAAATATTTAATTATAGAAAGAGATCATCAAAATAATTTAGAATAAAAACAGGTACTGAAGCTGGAAGACAGACAGCATGTCCAGTCCTGCTGTTTCCTGAATGAAAAATGTTTGAAGAGTATCTGTTCTTTATTTTGTTTGTAATTTTCTTGTCATTGCTTTTAATTCTTTCAGGATCAGTGTAGACATGGATTCTGTAAACCCATCCAAAGACTTTTTATTCGCCAGTGTGAAAATAAATAAATAGACTGGTTGTCTGCCCCACCCTCACTCCCCCCTCCCCCCCAAGCTCAGTGTATCTAATACTCATATTGAGTCTTCTTCATATTGAATTCTCATCAAATTGAATTTATATAGAACTGATTCCTTTTTTACTCAAAGGTATCTGTGTAGCATTAACTTCAAGAGAAAATTGTTATCTCCATCTGCAGTGGCCCTGTTGTGCAAAATACTGCAGTGCATGCTTCTTTTCACCAGATTTTTCTGGTGGCACCTGCAGTATTTGGCACAACAGACAACAAAAAGAAAAGAGTCAGAATATGCATTTTGATTGTCTTTCATTTTGTGGTTATAAGTACTGTCTTTAAACAGCATTTACAATTTTGCTTTCATTTCATAAGATTTTTGATGAATCAGTTCACAAAGAGTGAAAGGATAAACCTTTAAAATTGTGTTCATGTTTGGAATCCTGCTTTATGTTAAGCTCTTTTTAGGCTCTGACAGTGTTTATTTCATTCCTGCTTTACAGCTTGAATTGGAAATGCTGAAAGACCATAAAACAGGCTTGGAGAAATTTGATAGATTCACATCCAGACCTAGAGCTTCAGTGCACTCGTGACTGTAAGTGTGCCTCTGAAGCTCCCAAATTAATGCCCTTCTGTTTATGTACTGAAAAGGGGAATTCCTATTCTGTATCTCATTAAAGACTTCATGCTCTAGCTTTCCACTTCCCCTGTTCCCTTTATTTTGCATTGTCATATTGTTTGACATCTGTTTTTTGTCACACTCTACTGTTGCAGCACTGATTGTTTCCACACCATTTTACTATATCTCCAGTGTACAAAGGGGTTTGTACACAGCATGTTCTTTTCACTGTCTCTTAAAAGAAAAGCTCCCTCAGCACATTCATTTATTATTACATGAAAGGTATTACAGAATTTTGTTTTCTATATTGTATACACTACAAAATGATAGAAAGCTGTTAGAAATGTCGGAGATATGAATATTTTTAGTTGAAATAAAGCTGGCAATGTTAAATCTAAAGAGTTTAATACAAATGCATTTGTAATTCATCTCCTACAGCATATTATAAGAAAGAGAAACAGTTTTTCTTGTTCTGGATTCTTTAGATTATCTGTTCAGAGCTTTGCTGGAATAAATATATTTCTGTGCAACATGCCATATCAATGAAGCAGCATTTTCTGATGGAATGTGTTTCACTAAAAAAAAGTAGCTTTCTCTAATTGCAACTGAATGGAAACCCCTACTAAATCTAGTTTGTGTGCTGGCATTACACCAGTCAGGTGAGTCAACAGCATAGGTCATGCAATCATGAATGTATTTTGACTCAATTACGATTTTTATAACAATTTTCTTAGCTATATTTTTAATTGGAGTAGTAGACAAAACAGGTTGAAAATCATTTCGTCTGACATCCCTTGAGGTTGGATGATATTCTTCTGCTAATACTTCTGCTGGAAGTGTTATGGAAAATATTCTTAAGCTGAAGCTTATGTCCACTTGTTTATAAAAAGATATTTTTAAACAAAATGAATGTTACATTTCCTACCTAAGTATGCACGTGTGCTTCTCTACCATGAAATATTGTGGTGGCCTGCCATTTTCCTTCCAGGACTGCTTTTTGTTTTACCCAAAAGAAGCACTTCCTATACAATCTTCACTACTCTGTGGATGACATAAATACTGGATGCCGTCCCAAATAAGTATTGACAGCTAACCAAATTGTGCATTATTGAAACTGAAAGTTCTAGAGAGACAGTGTTGTGTCGTGTTTTGTTTTGTTGTTGTTGTTTTTTTAATCTGTACGTGGACCATTTCTAAAGATTAATTAAAATCTGATTAATGAAAAATTAAAAAATAATCATAATAATCATAATCCAAGGGGCAGTGGTTAGTGATCTGCTGTACCACTTAAACACATACAAGTGTATGAGGCTGGATGGGATCCACCCAAGGGTACTGAGGGAGCTCATGGAAGTGCTCACCAATCTACTTCCAATCATTTATCAGCAGTTCTGGCTAACCAGGGAGTTCCCATTTGACCTCCCCAGTTACCAAATGTGACACCCATCTACAGGAAGGGCTGGAAGAAGGGTTTTGGGAGGAATAGGCCTGTTCTTGGTGCCAGGGGCAGTTATGCAGCATATTGTCTTGAGTGCAGTCATGCAGGATGTAGAGGACAACCAGATGATCAAGCCCAGTCAGCATGGGTTTATGAAAGGCAGATTGTGCCTGACCAACCTGGTCTCATTCTATGACAAGGTGACCAACTCAGTGAATGAGGGAAAGGCTGTGGATGTTGTTTACCTATAATTTAGCTAAACCTTTACAGTTTCTCACAACATTCTCCTGGAGAAACTGGCTGCTTATGGCTTGGACAGGGGTACCCAGGCACATCTGAGGAAACTGGGGTTGTTTAGTCTGGAGGAGTCTGTGGGAGACCTATTCACTCTCTACAACTACCTAAAAAGAGGTTGTAGCGAGGTTTGTGTCGATATCTTCTCCCAAGTAGCAGGTGATAGGATGAGAGGAAATGGCCTCAGTTTAGATTAGATTGCATACGCAGAAAAATTTCTTCACTGAAAGTCTTGTCAAGCATTGGAACATGCTGCTCAGGGAAGTGGTTGAGTCGCCATCTCAGGTATTTAAAAGATGTGTAGATGTGGCAGCTAGGGACATGGCTTAGTGGCAGACTTGGCAGTCAGGTTAACAGTTGGACTCAATAATCTTAAAGGTCTTTTCCAACCTGAATGATTCTATTATTCCATGATTCTATGAAACTGTATTTTAAAAGCAGATAGTGTTCAAGTGCAACCAATACATTGCAGTGTGTTTTCCCTTGGGTTCCCAGACTGCTCGTTTTACTCTTCCACTGAGGCTTGTTATAAGGGGAAAACACTGGCTCATCAGCACTGTGTAACTTTCACAATTCCCCTCTATTTTTGCAAAACTATAATTCCTTGTTTTGAATTGTAGAATGGTTATTTTGTATTTTGTTCAGATAAAGGGTGTTTGCAAAAGAACAAACACACCTCTAGCTTTGACTGTCAGTTCCTGTTTCCCCACTTCTACATCCTCAGCTCCTGCTTGTGCTGTAAGATCCTTAGCATACTAATCTCCGCTTCCCTCCAGTCTTCCTATAACAGAATTAATACAGCAAAACAGCATGACATCTTCAGTGAAAAAATATCGTTTGTTGTTTCTCTTGCCTTACAGTATCTGAGAATATGAAATGCATAGGTTTTCAGAGCCTTCTACTCTAAAGGTTGCTGAACATCTGGTGTGCATAGGGCAGGTAGGACACTGGATCAGGAGGAGGCAAGATAGCTTTAATTAGAGGAAGACGGCTCAGACCTTAGTACTAGAAGAGGAGAAACAATAAGAAAGGATTGAGAAGCCATGGTGGTACCAGAGGAAGGGAATGAAAAAAAGGGGTTGTGATGACAGATCAGAGTGCAATTCATGGATAAAAGAACAGGCAAGTTTTATTCCTGGATGATAGGTTTCAAAGCTGATGCTCACCTCTTACCCCTCATACATCCAAAAATTCTTCTGCAAATATAGTATCTGCAAGGTTTTGACAACCTCAGCGCTACACATATTGAACAAATGGATCAGATAACTATCGTTTGAGTGCCTATTTGAGGCTCAGTATGAATAAGACCTCTTGTGGCAGTGCAGCTGCTTTGAACTCAAACACAAGGTTTCCATGACATCCTAGTTCCAAAGAGAAAAGATCGTTCAGTGTAGCTCTGATCCACTCTGTCTACATTCTAAAGCTAAATTTGTATAATACCTTTGAGTTGGATAAGAAAGTGCTTTTCTTTACTGATAAAGTACACAAGTGTTTGTTAATTTTAGAACAGATCTTAATTGCCTAGAGCTTAATTTACCAAACAGCTAAACTAGAAAAACATCAAGGTCATTTAAGGGCATCAGTAGGCAAAGAATATAGATTTCTGACTGTTTCCTTTAGTCATCATCTCGTGAAAATAATACAGTGTTGTTTAAAAACTACAAAAACTACAAACTTTAACTACAAATAGAGCAGCATGTATTCATCCTCAGTTCTGACTGTAATTTTTCTTTTCTTTTGCCCTTGGCTACTAGACTCCAGAGGCTTACAATGTCCAACATATCTTTCTCTGTGGAGGCAGTTTGCACTGTAACATAATTACTTCTAATTTTTATCTATTTTTAGTTTTTAATAAGCCACATGTACTGAGTTGTCCTACACTATACTTCCCTATACATAATACTTCTTGCCAACCCACAAAATGTGTTTTAAACTTTTAGCTGTTGCCTTCTAAGTTTTTCTGGCATTTCAGTTGGAAAAGTAAGCAACAAAATCATAGCTGGAATTACCTTTACTGGCATTGCATAGGTGTAGAAATTCCTCCTTCCTTAACTTGCTTTCCTGGACTTCAGCAAAGCATTCAGCACTGTTTCCCACAGCTGTCCCTGGACAAACTGGAAAGACACAGACTGGATAGGTAGTCTATGAGGTAGGTAGGAAACTGGCTAACAGATCACACCCAGAGTGTGGTAATCAATGGCTTTTACTCAGGTTGGAAGCCTGTCACAAGTGGGGACACCCAGGGATCAATACTGAGCCCCATGTTGTTCAGCATCTTCATAAATTAGTTGGATGATGGGATTAAAAGCACCCTCAGCAAGTTTGCTAATGAGACCAAACTGGGTGGTGAAGTGAATGCAGCAGAAGGGTGAGCCGTTTTACAGAGAGACTTGGGCAGACTAGAAGAGTGAGCTAGCAAGAGCAGTATGAAGTTTAAGAAAGTATAAAGTCCTGCGCCTGGGAAAAAAATAACCAAAAAGCCCACTACAGGTTAGGATCTGTGTGGCTGAGGAGCAGCCTTGCTGAAAGCACCTGAGGTCCTGATGGACAGCAAGATAAACATTAGTCAGCAGTGCACTGCTGCAGCAACAAAAGCAAGTCCAGTCCTGGGCTGCATCTGCCCAGGAACTGTATTCCTTTAAAAAGTACTTCATATGGTCTGTTTTGCTGTTGTTTAGTTTGCCTTTTTTTTTTTTGTTTGTGTTTGTGGTTTTGTTTTTTGTTTTTTTTTTTTTTTTCTTTACAAGGAAATATATTTTTGTGGCATACATCTTGAAGAAATATCATTAGGAAAAACAAATATTAATATTCTTCATGTGTACTACAGTAATGCTGTTTACAGCAGGCATATCTAACAGAGATGACTATCATGGTAAATCAAGTTTAGTTGATCAGAATTTAAGATCAAAATGTTATTTTAAAATTACATACTTGTTTTGATACTCTTCTCAGTGCTTATGTAGGCACACACTCACTTATGTAGAGAAAGATCTTTATAATAATATGCAGCTGCCAAACCCAAAGGGAATTTGAAAAATTTTTGATCAGTGTTTACATGTTTCTTCAGTATTATATAACTACTTAAATTCCTACTAATAAACTTGTGGACAAAAAAGACAAAGAGCTTTTTTGCAGGTCTTTGCAGCATAGAAAATCTACTGAAAATTTGCCCATACACAGAAAATTTATAAGATGCAGGACCTCCCATACCATATATAAACTGTGAATTTAATTTGAAAATACTTCTTTTTCTGTGCAATTCAGCATTTTAAGCATTTTCTTAGTAGCTACCATTACATTCTTTTGTTGAAAAGGTTTTGACAGCCTTCCTGTGAATGAATGTCTAAGTAGTGGCACATACAAATGAATGAAGAGAACACACAGACTGGGAAATGGTACAGTATTGCAGATTGAAATCTCCTGCCTGAAAGAGTATATGATCCATCCGGTTAGGTACAGTGGCCAATAGCCACACCAGTGGAGACTTGTACAGCCATTATTGTCTTAATTTTCCATTAATAATTTGCACTGCACATTTATCAGCTCTCTCCAGCCTCCTGCTGATCAGTCCTAATGGAATGATCAAGCTGGTATCTTACCTCTACCTTTTCCCCTAACCCTGAGTCTGGAGTTGGGTCTAGGAAGTCTTCCCTTTTCAAATGATGTCTTGTACAGGTAAGGGCTATGAACAAGTTAAAAAAAAAAATACAAAGAGTTGTGAACTGAAATTTTTGTAGGGCTCAGCAGTTTATTTTAGAGATTACATAATTCATAATTAGTTCTGAGAATTGGGAAGAAACATCTTAGAGGAGAAATTGTATAATAAGGACAATGTCAGTGTTCTTCATACAACTGTTAAAACACTGACAGTTCTAATGATTTGCAGAAAAAAAGTCTCCTGAAGTCTGGCCCTTGCCACCCTAGTCAAATATTTTTATCTAGGATATATCATGTGGCCAAATGTGCTTTGTCTCTTGGAAGCTTTTCTTGTATGTTACTGAAATAGTCACTGCAAAGAAATTCACCCAAATTAAATTAAACTCAAAATACACACTATTAGTATTTATGACTATCCTTGTTTTATTTCTCAAATAGGTCAATTACTATTTAAAAATGTAATACTACCAGTTTAGAAAACATATATTATGGTGTATGTTTTAAAGAAAGATACACAGATAGAAATTCAGAACATTTTTTCCATGCTTCAAATTCCAGAATGTAAGGATCATTCCATGATGAGTTACTGTTATTCTGTTGACACATATATGCACACACACAAAACACAGACACAAAAGGAAAGCTGCAGTACCATACATGGACAAGTTGTTTTTTCCTTTGTTACACCGGAATTACTAAATCATTGCAGAACTGAAAGACTGAGGTAATTTGAAGGAGTAAGGAGTCAGCAAAAGCAGTTTATTTAATACTTGCCAGTATAATTGTTCTTTTGACAGCACAGTTTTTATTCATTTACTATATTGAGGTCATAATACTTTACTTGGTTGGCATATCTAGAAAATATTTTCAGAAACTGTAATTAAGTCTTTGTTTCTGCTATTTCTATTGAATATTACACCTGATATTCTTTTTTGCCCCATGTGTAACTGTGACTAGTATGATTTTTCACGTCTCAAATCCCTCTTCTTGCTATATGCCTGATATATGACAAACCTTTGAATTCTGCTATAATTGCAAACTCTGTTTTTTGTTTGTTTTTTCCACACATACATAAATCCTGGGGAAGTTTTATTAAGTGAAAACATCTATGAAAAATGGCTTACAAGGATTACTTCTTACTACTTCATAATAGATGGAGTTCCACAATAAAGTCATAGCCCCAAAGTCTAGAAAAACTTTCTGTAGGGGGGGTGTATTCACTAATAACAAGGACTTATTTTCTCCTAATTCTTTTCTTTTTTTTTTTTTTTAATTTCAAGCAAAACAATACTCTGCCCCAAAATTAGGGTGCTAGCAACTGTGGGGAGGGGGTGGGGGTGTTTGTGGGAGAGGGAAGAAGGGAGGAGAAAGAAGCAGAGGTATTTTTCCAGGGGTTCTGTATAAATTTGGCCACAGAAATAGAGCTATTTTGGATTTTATCACCTCTTACTTACAGATAAAAAGCTTTTTAGCTCCTCCAAGACATATTGGCCTTTCTATAAATTAAACTCTGGCATGGATTTCCTCCCATCTCTAAATGTGAAATGCTTCATCCCCCAGGACAAAAGCAGAGAACGCAGTACCTCTGTGTTGCTCTGTCTCAAAGCTTTTAATTTACTGCTTGGTTTTGTTTTGGTTTTTTTTTTTTTTAGATTGTCAACAGGTCCCTAGAAAGGTCTGCTCAGATTCCTTATAAATCAGTTGTTTACTCTAAGTAAGATACTTCTTGGGACCACAGGAATAACATTAATTGCATTCCTGGTCTTCTGTGTTTAGTATAGGCTTTAACCCACCAAAGTTTATACATAAGGAGTGCCTCCAGAATAGTAGAAGGGTAGATAAGGAAGGGATGTCCCCATTCTTCACCAATTAGTAATTCTGAAAATCTTATATATGGCCAAAGAGGTAACACACCTTTCACATAAAGCAAATCATTTTTTATAAATATAGTAAAAATGTAAACAGTCTTATCACAAGACTCATTATTAGTCCAGATCTAATTATTACAGAAAAAAAGGATATTTATGGGGCTACAGGGTAGGGTAACAAAGCTCAAGCTGAAGATACTTGAAAAAGTCTGTTTTGTTACAGATAGTTGTAATTACTGTAGTGTCATCTAGTAGAGCATACTATATATTGTCCTTGTTTTTCACGTTTATCTATGACAATGGCTATATAATCAGACTTAAAAATATAAAATGTATGTGCATATAAGTCATCCTATTTTGAAGATAATACTGACTTGTTTTTATTCTGAATTACATATCTCTGGTCTAATTAATTCCATACTGAAAAGAGGATAAAGTAATATATGATTTGGATCAGTTTTTTTAATTGTGACATCAGTAATTATACTAGTGTGTTTTCCATCCTACTATATTATATGGAAACATATTTGTCATGGTTTAAACCGATCCACACAGCTCGTCCACTCACCCCTCCCCCCAACCCTCCCCGCTCCCGGAGGGATGGGGAGGAGAATCAGGAGAATGTAATTCCCACGGGTTGAGATAAGAGCAGCCCAGTAACTAAGGTATAACACAAATCACTGCTGCTACCGCCAATGATAATATTGATAAGAGAAAATAACAAGAGAATACAATACCACCGCCGAACGAGTTCGACCCCCCCAAAGAGAGAGTGTGCCCTTCCGGGTAACTCCCAGTTACCTCCCTGGGCATGACGTGCTGTGGTATGGAATACCCCCCTGGCCAGCTTGGGTCAGGTGTCCTGCCTCTGCTTCCCCCCAGCCTCCCCTCGTCCCCGGCAGAGCATGAGACTCACAAAGTCCTTGGTCAGAATAAACACCACTCAACAACAACTAAAACCAATCGGTGTTATCAGCTCTCTGCCCAGGCTGGAAGTCAAAACACAGAGCCTGCACGAGTCACTAAGAAGGAGCAAAACGGCTCCTGGTAAACCCAGGACAATATTGAAGTAGCATGTATGTGAAAATGTGTGCTACATTTACCTAAAGTTTTACTACATACTAACAATACCCATTTGGGATTATATTCTTCTTTGACTGTCTTCTGACAAGAAAAAAACCAAGACAACCATTCCAGGTATCCCAGAACATTATTTTTGTAGGTGAATACTGATGCATTAGTGTCTACAAGAAAGATGGTCCTGCTCTGCAAGAGGAGGCAAACGGAGGTTTAAAGCTGACAACAGAGCAGGCAGGGCAGTTTCCTCCCTGAAAGAGCACAGTCTCACATAGTAAGTCTAGTGACAGTAGTCATGGCAGTTGTGTGGCCAGAAAACTCCTCAGGCTGATGCAGAAGTAAGGAAAGCACCCCTGAGAAACCCTGGCTTTTTCCCTCAGGCTCTGGCCATGCCCTTCCTGCAGGAAGTCATAGAATCTTAGAAGGGTTAGGGTTAGAAAGGACCTTAAGATCACCCACTTACAGACTCCTGCCATGGGCAGGGACACCTTCCACTAGATCAGGTTGCTCAAGGTGCCATTCAACCTGGCCAGGTATGGAACATTCACAGCTTCCTTAGGCAATGTTTTAGACCCAGCCCTTAACTAAGTACCATACAGCCATTCACTCACTCCTCCCTTCCTTACCCTGGGGGTGGGATAGGGAGGAGATTCAAAGTAATGTAAAGACCCATAGGTTGAGATAAGAACAGTTTAATAACTGAAGTACAATATAATATTAATACTAATAATGATAAAGGGAATAAGAAGGAGAGAGAAATATAGAACCAAAAGGGGAAAGAAAAACCATAAACACAAGTGATGTACAATGCAATTGCTCACCACCCAGCCCAACCCGAGCATCGATCAGTCTTTCCTGGCCAACTGCCCCCAGTTTATATACTGAGTATGATGTGCTGTGGTATGGAATACCCCTTTGGTTAGTTTGGGTCAGGTGTCCCATCTCTGCTTCCTCCCAGCTTCTCATGCCCCTCCTCACTGGCAGAGCTTGAGGGACTGAAAAGTCCTTGATAGGGGTAAACACTACTTAGCAACAACTAAAACATCGGTGTGTTATCATCATTATTCCCAGACTGAATCCAAAACACAGCAGTGCACCAGCTACTGGGAAGAAAATTAACTCAATCCCAGCCAAAACCAGGGCAGGAAACCTGTTCCAGTGCCTTACCACTCTCACGGTAAAGATTTTTTTCTTTCTGTCTAACCTAAATCTCCCCTATTTAAGTTCAAAGCCATTACCCATTGCCCCTGATGGAGAGTCCCTCTCTGGCATCTTTGTAGGCCCCTTCAGATATTGGTCCCACAGGTAATAGGCCCATTGTTCTGCTCCCATCTATGGCAGTGACTGTGGTTGTGGTGCGGGCTAAGTCTGAGTGGAAAATCCGTCACTCTGAGAAAACCAAAAGGCTACAAAACTATGGGATACCCCCATAGCCAGCAAAGCAGTGGTTTACATGGTGCACTCACATGGGATGATGAAAAAAGGTAGAGCGTAAGACAGGGATCTGGTGCTCACAGCTCCAAGCGCAACGTTTCAATGATCACAGCAGAATTTGCCGGGGCAGGTGGCTGTGTGATGGCCATTGATACCAGAAGAAAAACACACTCACTCCCTACACCTAAGCCCATGGCCCAAGCAGAGCTGGAACTGAGAACTGGGGTTCTGAGGCGTATGTGAGTGTGGAGGGAGACCCTTGCCAAGGCATCTCCAGGCTTCCTTTCACTTGGTGCTTACCTAGCAGCTGCAGCCTGGATCCTGCTGCAGCACCCAGCCAGGCTGGGGTGATATGGGGTGCAGGCCACAAGGTCAGTCTACAGCACACACTGAGCTTTCAGGGCCTTCTGGTGCACCCCTGGGCTCTGGCAGTGAGTTGGGAGAGGAAAAACAACAATCAGTTGGAAGGAGAGAAATGTATGAAATAAATTCACATGACAAAAGTGTTTGTAGAGATCCTGATTTTCATGTAAGATGTTTACCTTCTTGGCAGGCAATTTTGAACATTAAGTTCTGTAAACTTTTCATCTCCCAACAATAATTGACTTCTTCATTTTTTTCATAGCACTTAATCACAGGTTGCTCCCTTTTCCATGTTCGTTTCAAGGCTGAAAGATGCGTTTACTTCCTTAACAACTCTGTTGAGTATGTGAATCTTTATGATATACGAAATAGTACAGTGCTGTAGTGACTGTACTTCTTTCCATTTAGTTATTAAGAAGAAAGCCATTTCCCAGTGTTAAGTCTTGCTTTTCTAAAGAAAGCACAGAATCAACTTTTGACATTATCCAGAAATTGTGAATAGACAGATAGGCAGTTGGGGTGATTGCTGAGATGTAACACACAAGTTCAACAGAAGAATGTCTCATATTTTCAACTGGATATTTTAAAATAGTAAGTAAAATGTAACTGATATTTTTTATGTGTGTTAATTCTTCACCTTTCTCTCTATCATATTCTCATTTCTTTTTTTCGCATTTTATTTCGTGTTGGGTGACATCTGAACCCAAGACAGCTTATAAGAAACTCTGAGTTGAGAAAAAAATTAATTCAAGTCATAGGGCAAATTTATTAAAGCTTTCTTTTTTATTTTTAAAGTGTTTTAGACGCATCCTTTCACATTACATATTTTGCATTCTTCACTTTTGAAGTCCTTGATTGAGCCATTTAAGAATGTGCTTAATGTTTCAATTCCATTAAACTCTATGTATTTCCTTAAGTACTTATGAGTAATAGCTAATCACATGCTGAACTACTTTAATGTGAATTATTGCAAGTGAGATACAGCATTTTTCTGAATCAATTTCTATCTGAAAACGAAAGCTCTGAAGTAGATTATTTTTATTGCTTTCCAAAGCTTTTATGAAAAGGATGGAATGCTTATTTATATTTAGTATAATTTTTTGTGTGCTATTGGTAGAAAAAAAAAGGTTGCACCTAAATGTTACTTGAAAAAAAGAGCAGTATCTCGGTTTTTCTTGCTATTAATATTTCTTTCTTTCTCTTTGTAATATTGCAATTATCATATATTTTACTATGTCCTTCGGGTAGTTTGCTCAACATTGAAAATAATCCAAGTTTCAAGACATTTTTGGTTATTGGATTGAAGCAGTAGCATATAACAGGATTTGCATCTCATGTGAGACGAAACACCAAATCCAGTCTTCTGCATTGATGAATGATGTCATAAGTGTTTCATAGTTTCAAGGAAACATATATGTCCTGTGAAATTGTACCCATCATCTTGCAATCTTACTGCTAGCTCACATTGCTTAATTATCTCAGTACGCTCACAAGCAGAATTCCTGATGTGATGTGATGTGTTAAGAGAGATCCAATGGTTTAAAGGGCTTTCAGCATCACCTGTGGCTTCAGCTGGAAAATGTGGTTTATTTCATTTTCTCTGTTACAAAGAATGCAAGCTAATACAATGAATTCACATTCATCTCCTTGACCCTCCATTTTACAGAAGAAATCAGGAAAAATATCACCAATGTAATAGATTTACAGCAGTTTTTCTGGCTGTTACTTGGCCTCCACAATAAAAGTGGTTGGATTTTTTCTTTCGCTCTTTGCATATTTATTCATGTTCTTGATGGAATGGTATTGCTCTTGATTTACATGGGCTAATCAGGACATATTTGCAGCTTTGACTACCATGCATAATACAGCAGGCGAAATACGATATCTCTACTAAAAAGCCTGTACCATGAGTTTAATCATGCTATTTAATTGTGAAGCTTAATTTGAAAATAATTGTTCACAGCAATTAAGTAAAAGCCCCAATTTCATTAACAGACTTCCTAATTAGAAAGCCCAACATAAAAGTTCTAATGTTGCTTCATTAGGCTTGAATTACTGTTTCTAATACTACTTTTTTGCTTTCTCTACAATTTGTTTCTGCAGTAGAGTATCAGCCTAATAACTGGTACTAGATTAGTAACAAATTTCCTGTTGTAACACATTCATGTCCCAGCCAAGTGTGCAATGATTTATTAAAAAGGAGATTTAAGTCTATATTTTAAATTTAAAGTCTAGTCTGAAACTTAAAGAAATCTGAGATATAGCAATATCTAATCAAGTATGTAGGAGTTAATTGCTTTGAAGAAAACACGTTTTTCTATAATGTCTCAATACATATTGGACACTTGCTGCATAAGAAACTGGAACAACAAGTAAAAGGGTAATAAATGTAACTCCTAATAAGATATAGTGATGACAGAAGTAATGCAGTTTCACAAGATTATGAAATGTCATTAATAGTATTTAACTGTCAGCGCTATCTTTAAAACACTGAGGGATCATTTCATTTTTTTACCATATTGATATAATAGAAGAATAGAAGAATTGATATAATAGAATAATATTGATACTAGAAGGAAGAAGGATATTTCTATTTCAGTCAAGATGTTCCACTCTTTGGTGTTAACACAATTGCTGGAAAGCTTAAAAGCGGTGAGAATAAGTGTTCACATTAAGACAATTAAGAATAACAATGATAATGAAACCAGGTTGTGGTTGGTGGGATTTTTTTGGTTTTTGTTTTGTTTGGTTTTTTTTTTTTTTTTGATGTACGAGATTCAAGTGATGTATGAATCCTTGAGGGCTTGTTTTGTTTTGTTTTTGTAGAAAGTATTAAACAGTGTCTACCAGCCCAGACTGTCATCCCTCACTTGAGGTCATTACATTCTTTTCTGCATATAAAAAATGCAGTATTCAGCAGCTTCATCATGCTATGGAGTGGATAAAGGAAAATGTAGAAGAAAAAGTTGCACATGAAAACAGTAAGGAGAAAATTAAAAGGATGTAGCAGAACATAAAAGCAGAAAATAAAATAGTCCTTGCTTAGTTTTGAGTTGCCTTCAAGCTTTTTTTCCTTTATTTTTTTTTATATGATCACTTGCTTAAAATATAAAGATGATTAAAAATAGGTTAGCAAGAAGAACACGTTGATGTATTTCTTGTGAAAAACTATCCACCTGTCTAATTAGTAGATATATATAGCACTGACAACTTTTATGTAATTACAGCTTTCAATACTGGTACAAATACATATATAGTTACAGTTTGGATTTTTAGTTTCAGATTACATCTTGTCGTATTCATGCACACATTCGCATAGAGAAACAGTAAAGCTCATAAACAGGCAAAGAATAATTTTTATGTATTACTCTCTATCCAAATCCACAAAATCCTTATTATATGTATGGCTATGGAGAAAAAGTTACAAATTCAGAGAGAAGATGAAAACAGACCATGAATGCTTGTCTCATTGGTCAAGAGAAGATGGATACAATTTTCCATATTGAGTGACAGAACCAACTGAAAGACAGTGCAGGAAAGAATAAATGTCTCCAATTGCAACTTGTCTGATTCATCCAGACATTAGGAAAATCACTTTCAATAGCAGAATAGGGCAAGTTACACAGGGAGGTTAATGCTCACTCTGAATGAGCTGGGTAAGAGTCAAAGCTTACCAAAACAATGCCATAGCTATCTTCATTTTGCAAGCTTAGGCTTATTATTTTGACATAGTTATCTTTATTCATGGATTGACATTCTCACGTGCGAACATGTGCATCCCTCTAATTCACATAGGTTATATGATATTCATAGTCCCAACCCAGGACACATCGTAATACCTAAACGCAGGACTCTAGAAGTACTCCTTACCTTCATCTCTGCTACACTGGAAGTACAGCTTTTTTTTCTGAATGTGTGTAAGCAAGTTTACAGGACTTTCTGATGTACTTCAAAGAAGTTATGGCACTGTATGGGAATATGTGAATTCCCAGTTGTGTGGTGTGAGAGTCAGAAGAGGGAGATCTTGAATAGACAGCTCAGTTTCACAGAACACAAATCCAAAACTGTCTTTTTCAGCTAGGCCTCTAAGTACAGTGTGTAATACCCATTTTGTAGCAAAAATAATATTTTCCATAAACCCATCAATTTTGCTACTATTCTTTAATTGCTTTCTGATAATATCTGCTGTGATCAGACTGTCTGCCATTATCTGCTCCTTGAAGGAATGAGGTTCCAAGTCCAAGGCACAAAGCAAGGTTTATTACAATAAGGCCCTTATTAAGTAGAAAACAATGACACCACCCTTTGAGTAGGAACTGTTCTGCTCCTATTCCAGATCCCTTATAATTTACCTAGTAGGTGTGACTCAGTTCCCAAGGAAGTATCCTTACCCAATTTCCCAAGTAAAGGGAGACCGCCAAGGTGTGGGTCAACTGTTCCTCAGGAGCGCTGGAATCAGATCCGAAGGAGCAGTCTATACTCCCTTCCTCAGCCATTTCTGTGGTCACCAACCACCAATGTCATTTTGCATTTGTCAGGAAATTTCAGGGATTGCAGGTTGAAAAGCTCAGGACCCAGTACAACAAAAGGTCAGATCCCCAGCCAAAACACTGTATGTGGTCTGAATCATCTCCCCACAGTCCACCCCTTCGCCACAGAAATCACTACTGAAAAGGGGACCTTAGGGTCGTTGGAGTCCTGGTGGAAGCAGATCTTGCCTTCACACATATAAACTCAGAAGATAGTGTCAGCTGGTACAGAAGGCTTGCAGCATTGACCAGCTCTCTAGAAAGCCTGTTCTAGTGTTTGACCACTGTAAAGGAATGTTTCCTGACGTCCAGTCTAAACCTCCCCTGACACTGCTTTGAACCATTCCCGTGAGTCCTGTCATTGGATACCAGGGAGCAGAGATCAGTACCTCCTTCTCCCTTTGCCTCCTCAGGAAGCTGCAGAGAGAAATGAGCTCATCTCCTTTTCTCTGAACTAGATGAGAAAAATTATCACCTTGAGTAATGTGAAAACAGGAAACATTCTGAGGTTCATACTAACTGATACGAAGCATGCTGAGAATTCTGCTAATGGAAACATACCCTGAATCTCATTAGGGGTACCATCTCTGCTTCACAGTACTTTAAAACTGAATTACAACTGACCAGATTTGTCACCATCTTTCTGATGAGTTCAACAGTTTTTTCCTAATGATTTTGACAGTTATTACTGTCATTATTTCTCAGCTATTATTTTAGAGGACTGTCTTGATTGAATATTTTTGCTATCGTACAGTATTTTATTCTAAAAATTGCATGCCATTTTAGTAGCCATATATGGCTTAACTACTTATAAAGCCATTGAGTTTCTGCAGTATATCTTCTGTGTAGTAGAATAAACTCAGGTTAACACTACTGTTGCTATTTTAGAACTCATCCTTTCATTCTCAGGGGATGCTAGCTGTTAGGTTGGGCTGCTGCTGTAGATAAAAATCCTACAAGCATTTCCAAAGGCATGCTCTGCCAAAATGTGACTTCAAAATTTGATAATTTGAATTTCATGGAATCGCATTAAAAATTCATCAAAAATTAAGGGTTCTAATTGATTAAAGGTGAAGAACTCCATTTACTTCAGTATGTCATTTAACCTCTTATTCTTCTGGAGAAAAATGATGTTTTAGAAGCATTTGAACTCTTCGCACGAGAGTAGTCTACTTGCATCTAGATAGTTTCCATTACTATTGCAAATGAATACCTATTCCTTCCAGTTGCTTAAGAATATTCACATGATTTTTTTCCTTATATTGATATGCCTTTTTGCACAGACACTCGTGGATAAAGTGGTGTGGTTTGGTTTACTGTCATAATTTATTATGTGTTCTTGGCATATAGAATCATAGAATCATAGAATAGTTAGGGTTGGAAAGGACCTCAAGATCATCTAGTTCCAAACCCCCTGCCATGGACAGGGACACCTCACACTAAACCATCCCACACAAGGCTTCATCCAACCTGGCCTTGAACACTGCCAGGGATGGAGCACTCACAACCTCCCTGGGCAACCGATTCCAGTGTCTCACCACCCTAACAGGAAAGAATTTCCTCCTTATATCCAATTTATCCTACTTCTTCCCATTCATATTGGCTGCATTAGCCACAGACTGCAGCTGAACTTTTCAGTGAAGATACAAGCAAAGACCTTTGCTTTTTTTTTTCCCTTGGCATCTGTTTGCAATCTTCCCTCTGTAGTAGACTAAAAACCTCTTGGCTACCAAGACAAGCCTTTGGTAACTAGGATTGGAAATGTGTATGCCATTGTATCTATTACAGAACCAGTTATATAGTTTGCTATTAATTTCAATGTCAACACAGATATCACCTTCCTCTTCCATTAAAGTAACTGACTTTGTAACATAGTTTTACAATCTCTATTGTAAAAACAAGAAGCAAAGAGAAAAATTATTCTGGGGAACATCCTCCTGGCTAGCAGAAACTTAAAACACCTAATCAATACAAACAAATGAAAAAACAGATTCACTGTTCTCACAAGTGCCAGTTACTCCAAAGAAGTTGCCCTACTCTGGAACAAGATAAACCTAGCATTATTGTTGGTTTTCTGTTAAGCTAGTCTGTGTTGAAAGCTATCAAATCAATCAAAAAAAGGGTTGTTATGGTAAGCTAAAGTGTCATTTTATATAATCTGTGTTGCTTGTCTGCTAGTTTTACTATTTTCTTTTTTCAGCATTATGTAAAGATGAGAAAGTAATGAACTGATAAGGCAGAGGAATGCAGTTGATAGAAACTGGCATTCTTTCTTTCAAGAGCCAGCTAATCCACATAACTCAATGTACTTGACTTCATTCTCATAAATAAAGACTAGTCACCAAACCAATCACACCTTATTACAAGCAAAAGATAATAGCAATTGTCAAGCTGATAAAACATTTATATTAGTAGGTAGAGTAAGCCTGAATTTGAGATCTACTGAAAATGACAATGTGTTCCCTCTACATGTTAATGATCATGCAGTTAAAAATATCTCTTAAATAGCCTGGTCAGTTGCCTGGATGGTGGTGACCTGTTCTGAGTGTCCTTGCACAAGTGTTGTTAGCTGGATTGGATGAGTTTCTCCAAACTGCTGTTCTGCTCATTTCTTTCAATCCACGGTCCTACGTGAACACTGCAGCACATGCATAACCCATTGATATTGATTAGCTACATGTAAAAATTATCCTAAATAGACTTTTACAAGTGTCTTATCTATGTAAAATATGATCACTTCACCAGCAGGAACTGTCTGGGAATCCCTAGGTCACGCTGCATAGGATGTTAATCAACAGTTAGGCATACAGGTTGGACGAGGCAAAACAGGGATTTACTGAAGAAATCTACAAAATAATCCAAAATTCCTCATGAAGTGCTTCTGTAACTGTCAAATACTGCTGCTTTGTGAAGGTGGCTTAGAGTTCAGTCAGTCACCTACTTTCAGGTCAATTCGTTGTTTCAAAGGAGTCCATTATTTTCTCTATGGTGAAGATTGGCAGCATCACTCAGGAAATTAATGAGTTAAATCCACTGGGCATATGCACAAGCATAGCCCTGATACCCTGCTATGCATATTAAGGTCATAGAACAAACACGTCTTTCATGCTCATGACTCATTTATAACTTGAATTCCATATCTCCATTTATAGTTGCCATAGACTATAAGTGATTGTGAAATTTAATACAACAATTAGATCCCAAGTGAAACTCATAAGATGTTAAAAATTGTATTCAAAATAGGTTTATTATCTGTTCTTAGATCATATGCCCATAAAGAGGATGAATAAAAGACTTTTTGTAACTCCACTGCTTGGAAAGGTAAGAGCAAAGTGTACTAGACATACTTTAAAATTCCTCATCAAAGCTGAGCAGAAAAACAGTGAAGGATGGGTCTAGCATCATATCTGGTCTATCTTTTGCCCACCTAGATTAAGAAATATCTAAAAGGTGCTGTAACATCAGTTGCTGAGGACCTGTGAATATGAAAGCAAAAAAGTTATGAGTTCTGTAAAAGTTGGATATATTTATCACTGACCTGCTTGTTTATGGGCAGTTGTAACCGGTTTGAGAAGTGTGGTGTATGGTATCTGTTTTGTGTGTTTGTTCTATTTCCATTCTTCCTATTTATTGCTGTTTTGTCTTACCCAGTCATTTTTGCTAAATCGTTTGATTTTACATTTTAATAAAACAACCTTTTTGCAATTAGAAATTCTTTTGATCTTACTGAAGAGGTCTGGACAGGCACTCAAGCTAGTTTGGGTCCAGCAACTCAAAGCATATCCTGGCCTGTTTCAAAGCATGTGTAATTTCTGTTGGCTTCCCTGTGTGATAGGTACTGTAAACCATGACAAAATAGGCCCTGAGAATCATCGCCTTACAAATATGTTCTCTGATAATCTATCACAGAAACAAAGGGAATGTCATTGTAGCTCAGATTTTGGTCAGTTCCTGTGATATCACACTTTGGCAGTATCTGTTTGAAATAGGAACTGACTTTTACTATCATTAAAATTAGTACATACCTTTCATTGCCTGCAAGGGTTTGTTACTAGCTAAATGTATCGCTTATATATTAAATTATTCCATTGGCTTCTGGGCTTGAGAGGAATGAGTAATGCAAGTTATTTTTGTTAATTCCCTTTAACTGTTGTTAATTAATACTGTTCTATGCAATACCGAATATCAGCTAAGGTACACACACTAACGCTCATATATGAGAAAGGAAGTTTATTCTTTGCTTCTGGTGAAATGCTGCCTGCTCATCAGTGGATTGTTTTTGTAGTTGTTTGTGGTTGCTGATTCACATTAATAAAAATATAAAATATGGAGGGTTATTCAACATATGTTTTTCTTTTCCAAGCTAGACTAAGAAGATGTTTATACACCAAAAAAAAAAGGTTTTGATGCTACAGTCTATCTTTTGTAATATGAGCAAAACCAGAAAGCTGCAGAATTCTCATGTTACTGATTTTTAACAGCCTTCAGTGTCTGACCTATCTGAGGATACTAAATGTTACTATTTTTTTGTTTCTATTTGCTTTTATTCATAACAGACAATGAATTTATTTTAAAGTCCATCATCCAGAGCTTAGTTCTATACATATATTTGTTGAAATCTTCATGTCATGACAGAAAACTTATGATGATTATTGTAGTGGCTTTCTGCCTCCCTGTTTGTACATTTTCATTTACTTGTTCATGATTTCCCCATCTTGAAACTTCTAAAATATGGGTCTTACTGCGCCTCTGTAGTTGGTCTGTGATTGCAGCTAAGATTCCATGTAAAGAGATATCACACAGTAACCTGTTCAGTGATCCCTAGAGAAATAAAGTTACACCTTTTATCTTTCCTTTAGACAGTTTACTGTGTTTTCTCCCTTCTTTTCTTAGGCCTGAACCCACAGATTGATTCTTATATCATTAAAATGAGTTGTGTAAGGGGAAGTTGCAGAATCAGGCCTTGTATATGCACACATGCTCTCATACATTAAATCTAAATTGCTTTGTCTTTGTTGACAATTCAGCCAAGGTGAACAACATTACAAGTCAAAGAAAGGGAAGTAATAGAAATAAGCCAGATGTTGCTTCAGTGTTGAATGGTACATGTAGAATTTAATGTTCTCTTCTGTTCATGAATAAAAAAAAAAATGAAAGAACCTTTCTTGGAAAAAAAGATGCAAGTAGAATATTACATAATATTTAAACATACATTCATAGGAAATGGATCAGAATGTGATCAGCTTTTACTACTTTTTTTCTTATTTGCATTAAATTTCAATTTGGGTGTCAGAAAGATATTTTATTATTGCCATTTCTTATAGTGCATGTTACCTGTCATCTGCATTAGAGAGTTCTTTCCTTAGAAGAAAGAGCTCAGATTTTGTTGAAATCTCATACTATTAAATGAGAAGTTTTGGAGAGAAGGAGAACGTACTAATCTTTTGGCAAGTGACAGATCTGTTAACTTTAAAGTTTGCTTTGGAACAAGAATGAAAACCAAATTAAAAATTATTTGGGTCTTCCCAGGGAAATCCCTGGAAAACCATTGAACATGAGAATACTTTTTCCAGCAGGGGGGACTTTCTGAAGTCCCCTGTGCTTCTATGTTAAATTGAAAATCAGCCAGCTCTCTTAGACCCCTCTTCTCTCATAACCATATCCCATTAAACTTTTCGAGAAAAACCCTGAACAGGCCAAAGTCTGCTCTTATGAAATCTGTGAGTGCGATCCTGCCTTTTGTTTTGTTCCCTTCGCTTGATCTCTTAAACTCTACTACCTCAGAGTTACTGCTGTCAAGGCTGTCCCTGACCTTCACACCCCCAGCCAGCTAATTCTTGTTCACAAGTATCATGTCCAGCAAAACATCTTTCCTGATCAGCTTCACAGTCATCTGTGTCAGAAAGTTATCATCAGTGCAAGCAGGAATCTCATGTATGGCTTGTACCCTGCTGTGTTGCCCCTTCAACAGATATTGGAGCAACATAGCTAATTTGATTTCAGAATTATATGAGGTACTTTGACAGTCTAGAGAAGATTTGAGATTTTGTTATTTTCTTTCCTGTGGTGCACCATTGGAAGCATAATGGGAACCGGACAGTTATGTGACTTTTCAGTCATGTACTGCATCAACAGCTCAGCAGTCAGAAGGTGCCACTTCCAAATTATGTCTGTCTAACCTAAAGTATTCTATGCCACTAATTAGTCAACAGCAGTTAAAGCAGTTCAAGAAGAAATATTAATTATGTCATCTTCAGTTAACATCACAATGCATATTACCATTACGCTATCAAACAATTTTAATAGCAGTTTCAGTAGATATTCCTAGTAACTGACATGTCAGTATCAGTAACAGCAGGATGTGAAGGATTTGCTCTTCTTGGGCCATATTTGTTTAGATTCGGTGCTGTTGCTGTGAGAAGATTGCTGCAAACTTTTGTCATCTGGCAATTTTTTGGTTAAATTGAGTGGTTAAAAACCTGCTCCAGGGAACATGAGCGACCAGGAGCAGCGATGAGCAGAGTGGGCAAACAAAGCAGGTCAAGGCAGTTTGCACGGCAGTTTGCATGGGCAGGCGAGCAGGATGGTGGGCACCCGTCGTATGACCAGGGCCCAGTCTAGGAGTTCTGCTCTGGCTGCCCTACCGGTGGCCATCGTAGGCACCCAGACAGAGCAGATGACAGGGAAGGCTGCAGTGCAGAGCTCGGAGTGTAGAGGATGCCTGCACTGGTCTGGTGAGGGAAAGGTGCACGATGGGCAGGGCTGCATTCGGTGCTCCCTGGAGGAGGTCCTCCTGCAGCAGGGGCTGAGCTGCAGGATGCTATTAATAGGCTGCAAGATATCACGGTAGCTGAGAGGAAGCAGGACTGCTTGTTCCAGCCCCAAACTGTGCAGGGGTCTCAAGATTCTGCTCCAGGTCATGAAGGAAAGAAGGAGGCCGTTATCCCGGGAAGCTGGGAATTAATGACAAAAAAAAAAAAAAAAAAAAAAAGAAACCCAACAAAAGAAGGAGGCAAAGGACAATTAAAAGCAAGGGGTTTCCCCCTAAATCTGTTGTCCCCACGCAGAACCGCCTTGCTGTCCGGAAGGAGGATAAAGAAGAAACACACTTGCACCACAAACAGCCAGATTATGCACAGGTAAAGATCTCTACTGGCGCTGCCAAGAAAAAGCGGCGGGCCGTAGTAGCAGGGGACTTTACTTTGAAAGGGACAGAAGCACTCGTCTGTTGGCCTGACCCGTTCTTGAGGGAGGTGTGCTGCTTACCAGGAGCACGGATCAGGGATGTTACAGAGAGGCTGCCTGCTCAAGTAAGTCCCACGGACTATTGCCCATTCCTGTTGATCCATGTGGGTGCTAGGGATATAGATAGTAGTAGCCTGGGGACCATAAAGAAGGACTACAGAGCCCTGGGAGAGGTGGTTAGGGGCTCTGGAGCTCAGATAGTCTTTTCGTCAACTCTTCAGGACACAGGGGAGGACCTAAAAAAAGCTAGGAGGATTAGCCAGATTAATAAATGGTTAAAAGGGTGGTGTCATAGACAGGGAGTTCGGTGTCTTGAACATGGGACTGAAGTTTGTAGGCCAGGTCTAGTGGGGGCTAGTGGAGCTGGTCTGATGATAAAGAAGGGGAAGAACAGTTTTGGTAGGAGGCTTGCCAGACTGGTCAAGGAGGCTTTAAACTAGATGTGTTGGGTGCAGAAGATCAACGGACAGCACACTGATTAATGTAATCAGAAACTGACCTTTATTCACTTCAGAGAACTGCCTTATATAGCTTCCAAGCTTGGTCCCGCGCTTAAGATTTACAATGATTGGTTTCTACACATAAATCAAAGACAGCTGATTGGTTCCTTCTACAGCATCTGGGAGCAACACTAGCTGATTGGTCCCTTCTTCAGCATCCGGGAGTTGTTTCCCTCCTGCAGAACTTCCGCATACATGGCCACGACTTTGCTCTGAAGTAACAGGAACTAGGCCATTAGTCCTCACTACAAGCTCTAACCAATTGCAAGAGCCCTGGATCGCTCATGTGCTCATTGCTTGTTAAAAAGCCCTCAACAGTTGGGGGAGGGGGGCATCATTCCATCCCAACACACCCAGTCAGTTGCCAACACCTATAATAAATGCTCAGAGAAATGTAGAGATATTCCAGCCGCTCCAGCCAACGAGCCGGCCTCATTTGGAGCTCGGCTCAGATGCCTCTATATAAAAGCCCATAGCATGGGGAACAAATGAGGAATTAGAGATGTGTGCACGTCTACGGGGGTATGATATAATAAGCATCACAGAAACATGGTGGGATGGCTCTTATGACTGGAGTGTTGGAATGGAAGGTTACAGGCTCTTTAGAAAAGACAGGCCTGACAGGCGGGGAGGGGGAGTTGCCCTTTATGTTAGGGATAAGCTGGAGAGTATGGAACTCTGTCTGGGGACAGGTGAGCAGTTTACAGAGAGTTTGTGGGTCAGGGTTAAAGGGAAAACATCCATGGGAGACATTACTGTGGGGATCTGTTACAGGCTGCCTGAGCAAGGAGAACCTGTGGATGAAGCACTCTAAAGACAGATAAGAAAATCCTCACGCTCACAGGCCCTTGTTCTCATGAGGGACTTCAATCACCCTGACATCTGTTGGAGGGACGGTAGGGTCCGCAACAAGCTATCCAGGAGGTTCCTCAATTGTGTGGAAGACAACTTCCTTCTGCAAGTAATAGAGGAGCCGACAAGGAGAGGTGCCATGCTTGACCTTGTGCTCACCAACAGGGAAGGGCTTGTTTAGAATGTGGTGCTCCAGGGCAGCTTTGGATGCAGCGATCAAGAGATGGTCGAGTTTGAGATCCCCGGGAGAGTGAGAAGAGCGTGCAGCAAGTTAACTGCCCTGGACTTCAAAAGAGCAGACTTTGGCCTCTTCAAGAACGTGCTTAGTAAGGTTCCGTGGGATATAGCCCTGGAGGGCAGGGTAGCCCAAGACTGTTGGTTGATATTCAAGGATCACCTGCTACAAGCTCAGGAGTGCTGCATCCCAACTAGAAGGAAGTGCGGCAAGAGGGCCAGGAGAGCTCTTTGGATGGATAAAGAGCTGCTGAGGAAAATTCAAATGAAAAAAGAGGCTTATAAAAAGTGGAAGCAAGGACAGGCAGCCTGGGTGGAGTACAGGGATGTTGTCCGGGAAGCTAGGGACCAGGTTAGGAAGGCTTAGTCCCAGTTAGAATTAAACTTGGCTAGGGATGTTAAGGATAACAGGAAGGGATTCTACAGATATATAGCAAACAAAAACCAGACTAGGGGCAACATAGGCCCCCTGAGGAAGCTCTCGGGAGAACTGTCTACACAGGATTTGGAGAAGGCTGTGGTTCTGAATGACTTCTTTGCCTTGGTCATCACTGGCAATGGCTCTGACTGCACCACCCAAGTCTTAGAAGGTAGACGCAGGGGCTGTGAGAATGAAGACCTTGGGCCCACTGTAGGAGAGGATCTGGTTCAGGACCATCATAAAAACCTAAATGTACACAAGTCCGTGGGACCTGATGAAATCCATCCGTGGATCCTGAAGGAGCTGGCAAATGAAGTTGCGAAGCCACTGGCCATCCTATTTGAAAAATCATGGCACTCAGGTGAAGTTCCCGATGACTGGGAAAAGGGAAATATAACCCCCATTTTCAAGAAGGGGAAAATGGAAGACACGGGGTATTACAGACCAGTCAGTCTCACCTCTGTGCCTGGAAAAATCTTGGAGCACATTCTCCTGGATGGTATGCTAAGGCATATGAAAAACAAGGAGGTGCTTGGTGACAGCCAGCATGGCTTCACTAAGGGGAAATCCTGCCTGACCAATCTGGTGGCCTTCTATGATGGGGCTACAAAACTGATGGACAAGGGTAGAGCAGTTGATGTCATCTACCTGGACTTGTGCAAAGCGTTCGACACTGTCCCACGCCACATCCTTGTCTCTAAATTGGAGAGACATCAATTTGATGGATGGACCACTCGGTGGATAAAGAACTGGCTGGATGACCGCACACAAAGAGTTGTGATCAATGGCTCGATGTCCGGCTGGAGACCGGTAACAAGTGGTGTCCCTCAGGGATCGGTGTTGGGACTGGTCTTGTTTAACATCTTCGTCGCTGACATGGACAATGGGATTGAGTGCACCCTCAGCAAGTCTGCCGATGACACCAAGCTGTGTGGTCCGGTTGATATGCTGGAGGGAAGGGATGCCATCCAGAGGGACCTTGACACGCTTGTAAGGTGGGCTGATGCCAACCTTATGAAGTTCAACCATGACAAGTGCAAGGTCCTACACCTGGGTCGGAGCAATCCCAGGCACAGCTACAGACTGGGCAAAGAAGAGATTCAGAGTGGCCCTGCGGAGAAGGACTTGGAGGTGCCAGTTGATGAGAAAATGAACATGAGTTGGCAGTGTGCGCTCGCAGCAAAGAAAGCCAACCGTATCCTGGGCTGCATCAAAAGGAGCGTGACCAGCAGGTCGAAGGAGGTGATCCTGCCCCTCTACTCTGCTCTTGTGAGACCTCACCTGGAGTATTGTGTGCAGTTCTGGTGTCCTCAACATAAAAAGGACATGGAACTGTTGGAACAAGTCCAGAGGAGGGCCACGAGGATGATCAGGGGACTGGAGCACCTCCTGTATGAAGATAGGTTGAGGAAGTTGGGGCTGTTGAGCCTGGAGAAGAGAAGGCTGTGTGGAGACCTCATAGCAGCCTTCCAGTACCTGAAGGGGGCCTATAAGGATGCTGGGGAGGGACTCTTCATCAGGGACTATAGTGACAGGACAAGGGGTAACGGGTTAAAACTTAAACAGGGGAAGTTTAGATTGGACATAAGGAGGAAATTCTTTCCTGTTAGGGTGGTGAGGCACTGGAATGGGTTGCCCAGGGAGGTTGTGAGTGCTCCATCCCTGACAGTATTCAAGTCCATGTTGGACATAGCCTTGTGCGGGATGGTTTAGTGTGAGGTGTCCCTGCCCATGGCAGGGGGGTTGGAACTAGATGATCTTGAGGTCCTTTCCAACCCTAACTATTCTATGATTCTACGATCCTAGTTGAAGTGGAACGTCAGAATGACAATTTGCTTTAGGACTTACGTGATTCATCACCAAGAAACCAGTATGAAAATTTATTTTGCCCATGGGTGCTGCCATACAGAAATATCATGATTTGACTTGACTTCACAGATTGAGGCATCTTCTGATGATAGAATCATTACTTTTTAAAAAAACAATTTATTTTTTCCTTTGTTTAGTCCTGTAAACATTAACAGTGTTGGTGCTCTTGTCTGGGGAGAGCAATGCTCTCTCCATGACTTTGGCCAGTGAAGTCTTTCCCTGAGTGCTAAGCATTGCTGCAAATAGTTATCTAATTGACACCTACATATTGTGAGATAAAGTTGAAGGCATATTTTTGGAAGATGGAAAATATGGTGGCATTGCCATGTACCAAGCTCAGTTTTGCTTATTTGGGCTTTTAAGTCATTTTTCCTACCAAATCCTACCAAGATTTTGTTCAGTTATAACCTGCAGATCATGTAATTTCTCTGCCCTTCTTTTCATACCAAAGACCCCCTTCCAACACTTCCTAGCCTCATTTTAAATTCTCCAAACATAATCTCTTTCTCTTCCCTAATTCCTGTTCGCATTTGGCATGTATTGGAAGACTGGTAATGATTGTGTTCTTCATGGTAACCCTGTCAAATGTGCTGGGCCTGTAAGAAGTATAGGAAAACCCAGAAGTTATTGGGGGTTTTGTTTAGTTTCCATGGCAACAAATAATAATAAAAGAAATCTCAATTTTGAGTTTCCTTCCTTCTGGCTTCTTCCTGCTACTTAAGGGAGCTGTCTGTATGCTACCCTTTTAACTTTTTCTGTATTTTGGTACCTACTTGTTTGTCAAATGCATGAGTTAATTTTTGTGGACTTGGTCTGGAGAGCTTGGCTGCAGAGATTCTTTGAATGTTTCTAGAGTGCACTGACAGCGGGGAGTTTAGATGGGTCAAGGATAAGGACTGCACTTCTGCAGGAGTGTCTTATGTCAGAAGACTTGGAACTGATTTCTGAGCACAGAAAGAAGTAACTATACCAGAGAAGAATGAGAATACATTAGTGGGATATACAGCAATATTATGTTACAAGTACTACTGGGCTGGAAAAACACCTGTGAGAAGGCAGCTCTTGTTGCATAAGAAGCAAAGAGAAGAATTCTGCCTGAAATCCTGTATTACATTTCTTTGTATGAAGTACATACTGGTAGAGTAAATCACGTTTAGCAATTTCTTCCTTTATACTTTCTTCAGAATAACAAAGGGTTAACATTGTTCTTCATCTTGTCTATCTCTGTTTCTCCATATTTATATTTGTAGCCAACTGTACAGCATAAAATATGGCTTAAAAGTTTACTGTAAAATGCTATTCATGCTGGGTGGTAAAGTGACTACATAAAATGTTATCAAAAATATATTGTAAAATGCTGTGATAAAAAGCTGTAGCTCATACAGTACTGATACAGCAGTGCTATGACATGTACCTTATAAAGCGCTATGAAACCTGCAGCATCTATGGCACTGATCAAACTGTGAAGCAAATTAATTTGAATGGTACCTAGTTTTACAGTACTCAAATATATTTACTTAAAAGGTAGTGTAATTCTGAGCTCCCAGGTGGAAGTGAAAGAGGAAGGACAGCTCAAAGTCGTCATTTTGAGCACATTGAGAGAAGAAAAGGAATGACAAGGTTATTGCCTAGCAGTGAACTGGACCAGGATTTGTAAATGGGTGGGTAGAGTCAGAGAACATTATAAAACACATTGTTCTTGTGACAATATAAATCAGTTCCTCAGGCTGATCTAAATGCTGTTTATCATTTCAGGCAGATGGAGAATAACCTTAAAAATACCTGTGTGTATCAGCACATCATGGATGTTTCATTTGGCCAAAACCAGCACAGTTTAGCCAGTTACACTTTGTTATTCACATTACACATAAATAGGAAAAATCATAACTTACCCAAAAAACACTATTTCAGACTCTCTTCATAAAACACAGTGCCTGTGTAGCTTCCTTAGATTCTGTTTTTAGAATCCGAGATTGAGAAAAAAAAAAAAAAAAGACAACTACTTTTAAGAGAGATCTCGTAAGGGTAATGGTATTCATGTCATCAGATTTTCTTATTCCTGTGTGCACTGCTCACAATAATATACAGCTTCGTGATTGCATTCCAGGTCAAAGTTAACCCTTGCTTCTTTTTATATGAACATGCTATAGAAGCCTTTCCCTTGAGGTCCAGATTTCATTGTTGGCTTCTGAGGAGCTTTCTCCCCCTTTTCCAGCATTGCCAGGTATCCTAGGTGTCACTCCTCTGTACCCTGTCATTGTAAGTGGCTTCATTATTCCAGCAGTTCCTTACAAAGGTTTCCAAAATATTTTTCTCAGAATAATAAATATTTCAGAAATAAAGGTGAACCAGGACCTCTGCTAATCTCCTAAGTGTTTGCATGACTCATGGCATAAAACTCGGTACTAGCACTGTCACAGAGAAAAAAATGATCAGCTCACATGTCTTAAGCTGAATCAGGGTTGAGGTATTAATTAGCAACAAATAATTAATCAGTAATGGGTTAACTACACCTGTTGGAAAAGAGCAGAATTTTGTATGATAAAACAATTGTATAAAATAGTAGAAATTATTATGTTTGAGAAATTTATTAATCAACAGTGAGGTTTTGTATATTAGAAAATGTTATAACTTTGTAGTTTTGTATCATGGCTGTTTTGTAACCAATGTTGCAATGGTAGTCCATAACCAGATATGGTGAAAGGCGTATGAGCGGATTTAGAAAAGTATGTACTGGAGACTATACCCAAGTAGAACCTGTGCATAAGATAGCCAGAAGAGCATCCCAAAAGCAGTCAAAGGAAGATAAGAAAATGCTAGCGTCCACACAAGGACTGGAATATACTCAAGTAAGGGAAAGGTGAAGAGAACAACCTGAGGAAGACTTCTTACTTCATCCGAGGAAGACTCTTACTTCATCGGAACGACCACCAGGCGACCACCAGAGGGGGCTGCGCAAACGCAGAAGAGGCTGATGTCGTAGTAGACTGATGTGGCAATCCGTAATGCATATGCATTAGTTACATGTTGTAACCCATGTTGAATATGTATTAGTTGTGAAACTTTTAGAATATAAATTGGGGACACGATGTGACGAGGTTGGAACCAGATTTGGGTGCGTACCCCTGGTTTCCCAGCACTGCAATAAAGCACCTCATATAACCCTTCCAGTGGTTATGTGTTTGTTCCTACGCTAACACACCTTCAGGATGAGTGTCAGCAATACAACATATAGACCACAATAATAGACATTTATGAGCTGTTTAAAAAGACCTGTAAATTACCCTTCTTACCAACCCTATTGGGTAATAAGCATAAACTGACAGCAGTGTTTGCTGACCCCATGAGCCTACTACCACAGGAGTGATGAATGCCAGTTGGGGCACCACTTAGTAGAGCTCACCATGTTAGTGTTATATGTTTATTATAATCCCAGAAGAACACATAAACTGTAGTAAGCCTTAAGGCTGTTAGCCAAAGTCTACCTAAAGCCAATAATTAACCTTTAGCCAAAAACCCCATTGAGCCTAAAAGCCTGTCCTGCGTAGTCAGATTCCCTGAGCACTAAAGGTGCAGGAACAACTACAGCTTTGCAGTGTATCAAGAACAAAAGGACTATATCATGTAGAGTATTAGAAAGCTTATAGGCAGTGTCATAAAATACATCAAGTCAAATAACCCAGAATGCATTTACATAGTATTTAGATTTAATTTGATGATTGTCTGGATTATTTTAGGAAGGCTTATATGTTTTCTTTCTTGTTCGTTGAATTTAGGATTTCAAAAGAAGCAGCTTTGAGAAAGCTGGGGAATGAAATCTCTATCTGTCCACTGAGTTAGTTCAACTCTGTCAGCAGCTACACTTAATCTGTTGGTTTAAAACCAAGAGGAAAGAGCTATTCAAGAGAGAAGGTGGTTCTGTCTTCTGAGACCACTGACAAGAAAACAAACTGGGATGCAGCATTCTGAGCAAGTAACTTCAAAGAAAACTGTGCTTTGATTTCAACGTGTTAAGGATGTATAGACAGCAGTTTTGCAAAAGGCCTGAGCCTTGGCAGTACTCTTAGCTATCTTCTGCCAAGTGTTCTCAGCAGCAAAAAGATTCAAACGTGTAAGGGGTTCTTTAAGCAGTGAAGAGATGTTTCTGGAAAAAATTCCCAGCCAGAAATCTGAAAAAAATAGATGCTTCCCTTGAGGGCCCTTATTAGGCTAGGCTTCTAGACTCTTTTAAGTGCTGAGTCTATGTACACCAAAAATCAACTGTCATGAAAGATACAAAAGAGATGAGTTTAAGATTGCAAGATACATCAAGCTGTCATTTGATGATGAGGGAGCATATGATAACAAAGAAATCTGCACTTGATTTGTGGGAATATGGTGTGTAATTACATTCCTAAAAGAAAAGATGACATAGATTTAAGGCTCTGCAGTCTGAATAAAAGATGACACAAAGTAATTAAATGTATGTGTGCAGTTAATATCCTTACACTGAATGAACTTGTTCAAAATGCTGCTGTCCCCAAACTCCACCTGTTACTTATTTGTTGATTCTCTGAGGATAGACTGTAGAAAGGCTTTTGTGCTTGAAATCTAGTGCTTTTTCACCCCCAGCTATATCAGTGTGTCTATCTAAAAGATACTTGCCTCCCAAACAACCTTATCCTTTATATCACAGTATGTCACTGAAATAATCAATCAGTGATTAAGGCACCTTTGTGCCAGACAAAAAGTGGAAGACAGTCCATGCCCTGAGGAGCAATTCTCTGGATACAGCAGTGATCTTGCTCTCTGTCAGGACAGAGAGCAAGATAATTGCTGTATCAAGATTCAGTATCATAAATGTTATATACAGCAGCCACTGAAAAATCTGCTTTAACCATAGCCAAGCTTTTAAGCTTGCTGTCGTCTCTCCATAAAGGACTTGAAATTTGGATAGGACAATCCATACAGGCTCTGTACCTATGGTCTCATGAGATGATCTACAGATGCGAAGATCCAAGAGAACAGATGCATAAGCAGAACAACATTTTTGCTGTATGTATAATTGAGATGGTTCTTTAAAGTGCTGAATGAATATAAAAAGTTATGATGAATACTTAGGCATTAAAACACATTTTTAAGCTCTGAAACTAGTGTTTCAAGTAAAAAATATATTTCAGAATATTATTGTACTTGAAAAAAAATTCAGAGCATGTTGAAACAGAGATGCAGTCATGCTGTTAGTTTCTGTGTGTTACTACATGACAAAAGTGAGTTACCATAAATATTAATGTCTAACAAAATTATATTCTGTTGATAAGTAGCAGAATACAGTTGACATAATGAGGAATAAGAACGAAAAGGAAAATATAACAATTAACTTTACTTAATCATTGCTAGTCATCATTAAGTCTTTTATTCTCTGTAACTACTGCTTCACAAATTCAGTATCAAACAATTTTACATGAACTAAATTAAAAACATATGAAAAAATGATTTATATTAATTTATCATCTTATCTTAAGAAATTGCTTGAAGTCTAAGGGCCTTCTCCTGTGGTGCCGTATTGAGAGTGTATGCATGATTCTGGAGCTTTTACACAAATTAGCGTAATGGAAGCAAATTTAACAGAATATTACCTAAAAATCTCTACTGTGGTAGGCCAAATGTACAAGCATAAGTACACTGGCAGTGCACTTATGTCTGAATTTGAAAATTATTAATTCATGAAATATGAAAGAAATTAAAGCTACATAATGTGATGAAAGCATAAGTATGTGATATAAACCCCTTTGTTGCTGTTAAAGACAGCATTTGGGTTTCTGCATAAATGTACTAGGTATTACTTAGATTTTAATTCATTTATATAAAACCTAGTAGCAAAGTGAAATTTGAAGGCCTGAGTCAAAGAAACACAGAATATACATATTTGGATACACATTATCTATAATAAACGTAATAATACATACACAAATTTTCATTAGATGGGAACAGACGGCTAGATCAAAACATGCCATGGCCTCTGGGAAAGCAGAGACATAGTCTCCAAAGCAATGGTCCCTGCATAGAGTCATTAATGGTATTATAATGTTCCTGAATAATTTTTACCTTAATAGCACTCACTCAAGTAAACAGCAAAGTAATGGATACGGTGATTAAACTTTTTTAAAAGTACTGACATTAAATTTTAAAATCAAATATTAATATTGATTTTCATCTACTACTACAGATTATTTTAACAAAAATATTAAAACATTAAAGTGTTTTTAAAATGCTGTATGTGCATCTTTTCTTTATTCTTTCTGTTTAAATCTGGAACTCTTCCCCTGTTCTTTCACAGACAGTGGCTATATAAACAGTCAGAGACCTTTTTTCTCTGTCTTTTCTTCATAAGTGCCTCCTGTGTTCTTTACTCTGTTCATTCTGTGAGTTTCTTATACATCACACTTGTCTCCCCCCTTTCCCCTCTGCATTTCTTTTATCCTTGTTAACTTCTTTAGGTCTGAAATGGAGTTAACTGATGCTCGCCAATGTCCAATACCAAGGCTACAGTTACACCCAAATCTAGATCTTTGTTGCCTACTGTTTAAAGGCCCACCTGTTTTTGTGGGCAGTACAACTGAGGAGCAGCATACCCACATTTATATCCACATTTATACCCACTAGCCTTAGGTACTCCAGTCTAATAATTGGGTACTCTGCTGGATATGAAACAACTGAAGATAACTTTCAACAACTGCTCAGAGCAGAGACAGGCATGCTCGCTCATTAAACTGCTTTGGGAATTTGCACTACGGCTGTGGCTTTAGTGGTGTACATATTTTAATTTGATGGGAAGAAAAGTTCTGTTAGGCGACTGAGGCTTCTGTTGCTACATCCTCTATAAAACACAGCAAATCACATACCTGTAACTTTGCAGTGAGAGGGAAATAAGAATAGTAAAAAAAGAAGGGATTTCTACTAGGCTGGAGATATACAGCAGAGAAAGAGCTGACTAACTCCATTCCGTTGTGTTTTTTATGTAAACTGTTCTTGCATATAACAAAAAGATTAATATATTTCTGCAATAAAGAAACACTTTAAGCACCAGATTATGAACTACATTTTTATTATGAAACTATATCTCCTCTCACTCCACCAAACCCTCTCCTATTTCTATAGCAGCATGAAAAGACTAGCAAATAGCAGCAGCCAAGGCAGCAACTGTTGCTCAGCTTTCACACAGCTGTACAGGGCAAGGTAATGATGAACAGCTGTGCCCAATCAGACATACTGAGCAAAATCAGACAACTCTATAAAAGAATCACACAGAAAATGCATAGGAGAATGATGTAGTTGCACTTGAAGACTGGGGGTGCCTTCTGTCTTTACTGAGTTGGTGGCTTTCTTTCTTTCCTTTTTAATAGTGGCTTGGTTTTGTTTGTTTTTTTGGTATTTTTTTTGTCTGGTGGTACCTGTTGTCTCAGTGAAGCAATCTATTTTTATTTTCAATTTAAATTTTAGCTTTCTTGCAGAAAGCTGTGAAGGATAATGCATGTTTTTGGTGGGTTTTTTTAATTTGTGAGGTTGGTTTTTCTTTTTTTTTTTTTTTTGTTGTTTTGTTTGTTTTGGGTTTTTTTATCTGTTTATTTTTCTTCAGCAAAACAAGTTTATAATGATTATTTGGCTGTAAAGGCATTAAAACTGGTTTGTGGTGTGATAGTTGAAGGTGTTTCATTATGTGACCCATGTAACTTTCCTGGTGAAGAAAGGGTGTTTCTTTGGAGGAAGACTATTACTTGCTTTAGAGAACTGTGTACAAGAAGGCTTTTGCTAGAAAATGTATTACAAGGAAGTGCCTTATAGCCAAAGGTATCAAAAATCAAGGCAGTGCCTTATAGCCAAAGGTATCAAAAATCTAGTGAAGTAGAGAAGGAAACGAGACTTTTTGTACAAGGTTGAGCTTGTATCTCTGATGTACCTGATCTCCTTAGAGACAACATAATGGGTGTCTGAATTTCCTTTGAAGAACTAACTACCAACTTTAACTCGTTGCAAGTCTTAATCTTCTGATAAATGATTGTATAAGTTGTATAGGACCTTGTTTTTAGTATGTTTATTTGTCATGTTTAAGAGTTTAATTCCTTTTCATTTAAGCTTAGCTATGTGATAGTTATGAACTGACACTACATAGTATTATTACAGGTAACGAGACTGAAGCACTGAATGTGATGGAATGTTTGCTGACCTATACAACCAAATTCCTGAAAATGGAGACACAGCAAAAGCAGATGGGTGAGAGATCTAGAATGGTGAGTTACTTCCTTTCACTGCTTTTTTGTTCAGTGCTTTCAGTTACCTCATGCTCTTTGCATGAAATTCTTCAAAGGCATGCTAGGGCTTTTAAGGGAAAGGGTGATGTGGTTATTGTATGTAGATCATATTGATGGGCTTACAGAATTTTTATGAAGGTATTGAATTTAAAAAAAAAAAAGGATTTTTTTCAATGTGTCTGGATGCCTACATGGAATTAAGCTTTTAGATGCTTTTCAGTGTCTCTGTAGGCCTTACTTGCATGTGTAACTGGTAAAATCGTCTTTATGTCTTAGCTCTTGCTGTGTGCTGAGGTTAATCTCCTTTGTAAAAGGAGATAAAACAGTGGCCCGAACAGCAAGGAAGGTAGCTTATATATGGTTGTAGCCATTTTCTTTAGCAAATGTGTTTGAAATTGTACCTCAGTTCTATAGCATAACATTATAGAACATGAAAATGGACATAGGTATTTTCTGGAGATGCATGTGGTGTGTTCTCATATTGGCATAGACTCCATTAACTGTGGAGTACTAGCTGGCTTAAATATAGCTGTTGCCTAGCAATCTTGTTATACACAGGTAACGTTAGAAAACAGAAGTTTATATCTGAAACTAGTGAATCATGTCTGACCTGTGCCTGCATGTGAAAACTGAAAGATGCTAGTGCTGTAAGTATAGAATGTATGTTGCATTTGTACTTTGAGTGTATGTTTCCTCACTGTGTTGAGTAAGTGCTAATAAAAGTACATTTAGTTTCATTCATTTACAGTACCCTTGCAGAAGCATCTTTTTTCTGCCTTTAATTTGTACCATCTCTAACATTAGCTATTTTCCATTCTACTTTTTATAAAGAAAAATGTTATTGTTCAGGAAGATGCATTTGCAGTTGTTCACTGGGCAAGGTAGTGAACATGGGAAATACTGAGGCAGGAAGAATCCTAATGCTGTCAGTCACTAGTGGCGTATCTTTTTAGAGAACATTGTATATAGTGTTTGTAACAGTTTACAACCATTATGCTCCTACATGGAGGAGGAGGCTTATAATCTCCCAGTTGAGTTGTATTTGGATTTCTAATGAGGAAGAGCGCTTTTTTGCTGTAGGACCTTGCCTAGAAACTTTGTTACGGAATGTCAGGTCACAGCTATTTAACGCAGTGCGTGTCTTAGCCTTTTTTAACTAGCAGTGTTTTACAGTTTCACAGGTTCATGAGGGGAAAATACTTGTTAGTAATATTTTGTGTACTCTTGAAACAAACTGCTTAGCATGCTCATTAGACTAAGGTGTCTAAAACTTTTTCTGCTTGTTAATAAACTTCTACACATTTAGTGCTTGCAGGAGCTTAACAAGTCTATTCTTGGTCAGCTTAACTGTTTCCTGTAGTGGACAGCTAGTTACCCTGACCTGATGTTTCTTTGCTAGTAAGTTGCTGATATCTCCAACAGATAGCATTTAGGGGTGGTTTTGTTGGTTAAATAGTAATATTCCTGCTTATATACAAATGGAACAGACACAAATATTTGAAAATTCACTTGAAAGCAAACATGAATACTGTCATAACCATAGCTAGACTGAAAAGCTTTCAGAACAGATTTTGTTTTGAATCCAGTCTTTATGGTATTTTTAGCAGCTCCAAAACTTTTACTGTTAAATGTGAATCACAGTCTGGACTATCTGGATTGCACTCCCTCTTGCTAGGTAAACACATGGTTTCTTTCCTAAAAGTGTTAGTGTCACTACATAATGTGTTTTTTCCTTATCAGCTAGGCCTTTATAGAGTATATGCAACTCTTTGGAAGACTGGCTTATATAGTAGATGCCCACAAACTAAAGGCAATGCATTTAATTTTTTGTTGACCACTTTTCAGTTGCTGAAACATGGACAAAAGCATATTAGGACTTAGCATCCTATAACTGACCTTTTATCTCACTCTTAACTACTTACTGAACATGACTGGCAATACTCTGGATTCTGGCTTAAGTCATGCATTGCAGGTAGAATTGAATGAGCTTAATATTTGAGCTTCTGGAGCAGTATCTTCAATACTTCTGAGTTAGACTTAAATAGAGAGTTGTGAACCCTCTAGAGCTGTTGCAAAAGAGCTGACAATTTTTTTTTTTTTGTGGTATAAGTGTTAGAAATGCAGGAATAGTTTGGTTTCTTTCAATGAAATTTGATCCACTCTTAAGAAGAAGTAATCTACATATGGAGTTACTCCTTCAGGACTTCAGTTCCCTGTTTCTCATTTCAATAAATACTGCTTTGTGAAGTGTCGTGATACTATTGGCTATGCTACTTTGCAGCCTGATTAGTAAGCTGCAGATCCAATAATTTTTTCTTAATGCTGAACTTTTAAGAAAACATGCCTTGATAGTAATACTGAACCTTTCAGAAAATGGAACTTTAGTGATTTCAGCTGCAGCTTTTGCTGCCTTCATCACTGCTTTGGTTTGGGTCAAAGTATTTTTCTCTTTTGAAATACTGCATTAGGTTTTCTTCCTGAGAGTTTTTTTAATCTGGTCAAAGTGGGTCTTGAACCAGGAGGTAACATGTTACTTTCAAGGCAGTTATATCAACTCATCAAAACTAGCAGGAAAACAAAGTACTCTTTTTCTCTACATAGCCCAGATGGCTAAAAAGATGCATTTTAGGTCAGATTTGATATCTAGAAAGAAGTATGTATGCTGTCTTATGGAAACTTGTATTGACAGAGCTGTCCAGATATTTTTAATGCAAAAGCCTGACTATTCTTAGAGTGGGAACTACAATGGCACACTGTTTGAGGGTGAAATCCCCTCTTATGTTACATGTTAGACATAACAGGTGGCTTGGTGTAACGAAGGCAGCCCTATGGCCTTTCACTAAAGCTGTTAGTGTTTTCCAGGGCCTCTGTGATAGTAGCTGTATTTCATTTTCCTCATGTTATTTGCAGATCGTTAGTCTTGTGCTCTACACCTGCAAACACTGGTAGTATTGTTGTGGCAGGCTCATAAGGCAAGTGACTGCTACTGACAGGAGATTCATGTCTTTCTCCTATCTAGTACTTTTTCTTGGTTTTGTAGTTTTGAGTTTATACTATGTAGTGCAGCACAATAAAGTTAGGTAGTCCTTTAAATAAAGCTTTCATTGTGTAATTTAAGTCCCTGTATGCATAGATTAACGTGCAGCATTTACACCTAGTCAGCAAACCGATTGGAGCTAATGGCATCATTAAGCAAGGGGAGCCAGTAGGGAGTTTGCACAGGTCCTCAAAAAGAGCATATAGTAACATGGGAAAAGCATAGTGAAAAATAATCTTTTTTAGTTGTTAGAATCTAAGCTTATAGTATTTTCCTATACATCCCATTCTACTTGGTAGTTTCCCTCCTCTCAGTGATTTTTTTTTTTTTTTTTTTTTTTACTCCAAACTTCTTACTAAGTTTCACTTGAAACTGGAGCAGAACATGTCTGCTGAAGTGAGACATTATTCATTAACCTACGATCGCTAGTCAGGATTAGAGGATGGAGGCAGATACCTAAAAGGACATAAAATTAAATTGTATCATGACTGTTTTGGAATCAAGAAATTTTTACTGGTTTTACCTCTCAGTCAGTGGGGAGAAAGGAATGCAACTTCAGAAGACTATTTAGGTTAATACATTACACTGCTGCAATTGGAAGATGCTAGGTGAAGATGTAAATACTTCCTAGATGGAGCATTAAAAAAGCACTGAAACCAATAAACTGTTGTTTCCTACAGTTGTTTGCCTGTTCTAATTTCAGGAGGCTTATTTCTCCAAGAATTCTCAACTGTATTTCCCCATAAGGGGAATAATAAAGCTCCCAGTTACCCCAGAAAGGGGAGAAACTATTATTCCAGCATATGTTACTTATACATTACTTTTCTGAAAGTCTCAACATGATGAGAGTAGTCAATATTTGACAGATACTTCATGGTCTGGGATTTTTTATTTTTTTTTTTTAGGTAGATTTCTTAGCGCCTTTGAGAGTTTACACAAGGGTGTCCTTGTGCAGTTTGGTTCCCAAAAAAATAAATTTTAAAGGAAAGGGGATTTCTCTTATTCAGTCTACTTCTATCATCCATCTAAGATAACTGCATTGCCATTCCGTAGGATGAATCAATATGTACCTTGTACAGTTTATGGAGGCACCTTTTTGTTAGGTAGGATGAAATATAACTTTTCCAAGCACTTACTGCTTTCACCTCTTCCCTCCCCCACCATCTTACAGATGAAACATAAGAACAAATTTGAGACTGAGATTCTCTTCTTGAAGTAGAACAGGTCTGCAGTTCTGGCCTCTGTCCTTCATTGCTTAACCTTTTCATGAATAAACTTAGAAAACTTGTCAAATTTCTTATATTATTATCAAAATTTTTAGATCCTTATATAAAGGATTCCAGTCATCTGAGTGATGCCAAAAAACTGGTGACGTATGAGTTTTTTGGTGTTTGTGCTTTGGGATGTATTGCTTGGCTGTGCCTTGGGATGTTATGCTTCTGTCTTTATTGGGAAGCTAAACGTGTAAGACTATGTTATGAATACAGACATACTCTCCTCTTGTGAGACCTCACTTGGAGTACTGTGTGTGGTTCTGGTGTCCTCAAAATAAAAAGGACATGGAACTGTGGGAGCAAATCCAGAGGAGGACCACGAGGGTGATCAGGGGACTGGAGCACTTACCACATGAAGACAGGCTGTGAAAGCTGGGGCTGTTCAGCATGGAGAAGAGAAGGCTGCATGGAGAAGAGAAGGCTGCATGGAGACCTCAGCAGCCTTCCAGTATCTGAAGGGGGCCTACAAGGATGCTGGAGTGGGACTCTTCAATAGGGACTGTAGTGATAGGATAAGGGGCAATGGGTTAAAACTTCAACAGGGGAAACTTATATTAGGTATAAGGAAGAAGTTCTTTACTGTTAAGGTGGTGAGGCACTGGAATGGGTTGCCCAGGGAAGCTGTGAATGCTCCATCTCTGGCATTGTTCAAGGCCAGGTTTGGATGGAGTCTTGTGTAACACGGTCTAGTGTGAGGTGTTGCTGACCATGCAAGGTGGATTCAGACTAGATGATCTCAAGGTCCTTTCCAACCCTAACCATTCTATGAGTCTATGATTCTATGATTCTATACAGTTTCAGATAGCCTTAATGCCAGAATGCTAAACTTTTAGCTGTTAAAAATAAAATTACTCTGTCCAAACTGGCTTTTGGGAATAATTTCTAAATGCTGCCAAATCCTGAATCATGCCTAGGAATAGTTTGGGAAAGCACTGGTTAGTCCAGTCCAAAAACTTAGCCACGCAGGGCAGTTGCAGTGATTAAAAGGATGGATAATTGAATTGCAGTGCTGTGGAACACTTCGTAGCACTTGCTAATTAAACAGCATGGAGCTAGCCAATGTAATAAGCAAAAAAGTTTGGTTGGTTGGGTTTTTTTTTGTGTTTTTTTTTGTTTGTTTGTTTTGTTTTGTTGTTGGTTTTGTTTTTTTTTTTTTTGTTAATAACACTAAATTTCAGCTTTGGGGGAACTTCAGAATTGGCACTTAGGGCCAAATACACAAACTTTCTTTTAAAGGTGGGGGGGTAGAAGGGGGAGAGAGGGGAGTAATGAATTTGTCTTACTCTGTAGAAAGCAGAATTAATTGACATAGCCTTGAACAGTTCAGTGAGCATCTTCTTTTGCAAGCCAATTAATACTTTTATGAAATAGTATTCTTCTGTTTGTTCTGTTTAACTCCAGCTGGCAACTAAGTACCACCAGGATGCTTGCTCACTCAGCCCTCCTGCCTGTTCAGTGGGATGGGGAGGAGAGTTGGAGAAAGGTAAAACCTGTAGGTTGAGATTAGAAAAATAGTTTATTTTTGTTTAATAATTAAAGTAAAACACCGTAACTGCAATGAAAAGGGGGATAACAAAAAGGCTGAGAAAGACTAGTGATACACAATACAATTGCTCACCACCAGCTGACCACCTGTCTGTCCCTAGCAGTGATTGGCTCACTCGCATCTCCCAGCCAACTCTTCCCACCCTCTCCCCTCCCCATTTATATACTGGACATGATGTGGTATGGTATGGAATTACCCCTCTATCTAATTTTGGGTCAGTTGTCCTGGCTGTCCTCCCTACTGGATTTTTGTACCCCCCTCTTGACTGGCACATCAGGGGAACTGAAAAGTCCTTGTTCAGGGTAAGTGCTACTTAGCAAACTCTAAAACTGTGTTGTGTTATCAATGTTAGCACTGCACCAGCTACTAGGAGGAAAATTAACTCTATCCCAGCTGAAACCAGAACACTATTAATACTGTTTCACTTCATTAGTTGCTGGCTGTGTGTTTCAAATGTCAGAGTTCTAGACTAAGAGCTGGAGAAAAGTAGCTCTAGACTCCAGACATCCAATAACATACGTACTCTCTAAACCAGTGATCAGACATCTTTTCCCCACTTCTGTACAAATTTCAAGTTACACAGCATGCGCTCATGTTCAGTCTTTAAATACTTATTTTTTTCTTGAGCACCTAACTGATGAAATTACAGAAAAAAAATATATAGCAAATGGTGTAGGAAAAACAGCTGTAGTAAAAACTTCACTGTGCTATAAGATTATAGAGAAGGAGAGATGGTGTAACTGATAGCATATATACTTTGTGGAAACCTGGAAAATCTTATCCTCACTGTGACTGCTCTCTTTACTAGTTTGTACCACAGAAGCTTGTCATTCTTTCTTTGCATATTTATAGATGT